>NC_136430.1:310786565-311386565 GCF_052849685.1 Lactuca virosa
ACCATCCCAACTAACAAGAACAAGAAGAATATGGGACAAAACTAAATATCTAGCAACCTAACAACATAAAGGTGGAGTCTTGGACACTTATAGAGGTCCAGAAGTGTGCTAAGATGAGGAATGGAAACTTGCTTACTGGATCTTGGCTCACTTCTTCTTCCTTCTTCATACAAGGTCTTCTAAAAAGCACCAAAATGAGCTTCAACAATGGAAGAAAGGGATTAGGGTTTCTTCAAGACTTAGGAGAATGATGGAGGTTGAAGATGGACAAACCCTAGCCTCCTTGTTCCTTTAAATAGGGTGTAAACCTAGAAAATTAGAGTTTAAACCACCATTATAGCAGCCACAATGGAGGAAAGGGATTAGGGTTTCTAATCGTCACCGGTCAGCATAACTCTTTTGGCGACTCTATGCGGTCTGCAGTCGACCTTACACTTGTTGAATCAACTCGGTGGTATTGAGTATTACCTCAGTATTCCCCATAACCTGATGCCCGACCTCACCCCAACAAACTGGGGTCCTCCATTTCCTCCCATAAAGCATCTTGAAGGGAGGTCGATTAATATTGGTGTGATAATTGTTGTTGTAGGAGAACTCGACCAATGGAAGGTAAGTATCCCAACTTCTGCCAAAATCAAGCACACATTCTCTAAGCATATCCTTGAGCATTTGAATGGTCTGCTCGTTCTGTCCATCGGTATGGGGTGGTATGTTGTGTTGAAATGTAGTTGAGTACCCAACTTGTAACATCTTGTTTCTAGAAGTTTCTTATTTCGGGATTGTGGACAATAAATGGATCAAGTAAAGACCTTAGGCTTCAAGAGAATAGGGTTTGGACCCTATTAGATGTTGATAATATTGGTTATGAGATCCAAGCCCTTGGTTTGTGTTTTGGAGTCAAAGGGTAAAATGGGAAAATTGATGTTTTAGACTTCTTTCATAAATTAAGGATTTTAGTTCAGTATGTTTTAAGTCAAAGATAATTAGATATAATTATGCGGCACTTCAATACCTTTCCGTGCATATAAAGAACGCCGGAAACGGATTTGAAACGAAGATGTTACTGTTGTTTGAAGTTGAAGTGGAAATTGGGGTTTTGTCCTATGCATAGCGTAGGAAAGTTACACAGGGCGTATCTGCTACACATGGCATAACTAAATATTACACAGGGCGTAACTTGTTGATTTATGGATGCGGTTTTAATAACTTATGCATGGCATAGGTTATGTTACGCAACGCGTAATCGTGACAGATCAAAACCCTAAATATTCGGTTTTGAACCCTATTTAAGGGCTTTAACTTATGGTAAACCCCCTCATGACCAGCCTCCATAACCTAAGATCATTCCTTGAGAAACTCTAGCCCCCACTTGCTTGCTTTGAGCTTTGACATCATTTATGAGCTTATTTCTTCATTGGAATATTGAATATTGAAGAGCAAGGTGGCGGCAAAGTGTATAGAAGAAGGGTTCAAGTATATATCCAGCAAGGTTACTTCATTCCTGTACCATTGTGAGTAAAAAGCTTCTAACTTGCTCTTTGGTTTCATAGATCTAGTTATTTTCATATTTTCTACTTTTTGATCCCTTGAGCTTGTGTTTTGGGAGTTGTAAGAACTCCATCACCTTTTGAGCTATATGTAACACTCTTGGGACTTATTGGACTTGGAAAGTTGTGCTTTGGTGATTGTTCATTAAGCCATGCAAGTTGTGTTAGCATTTTTGGTCATTTTAGTGCATAAAGTTTAGATCTTGAAAGTTTGTGACCTTGTTATGGATAAAGTTGGAAACATTATCCATCTAAATATCATATTGATTTAGATCTGAAGGTTGGACAATTGGACTTAATGGATTAAGTTAAGAAAGATGCATTTTTGGCCCCTTTGACACTTAAAGGCTAGATCTTGGTTGTTTGGACCAATCTTATGGATAAATTTGGAAACTTTATCCGTTATGGAGTTATTAGGAACTAGATCTGAGTTTTGAGTGAAAGGTCTTAATGTATTAAGTGCTTAAAATAAATTTTGGCAAGTGACGTTGTATGCGGGGCTTAATCTGGGCTATGCCCAGCGTAACCTGATTCCCCACCCCCCCCCCCCCCCCCCCCGTTTTCTGGATAAGACTCTATGCCCTGCATAGAGTAAGACGTGCGCCACATATAAGTCAATGAAAGGTTGACTAGGGTAGATATTTTTCTATGTTTATGTGTTTACTTGATTGCTTGTTTGTTTTATATGTCGACATATAGTTATGCATTCCTTAGAGATATGCAAGTAGTGGTGCAGTGTACTGTATGTTGCCTGGTATGTGGTAGTAAGTTGTTAGACAGGTATACTAGGGTAGATAGTTTTCTATGCTTATGTGTTTAGTTGATTGCTTGTTTGTTTTATATGTCGACGTATTATGGTGGGGTGGGTTGAGGCGGTCCTGCTTTGTTTTGTATGCTAACATACCCGGGCGGGCTAGCGGTGTGATGTAGGCCAGTGGTGGGTTAGTTGTATGCTGAGAGAGAGAGAGAGAGAGTGTGTGTGTGTGTGTGTGTGTGTGTGAGTGAGTGATCTAGGTGTATTGTAGGCCTTGTGATGTGGGCCGATCATATCGTAGGCTCAGGAGCGGTCCAAGTATGTTGTAGGCCTTGCGAGGCAGGCGAAGCAGACTGAAAGCTCATGTGTGTGCATGTATTGTATGTATATTATGGTGTGTGGTATTTTGGGGTAACCCACTAAGCTTTGGCTTACTTTTGTGGATTAAATATTTTTCAGATACCATTGGTGATCATGGGAAGGAAAAGGTGTGACCGTACACATTCATCAGCAGCCATGAAGATTCTGCATTTATTATATTACTCTTATTTTTAAACAAATGTATTTTGGAACAAATGATTTTCTTAACTTGGATTTTATAAATGTGATGTTTTACCTTAATTAAAAAAATGTTGTGAAAATGGGACGTTACAGATGTTGCCCGTCTTCGCCATTGTCGAGGTCACCGGTGAAATGGCTTTTCTTTTCGATGATGATGTCTGCCATCGCGCCACCCACCTTTTCGTTTTCTTCTCCCTTCATCTAAGCATTTCGATTTCTACTTGATTTTTTTTTTTGTTAGCCATGATTAGGCCTGTATATCTATATGTAATAGGAAGAAACACACACACACACACACACGTGCCTGACTGGAAAAAAAAAAGAGTTGCCCAAACCAGGAAACAAAAGCCCTAAAATCTAGGGTTTGTTCATCAAAAAGGAAAACTGGGAATCCGGAATCGTTATTACAGTTAAAAGTATAAATCGTTGAGCTTTTTTATGTCAAGTGGTTGCTTATGAAGATGCACTCGTTTTATCTTAAAGATGCCATAGCCTCCATGTTTGAAGAATTCAGCACCAGTGAGATGAATGGTAATTATATATAACTCATGATCAAGAAGAAACTATATGCAAGCGATCGATCTTTTGAGAAGCCATAACAGTTTGAGTATGTCTATCAACCAACTGGAGGCCCAGGAATTCATGGTAGAAATTGAAAAACAAGAACCATGGAAAGGGAAGGAGTTTGAGGTGTGATTGTTGGGGCCAATATTACAGATGCACGGTAAACTAAGTGTGTTGAAACTGTGGCACGTGAGATACACCAAGGTATGTGTGGAAGGCGAAGAAGAATGGGAGGGTAGACGAGTTACCAAATGTACCCATTTCTTTTTTAAATGCAATAATAATTACTTTTTATAATAAAACAATCAATAAATGGTTAATAAATAACAAATAAATAAATAAACAAGGGCAAAATAGTCTTTTAATGTGTGGAGGGATTAAGTGTGTAAGAAAAAACAAACTTATGGACGATCATAATTAGTTTTTAAAAATAGAAACTAAACGTACATTTTAGCATATGCATGGGGAGGATTGATATAGTTTACCCTTCTTATATATAACTATGTGTATTTATTACTATGTACTTTATCTAATATTCTAAGATACAATTGTTTTTGTTATTGTTATAAAACTCATTTGAACATTATCGATACAAATAAAAATATGAATCTTTTATGTAACAATTAATATTTCGTATGATATTCGTTTGTAGTTTTTGTATCATAGTTTACGCGTTTGATATGATTCAATTGACACCGTACACCATGGGTGTGTTCGGCAAAACTAGCTGCTAGCGGGTAACTTGTAGCGGGTAGCTTGTAGCTTGTAACGTTTTGTTAAACGCTACATGGAGTAGCATTTTGATTTGGAGCGTTTTGTTTAAACTAAACGCTACAAGCTTGTAGTGCCGAACGAGACTTTCTGTTCAAAGCAGAACGTTTTGTCAAACGCTAAAAGCTAGAAGCTCTGAAGCGCTCCGTACCGAACACATCTCATATCGTTGGGTCTCAATTATAGGTAACAAAATTCGACGTGTATTCACCAATTTTCAAAAATAATTGTAATAAAATAATCGATCGACACAATTGTGATTGCAATGTTTTCGTTTTGTAATTTCACTTTTATACGACAAAATATATAAAAAAGTGTGCTAAAAATTATATCTAACAATCATTAACTTTTTAATTTTTTATTTTTACTAACATTCAATTATATAGTATCATGACATGGTATCATGACATGATATACACGGCTATTAAACCAACTAAAGTACTAAACATATAATATAGAACGAAAAAACTATATGGAAGCTGGTAACTGGAAAATATGTATTTTATTTGTATGGAAATTTTTGGCAAATGTAGTTATGAGTTTTTAACAGGTTTAAAATAAAATAAAAGTTGAAATTTAGAAGTTAAAAACTCTCATAGATACAGTTTTTGTATTTGAAGTTTTTTATTTAAACTAAAAGCTTAAATTTTTATATACAAACTGATCTTTTTCTTTAATTCCGGTTTTTTTCATAAAAACTAAAAGATAAGTGTTTGTCATATACAACTTAGGACTTATAGGCCCTAAACCTACTTTAAAAACTTATCCCGTCAATATTCGAATATTTGGTGTCAGGTTTTTTACTATGCTTAGGGTCAAATTATTTATCTGTGTCATCAAGGTTAACACAAGCTCTTGTAAGTTAGATCTCAACTAATTAAACTCAAGTAGAGTAATAAAGGTTTCGAACTGAAACAATGGGTAAAGTAGAAGGGTGCAAATGTCAATTCAAGAAAAATTTCAAGGTAATAACTATGAATTGGGTGGTTGTCCACTTGTATCTTGCGTCAAGTCAAAATGTCAACATGTTAACCTCGCTCGAGCAAAATTTCATAGATTCTAAGTTGAACTTTTGTCACAACTGGAAATTTCCAAATCTAGAACCCAGGCCAAAAGAGTCTCGTACATGTAATAGTGGTATCTATGCTATTATTATAACTTGGTAATGTAATGTTTTTGAGGATTATGCTACCCTAAAACTCCCATGAGCCATGCAAATGAAGGTAATATTGAACTTACGTCAAATATGATCACATAAACAAGCATATTAAAGATCTTATACATCTAGACCATAAACACTTCCCTAGGAAGCACCTTGGCCGTGAACTACACCTTGTGGAATGGTTTTGGCCGTGAACAACTTCCAAGGAAGCATTATGGCCGTAAACACCCTTAAGAATCCAAGCTTTGGCCGTAAACTACATTTAGTGAACTACCTTTGGCCGTAAACACCATCCAAGGAATAATCTAGGGCGTAAACTCCATTGGTGGACCACCTAGTGGGCGTAAACTCAATCCTAGAAGGCAATGCTTTTATACCATAAACTCCTCTCAACTCAAATGCGTTTACGGTGCTTATGAGCTGTAAATGGCTAATTCCAATACAAATATCAGTAATTCACGCATTATCCACCAGTAAACCAATCACATATCAAATCAAATTCCTATCCCCATAAAAAAGGGGCGTAAACCCTCTTTTCCCATTCCACAAACTCAAGTCACTCTCTGTAAACTCCTCATTGTATCCCATTTATCATATTCACATTTTGTGAAATCATAACTTGCTCTCAAATGGATTCAAGCCTCAAGCTTTAATTCTTCTAAGCACTCTCTGGATCCTAGTAAGTATTTCTGGTTTTGGTTAGTGATTCTATATATATTATCTTGCTTAGTTCATCATATTTACACATAAAGATATGTGTTAATATTCTTATGATGTTCCAAGGTTCAAATAGATTATCAAAACTCTTCAAGTGTTAGGAATTGAAACCTCTCAACATCTAACCAAATCACCCACCAAATCAAACCAATGTGAGCTTCATACCCCTATCTTTTGAGTTTTCATTGTTTTTGGGGGAGAATACAAGTCAAGAGTCTTGTGAAATTTTAGTATAATTGCTTGTTTATGCATGTATGTTATGATTTATGTGCTTAAAGTTATGAACTCTATATATTGGTTCAAGAACTCGAGATTTTTAGTAAGTCTCAAGGCTTTGAACTATATATCACATAATAGATGTTAGAAACCAAAAACTAATATGTTTATGAAATATAAATCATAAATTGCTATATCAAGAATCATAAGGTTTTGCTTCAAAAATTGTTTAAACAAGTTGTTAAACATAATATTTTGGAAATGGTTAAATTGGAGTACTAATGATATTTTTGGGGACCATTTTCGGCCACATATATATAAGGACCATTTTGGAAAATGGAATAAAAATGAAGAATTATTGAACATCTCAATTTTCAAAGGACCAAAAATGGAATTTTTGGATAAACAAGGGCCTTTTTGAATACTTTCATAGATATAAGTCTAAAATGAACATTTTAGAAGAAATGTGTCATTTTCAACAATTCACCTAGTTTTGAACCACATATGACACCTTTTGACAAATATGGGTCTTATCTGATAATTTATAAAAAGAATGGTTATTTTGCCAATATGGATAATATTGGATCATTTTTGATAAATATGATTCAATTAGCACAATTATTGTTATTTATTAAATAACGGATCTCATCGATTTGCTCAAAAACCTGTTGGTATTCTAGTCAGACGAATTTCAAAAGTACCTATATATATATATATATATATATATATATATATATATATATATATATATATATATAGAGAGAGAGAGAGAGAGAGAGCTAGGTTCAAATGTGGATTAACAAATATTGTGGATGTAGGGATTAATATGAGCCAAGTATTATTTAATTTTAATAAATAATTAATTAAATCATCCACCCTTTAATTTAGGCAAATTACTTTATTTAAAATCCTATTGCCTCTTCCATCATCAACACCCACAAAATTATATCCCTCCCGCCTCTACACTTCTACCCATCTCAATCTCTTACCGGCGATCAATCCTAACCCACCCACGTTCGAAGATGACAAGATCGTTGGATGGAACGACTTCAAAATCGAAATCAGAATGGGGAACCAACCCTCCAGGGATCGTTCAATCGACGTGCGTTCAATGTACAGTTACAATAAAATCTGATTAACCTTGTGCAATCGTTCATATCAGCTTCATTATCTTCACACACTATCGATGCCCTTAATACAAAGAGAAGGAAGGAATTTTCTTCCACCTGCTCGAATTTTCATCGCATAAACCCTACGGTATGACGTCCCTCAATGTCTCCCTCTTTCTTTCTCACAAATACACGTTCTCATCGATTCCAATAATTCCAATATGCAATCGATTCCCCCATTCAGTTTTGATTTGAAATTCAAATGGGTTTCCATAAATGTTGTTCCTTTTTTCATTATCAATCTCATATGCAATCGTTAATAAGATTTAATTCATATGGGGAATTCTTGTTATTGGAAATTGGTAAATGGTAAGGGTCATTTTAGTATGCCTTACAAGTGTTCGATGTAATGCCAAAGAATAATTTTCAACAAAATTTGGTGTTTTTTAGAACATGTATGTGTTCTTAACCTACTTTTTACTCAAATCTGTTACTGGAAATGGTGATACAGATGCAAATGCATCTTACAGGTAATTTTTTGTTTCAGTTCCTATTTTGATGTGCATCTTACAAGGGGTGCCAGATTCCATGGGATTTGGTGAAATTGGACTTGAATTTTATTCCAATTTGTCGTTGGTTATAAATGAGTTGGGATTATGTGAAATGGCTTTGGATTCCATCGGATTCTTAGCCATCATTCCACATACCCTCAAATCACTAAGTGTGTAGATGGTTTCTTTGGGTGTTTTTAATTTTATTTACAATGCAATATGTTTTTGTTTTAATTTGATTTATGTTTTTAATGGAAAATGACAGTTCTCCTATATTCTATACAAATGCAAATAATTGAAACAGTAGGAAATGTAATGAATTTTAATTTCCTTTCTTTTTTTTTGAATGGTAATGAACCTTCACCGCATATTCCCCAAAATCAAAACCTTTTTATTTTGTGTTTATTTTCTATTCTTAATTAAGTTAATTGGAATTTGTGTTTACAATGTAATTTTTTATATATTAATGTTCATTTCGTGTATTACAAAACCTGCATAAAAATTTTTGTTAATTTTATTTTTACTTTATTGTAGAATTGTTAATCAAACATCTGTTGTGACTAATTATATGCACGAGGAAGATGATGGAATATTTAACATTTTTGAAGAAGTGGATGATGAATTCAAGGATGTTGATAATGAAGCAAGAAGTTCATGAAGCCAAAGGACAAGGTAATGTTTAGTTTCATATATGTGATGAAATTTTAAATATTTGAAAGTTGATTATCTTTTTTTGTGGTTTAGGTTTTGAAGAGATTGTCATTGATGTGGAACAGAAAGAAAACGGAATGAAAGTGTATTCTAGCCAAATATGTTCTGTCAGAATATTTAGAATATTTACCACAAAATTGGAAGTGATTCTTAGCAATAATATTCTTTAAGAATGAATTAGTGTTTTTGTTACATTTTGATGTTTTTTAACCATTCTTAGTTTCAGTCTTTAAGAATGACTTACTATAAAGCTTGTATTCTTATGGAACGTGACAAAAATTCAAAAAATGATATTGTATTTTTATAGAATGTGACAGTAAAAATTGTTTTTTGTTTATTTTTTGACCTTAGATTCTTCAATAATATTAATAATAGATGATTATTCTTTAAGAATGTTGTTATTCTTCAACTCATGGTTCAAAAATTTGTTATTCTAAAAAATTTCATTCAATCAGAATATGTATTCTATTATGTATTCTATTAGAATATGTATTTTAAACTCTTGGTCCACATTCATCCCTACATCCACACAATATTTACAATCCACATTATAACCTAGCCCTATATATATATATATATATATATATATATATATATATATATATATATATATATATATATATATTAGTGTACGTCTAAAGTCCTGTAAAGAGTTATAACCAGAGTCTCCTGGAGGGAGAGCGGGAATTTGTGTATAGATCTATACGGCGTTGACACCCCACACCTTCGCTGTTCGCTACAGCTAGATCGGACAGTCTAGGGTGACAAATGTCTTTAATCGATTTGGGCGCCTGAGAAACGCCAAGACAGGCCTCCGTAATATTAATATGGTTATAACGATTCACTAGAATATGGTAATGTATTTAGAAATTTATGTAAGGAAAACCTCATAAATAAATTGGCACATTGTGTTGACTGCCCCCTATGCATGGTAGTGATGGTCCGCATTCGTTGTGTTGACCGTCCATTTACATTGCGCGGAATGTCCACAATCGCCTGTTGATTTCTCACACCTCTCAAGTATTAGGGTTTTAATATTACTATTTTACACATCAGAAAATATAGGATTTTCTGGGGAAAATGATTGTATACGATTTCGAAAAAAACGATAAACTAACACACACATATGCAAGTATACTCAATGGGAAACAGAACTTACGATTATTTTATACAAGAAAATATAGGATTTTCTGGAGAAAACGATTGTATACGATTTTCGAAAAACGATAAACTAACGCACACATATGCAAGTATACCCAATTGGAAACAGAACTTACGATTATTTTATACAAGAAAATATAGGATTTTATGGAGAAAACGATCTCACACTTTCGAAAGATGATAAACTAGAACACACACACACATGCAACTATACTAGACAGAAAACAAGACTTACAACTGTTTTGACAAGAAAACACTGGAATTTTCTGGATTTCTAAACTATCACAAAGTTTTATTATGAACTCACCAACATATTATATGTTGACGCTTTTCAAAACGACTTGTATTCTTAGGGATCTAGTAAGCAGGTAATCACCACGATCGAGGACTGGCGTCGCTGCATTATGTTATTGCTACTTTTGTTATTTCGTGTTTAACTTTGAACAGAACAAGTATTGTAAACAATGTAAGTTTAATATTAATGTATGATGTTTGGATTTGCTATGTTTCATTTATATTCAATTGTTATGATACTGCACAATGAAGTCACCTGCCTCCGGACGTTTCCGCCGTCTGGTCCGGGGGTGTGACAACTTTCGTCGATCAATCATCTTTCTCTTCGAAACTCTGGAGAGAAACTCACTTGTTTCCTTTAAATTCATTCAGGTTTACGCCCGATAGATTGATCGAATTGCAGTTTTGATCTTTAAAGGTATTTTTTAAGTGGGAACATGAATTATAAGTTCAACGAAGTTTCCAAACCATTTAAAAAACCTCAATTATGTTTTGTCTGTTCAATAAACTCAACGAACTTAACATTTTGTTTAGAAAAGCTGAACTAACTTACATTCGTTCAATTCGCATTAGGGTCAACCGCCTAATGAAAGTCAACGAATGATATGGCTTATAACGTGGAATTAAATATCGGGAAAATGACTTGTAAGACCAACGAAGTTTCTAAACCGTTCAAAAAAGCTCAATCATGTTTTGTTTGTTCAAAAAAAAACCCAACAAACTTAACATTTTATCTAAAAAAAACCCAACGGACTTACACTTTTGTTTGGTTCTTTCACAAAAAAGAACTATTTGTTTGGTTCCTTCAAAAACAAGAACTTATTAAGATAATCAACCAAATAGATAGAAGATGAACATGATAAAGCTTTCAATTACACTTATCCATTTGTTCGAACAAGCCCTGAACTTTTTCTCTAGATGATCCCCCGTTCTAGATGTCTAAATCTGAGAAGAGCATCTACATCCACAAGGGTTTGCATCATAAAATATATTCTTTGTAGATATTGAGTTGGACATCAACAATTGAGAGGAAGAAGAAGAAGTAGTCATTACAAGAGATCGAACACAGACGTCATTCGTTTTTCTCTTCTCCAAGCCCTAAATCAATATATAAAGGGAAATTCTAAATGTTCATTCCATGTAATTAAATATAATGTCATGTCATTTGCCAACTAATTGTATACCTAATGAATCTAGTTGCATATAATGAGAATTGAGCAAAAGTGTAAGTCCGTTGGGTTTTTTTAGACAAAATGTTAAGTTCATTGGATTTTTGAACAGACAAAACATGATTGGAGTTTTTTAACGGTTTCGAAACTTCGTTGGTCTTACAAGTCATTTTCCCGATATTTAATTCCACGTCATAAGCCATGTTATTCTTGACTTTCATTAGCCGGTTGACCCTAATGGGAATTGAACAAAAGTGTAAGTTAGTTGGGCTTTTTTAGACAAAATGTTAAGTTCGTTGGATTTTCTTGAACAGACAAAACATAATTGAGGTTTTTTGGACGGTTTGGAAACTTCATCGGGCTTATACGTCATTTTCCATTTGTTAAGTTTACACTCGTAATCTCTTATCCTTTCGTTCTTAATCAATTCAAAATCGATGCATAGAAAACAAATCGATGGAATTGTTGTTTAGTCATTACTATTCTAAGGTTATTTAAACCTAATTTTACGTAGAATACCATAAAAGATAAACGATTCATAAGGTTTCTTAATAATTTAACCTTCATGAGAAAACATAAAGCCAAGTTGAATGCTGATATATATATTTTGTTGCATATTCAATGTTGTAAACTTGTATTATTAACTTTTTCCTCCAAACCGATCTCAAAAGTCAAATTGAAAGTCAAACCTTATGTAACGCTTGGTTTCCGATATGAACTTATTTTTCCAGTTGTTTATATTTTTCTTTGGGACATGGCGTGTTGGAAGCCTCAACACGGCGTGTCGAGATGACTTTAGCTGCGGAGATTAATGAACTAACACGGCGTGTTGACAGCTGGGAAGGAAACCCTAATTTTTAGGGTGTTGCACTCTATTTAATTGCCTTAAGTCCCTTGGCTGGCCTCTTTACCATCCTCCTCTGTCCAAAAACCCTAAAATCGAGTATCATCTCCCATTGTTGAGTGTGTGAGCTTGTGGAGAACCTTGGGTGTTCATTTTTGGTGCATTTTGAAGGAGCTAAAGAAGCTAGGAGTTGCTTGGCTTGAAGAAGAGATCTTGGATCCAGAACCACCATCTTATTTGCCAAGTTTTTGAGGTATCAAGTTCTCACCTTGCGTGTTAGTTGCTTAGATCTCTTCTTGGGTTAGATTGTATGCTTTTAGCCATGGTTGGGTGGATGTAGGGGATTAGGACGTCCCAAATGCTTATTCTTTCAGATCTAAGGTCTGCATGAACTCTTTTGGCATAAAGATGCCAACTTTATGGAATTAAGGGCTTCATGTATTCATTAAGTCCTTCATTTAGCCCCCTTTGAGCATTTGAGCTTCTCCTAGTCATGCATGAGCGTAAAGTTGGAAACTTTACGTGGCCTTCCAGCTTTAAGGGTTCAGATCTGCATTTTGGGGCTATGTCTTTGATGATTAAGTGCTTAATGATTAAACCCTCACTCTTTTAAGCCTAGGGTTTGGGTTTTGGACCCATTTCGGTGGTCCCTATGGGTAAATTCAGAAACTTTACCCTTCTAGATTTCATTTTGGTCGAAGTCTGAGTTTTGGAACTCTTGGATTCGTTAAAAACAGCTTAATGCATTAAGCTGTTGGACTTTAGGTGAACACGGCGTGTTTGTTGGCAAACACGCCGTGTTGGCTTGGTTTTCCCCGATCTGAAGTTGGTAAAGAAACATGGCGTGTTGAAGGATAACACGGCGTGTTGGGTCTACAAGGACTGTTGACCTTGACTTTTTGACCTTTGACTTTTATCTTTGACCAAGTATGACCTAAGGGGTACTTAAGGAAATCTGAGTGGTAGCTAAGGATTTATCATTGTTGTCCATTAGGGGTTGGGTAGAGCTGATATTCGGAGTCGGGATCTATTCAGCTATCGTCCAGCATTCAAGGTGAGTTTCCTCACCGATTTAGCGGGTCTAAGGCACCAAGGCCGACCCTCGTTTGGTTATGTTATTATACTTGTTGTCTGTGTGATACTTGTATGTACTTGTATATGTATCTCATTAGGCAGGGCCCGTTATTTGAGTGTGGGCGAGGCCCGTATCTCACTATTATTCGAGTGTGGGTGGGGCCCGTATCTCAATTGGGTGGGGCCCGTTATATGATATGTATGGTATGTGGTGTTTTGGGGAACTCACTAAGCTTTGAGCTTACAGATTTTAGTTCGTGTTTCAGGTACTTCTGGTTCCAAGGGGAAGAGCTCGAGTTGACTGCATCGCACACACCAATGGGATTCCACACTTGATATTTACTCTAATTTTGATAACATTTGATACATTGGTTTTGTTGAGATGTATGGATGACATTGGAAAATTGTAACGCCCCGATTCTCAGGTATCATTTAAATAAGAGTTATTGGATGAAGCTCTACTCGACGAGTCGGTTGACCTACTCGTCGAGTAGCAGCGGGGTGGGATCGCGTGTTAAGTGACCTACTCGACGAGTCCATATTGGGACTCGGCGAGTAGGAGCTGGCAGATAAAACCCTAAATCCCGGGGTTTTGCACCCTATTTAAGGAAGCATAAGCCTCCTTTGGCCTCTTTGCAGTCCTTGAGAGCTCAGAAAAACCATAATTCGTGTGGTGTTCATTCTTGTGTGTGTAAAGCTTTGGAGAGGAGATCTTTTGAGGAGAGAAGCTTGGGGAAACAAAAGGCTAGGAGCAAGGAAGTGTGGGAGATCAGAAATCTACCTCAAATAGCATCATTTGGAGGTATCAAGTCGTCACCTTTTCTCCTTTTTCTTTCTAGACCTCTTTTGGTTGAGATCTAGGGTTTTTATGGTTTGGTTGAGATGGTAATGTGAGATATGAGCTAGATCTGAAGTTGTAACTTCAGATCAGTAACCTTCTTGGGTTCTAGAGTCATAAAGCTCTGATTTTGGTCGAGAATGAGGACCTCCTTGTGCATAAAGCCCCATTAAGAACTTAGTTTTGGCATTAAGAGCCTTATTAGTCATGCATGCACGTAAAGTTTGCAACTTTACGTGAAAAGCATGCCCTAGAAGCTTGGATCTGTGATTTGGAGCCGCTGCATGGCTCAAAACAAGTCTGTATGGAAAAAGGACTGAATGGACTCGGCGAGTCGCAAGGTTGACTCGGCGAGTCACATGAAGATGGCCGTGAACTCGACGAGTTGGATGAACAACTCGGCGAGTCCGATGAAGATCACCATAAGACTCGATGAGTTGAAGAACAACTCGGCGAGTCGGATGAGTTTTCCCTAGGATATGTATGCGTGTGTACCCGTCGAGTGGCAAGGAGGGAACTCGACGGGTGGCCTTAGAGTTTGATCGGGAATCGAAGGAACTCGACGAGTCACCCCGATGACTCGGCGAGTGGAATGTGCTTCGAGGAACTCGGCGAGTAGCCAAGGGTACTCGACGAGTTGGGGGTCAACATGGACTGTTGACCTTGACTGAGGACTTTGACTTTGACCAGGGGTTGACTGGTGGGTTATGGAGTACCTTATAGAGTTAAGGACTTATGAGTATATTGTACTATGGTCATAGGTGGTGGAGCCTGTGACAAGTGATCTGAGAATTGGAGTTTACCTTTCGAGTCGGCATCTGCGAGGTGAGTCATCCTCACTATATCGATAGGGTCTACGGCACCAAGGCCGACCCTTTTGTTGTTATTGTTATGGTATGCTACATATGGTTTGGTATGCTAGATCGGAATCAGGGTAGACAGTATGTTATGCTTTATGATCCGTAAGGATTGGTATGTTAGTGACCTGCTAGGTCGGTACTCTCGTTACGAGAGGATTCTATGGTTGATGATCAGTATGATAGATATGTTTGATGTTGTATATGCCAGTATATGATAGTTATGTGAACTTGGTTATTTGCTTATTGGTTGGGTTGAGGCGGTCCTGCTTTGTGCTGAAGGCCAACATACCCTATGAGCGGTCCGAGGAGACTGCAGGCCACGAGGCGGACCAGTCATGCCGAAGGCTCGGGATAGATTCAGATAGACTGTAGGCCAAGTAGGGCGGTCCAGTTAGGCCGATGGCCCAGTATGCATGAATAGATTCAGTTAGACTGTAGGCCCGGTAGGGCGGACCAGTCAGGCTGATGGCCCAGTATGCATGGTTGATTGATTGGTTGTTACTGATATGGTATTGTCAGTGTGGTATTGGTATTTTGGGGGTAGCTCACTAAGCCCTCGGGCTTACAGTTTCAGTTTATTGTTTCAGGTACTTCAGGAGATCGTGGCAAGGCGAAGGCGTGACCGTACCGCTCCTCATCCTTATGATATGATTTTGGGACACTATGATGGATATTGATTTGAAAACATTTTGTAAACAATACTATTTGACTTTTATTTATGGTTGAAAAAGTTTGAATTTGGCGTAAAATTTATGGACGTTACAAGTTGGTATCAGAGCCTTGGTTTGAGTGAATTGGAGGAACACTCGTGTGAATCCAGTCTCAAACCAAGGAGATTTTTGGGAAGTAAGTTTTAAAAATGGTTTTCAAAAGAAAGGATGGAGGATGCAGAGGGTACGATCAGCCGGAGCCTGTAAGTAATCCCCAAAATACCATACAGTTATTTGATATTCTGATATGTTAGAACAACATGCTAGTGTTAAGCTAGGGATCTCCAGGAATCGCATGATAGATTTGCCTGATTATATGATACCTATTAGCCTAGGGTTTCTTGTATATGGGATTGACATCATAACTGTAGATGTTTAGTGTATGCATCACGGCCGTGTATAGTTAAGATCTTATAGCCTGAGAATGTCTGACTCGATCTTAGGGTAGGGTTGGATATTCGAAAGTCTATCGGGTCCAGCGTTATGTGCGGCTAGCATACACTAGCGCTGCAGGGGCTGATGGAAGTTCCATGGAAGTATGAGTTGTGCAGAGCTGTGGGATCAGTAGTGAGATAGGCGATGTCCCCTAGTAATGAGGGTTGAGCGCACATTATGTTGAGTATAGTATTAGGGAGTTGTGGTGATACTTGAGACAAATATGGGTAGGTGTGGAAGGTAGTATGGGCCCATACTACTGGAAGCACAGGACCCATACGCGTAGCAAGGAAGTCACAACCCCTAGGATTTGTGAGTTTTGGTCTCCCGATATTATGTTGTGTATCTGATGTCTTGAAAGTATCTTTCAGTATGGTGGTGACGAGACGTTTTGCTGCTGGGTCCGGATCAGGATCGGGATTCGGATCAGGGTCGGGACAGGGGGACGGAGGGCCAGAGGTGCCGGTAGCACCTGAACCCGTGGTTCATATGGGGACTGAGGAGCTGGATGCCAGGATCCGGGAGATTCTGCACTATGAGGTCGCTGCGGCTTTCCGAGCGCAGCTACCAGAGATGTTCGGGTCGATCAAGACCGCGATGGTCGAGTATTTTGATGAGCGATATGCAGCTCTGGCAGAGACAGCAGCCGCTGCAGCCACTTCGGCTGTAACTGCGGCAGGGGTTGGAGGAGGAGCCGGCAGGGCTTTTCAGTACCGGGACTTCGATAATACGAAGCCCCCGACATTTGATGGTACTCTGGATGCGATCAGAGCTATGCGGTGGTTGTCTGACGTGGAGGGTTGTTTCTTCACGTGCTCATGTCCTGCTGACCAGAAGGTCAGGTGTGCTCTGAACCTGCTCAGGCTCGGGGCAAAGGACTGGTGGAGATTGACGATAGGTTCATATTCTGATGATCAGCGGGCTGCTGTTACTTGGGAGCAGTTTCGGGATATGTTTCGCACCCGCTACGTTCCGCGCGTGGAACGGGAGCGGCTTGCTCAGGAGTTTTTGACATTGAGACAGGATGGGGAGTCTGTGATGGAGATTACCCGGATGTTCACGGAGAGGACGATGTTTTGCCCGGAGTTTGCGTCGGAGCAGTCTCAGATGACTCGTTATCTGAGTATGCTCAAGACGGACATACGACAGTTTGTGGCTACACAGCGTTGTGAGACCCTCCTGGATCTACAGGAAGCCGCGAGGCGGCGTGAGTTGGAGATAGAGCTACAGCAGAAGGAGCAGCATCAGGCACCGGCACAATCTCAGCCGGCGCCTAAGCGGTCTAAGACCGCAGATGCACGGTCTGGGGGTCAGCAGAGCCGCACTTGTGGAAAGTGTGGCAGGGTTCATTCGGGAGTGTGTAGAGCAGGAGGGGGGTGCCACAAATGTGGAAATAAGGGGCACTATGCCAGGGACTGCCGTCAGTCCGCCCCTCCAGCAGATATGAGGATTTGCTACCATTGTCATCAGGTTGGTCATGTGAAGACCACCTGTCCGCAGCTCGCCGCCAAGTCGGCGCAGGGTCCCGCGCCAGCCACTGTGACGATTGGAGATGGGAGGCCAGGCAGGGTGGAGCCTCCGAAGGCTCAGGGTCGCGCCTTCCAGCTCACGGCCGAGGAGGCCAAGGCAGCACCGGATGTGGTTGTTGGTACGTTTTTATTCTCTGTCTCAGTTATTGTATTGGTGTTATGCTTATTGATTGTACCTGTGGTTAGGTACGTTTTTAGTGAATTCCTTGCCCGCTTTGGTATTATTTGACTCGGGGGCGAGTCGGTCGTTTGTATCTCAGACCTTCTCTAGACGGTTCAGTGTGCCGATAGGTGATCTTGAGTGTCCGTTGCGAGTTTCGATCGCCAACGAGCACGGGGTTTCTGCTTCTTCGGTTTACCGGGGATGCGAGTTGGAGATTTTCGGGGTGTCCTTCCCGATAGATTTGATTCCTATCCCCATGGGGGATGTATGCGTAATTGTAGGGATGGATTGGCTTAGCTGTTTCGGTGCCATGATCGACTGTGAGAGGCAGCGGGTGGTGGTTCGAACCCCAAGTGGGGGAGAACTGGTAGTATATGGCGAGGGCACCAGGTTGGGATCAGGGTTTTGTTCGGCAGCCAGGGCTCGACAGTATATACAGCACGGGTCTGCCGGTTATTTGGCGTATGTAGTAGATACGCGGGTTAGGGAGCAGCTCTCAGTTTCAGAGGTTCCGGTGGTTAGGGAGTTTGATGATGTGTTTCCGGATGAGTTACCCGGAGTGCCTCCGAAGAGGCAGGTTGAGTTTAGGATTGATCTAGTGCCGGGTGCGGCTCCTGTCGCTAAGGCGCCGTACCGACTGGCACCGCCAGAGATGCAAGAGTTGTCGTCTCAGTTGCAGGAGCTGCTGGGTAAGCAGTTCATTCGTCCGAGTAGTTCACCATGGGGAGCACCGATCCTTTTCGTCAGGAAGAAGGACGGTTCGCACAAGATGTGCATTGACTATAGGGAGCTGAACAAGTTAACGGTGAAGAACCGTTATCCGCTTCCGAGGATAGACGATCTTTTTGATCAGCTGCAAGGTGCATCTTGGTTTTCCAAGATTGATTTGAGATCAGGATACCACCAGGTCAGGGTGAGGGAGGAAGACGTGGAGAAAACCGCGTTTCGGACTCGTTATGGTCATTACGAGTTCGTGGTGATGCCGTTTGGGCTTACCAACGCGCCAGCAGTGTTCATGGATCTGATGAACCGGGTCTGCAGACCGATGCTCGATCGCTCGGTCATTGTGTTCATAGATGACATCTTGGTATATTCCAAGACCCGAGAGCAGCATGAGGAGCATCTGAGGGAGCTGCTGGGGGTACTGCGACGAGAACGGCTGTATGCCAAGTTCTCGAAGTGTGAGTTTTGGTTACGAGAGGTTCAGTTCCTCGGACATCTCGTTAACCAGGATGGGATTTTGGTTGATCCGGCCAAGGTGGAGGCGGTTATGCAGTGGGAGACTCCGAGATCTCCCTCAGACATCAGGAGTTTCTTGGGTTTAGCAGGGTAATATCGGAGGTTCATTCGTGATTTCTCCAAGGTTGTCGTACCCCTCACTCGTCCAACGAGGAAAGGAGTGGATTTCCGGTGGGGCCCTGAGCAGCAGAGGGCGTTCGAGACCCTCCGGCAGCGATTATGCGAGGCGCCAGTGTTGACACTCCCCGAGGGAGTGGAGGATTTCGTGGTATTTTGTGATGCGTCCATCACAGGCTTAGGGGCAGTCCTCATGCAGAGGGGACGAGTGATAGCTTATGCATCGCGGCAGTTAAAGCCGCATGAGACGAGATACCCCATGCACGATCTTGAGTTGGGAGCGGTGGTCTTCGCTCTCAAGATTTGGAGGCACTATCTGTACGGGGTCCGTTGTACCATATACACGGATCACAAGAGTTTGAGGCACATTATGGATCAGCCAAACCTGAACATGAGGCAGCGCAGGTGGCTGGATGTAGTCAAGGACCATGATTGTGAGATCCTTTACCATCCTGGTAAAGCGAACGTGGTTGCGGATGCTCTAAGCCGCAAGTCAGCTGGGTCCTCGACCCCAGCCAGATGTATGAGGATAACGGTGGATTCCCCGCTGGTGGGTTTGGTCAGGGATGCTTAGATTGAGGGTATGAGACCGGAAAACTGGAAGTTGGAGAAGATTAAGGGCGAAAGCGCCCGGTTTGTTCAGGATAGCTGGGGATTGTTGACCCGTTACGGTCGGGTTTGGGTTCCGATGTCCGGAGGGGTCCGGCAGACAGTGATGGAGGAGGCTCATAAGTCTCGCTTCTCTATTCATCCGGGAGCCACCAAGATGTACCGTGATCTGAGTTCAAGTTATTGGTGGTCGGGCATGAAGCGATATATCGCTTGGTTTGTTGAGAGGTGCTTGACCTGTAGGATGGTCAAGGCCGAGCACCAGAGGCCGCATGGTAAGCTGCAGCCCCTGGAGATTCCCATGTGGAAATGGGAACGGATCACGATGGATTTCATCACGAAGTTGCCAAAGACGGCAAAGGGTTTCGATGCTATATGGGTCATCGTGGATCGATTGACCAATAGTGCCCATTTCCTAGCTATACGGGGTTCGTCGGCGGAGAAGTTGGCCGACCTGTACGTCCGCGAGATTGTCTCTCGCCATGGGGTTCCAGTTTCCATAGTTTCCGACCGGGATGTCCGATTTACTTCCCATTTTTGGCAGAAGTTCTACGAGGAACTAGGTACGAGGTTGCATTTTAGTACAGCGTTCCATCCGCAGCCTGATGGGCAGAATGAGCGGACCATACAGACCCTCGAGGATATGTTGAGGGCGTGCGTCATTGATTTTGGTGGGAGTTGGGATTCCCACCTACCGCTTGTAGAGTTCGCCTACAACAACAACTATCATTCCAGTATTGGCGCCCCGCCTTTCGAGCTGTTGTATGGGCGGAAGTGTAGGACCCCAGTCTGCTGGGGCGAGGTTGGGCACAGAGTGATGGGTCGGACAGAGGTAGTTCTGCAAACTATCGAGATGATACAGCAGATTAGACAGCGACTGCAGACAGCTCAGAGTCGGCAGAAAAGTTATGCCGACCGACGCCGATCTGAGCTGGAGTTTCAGGTGGGTGACATGGTTCTCCTGAAGGTTTCACCCTGGAAGGGAGTGATCTGCTTCAGGAAGAGGGGAAAATTGGGTCCCCGCTACATCGGGCCGTTCAGGATTGTTGCCAGGGTTGGCAGGGTGGCTTATAGGCTAGAGCTTCCGGAGGAGCTTAGCCGAATCCACATCACATTCCATGTTTCGCAATTGCAAACATGCATTATGGACCAAGAGGCAGTAGTATCGTTGGATGACATTCAGGTCGATGAGCGCCTGAACTATGTGGAGAGGCCTGTGGCTATTTTGGAAAGGAAGAAGAAGATTCTTCGGAACAAGGAAATACCTTTGGTAAAGGTACAATGGGAACATCGGAGGGGATCCGAGTGGACATGGGAACCGGAAGCAGAGATGCGCGAGCATTACCCGGCATTGTTTATTCCGACGGACTTCGAGGGCGAAGTCTAGTTCAAGTGGGGGAGAGTTGTAACGCCCCAATTCTCAGGTATCATTTAAATAAGAGTTATTGGATGAAGCTCTACTCGACGAGTCGGTCGAGTAGCAGCGGGGTGGGATCGCGTGTTAAGTGACCTACTCGACGAGTCCATATTGGGACTCGGCGAGTAGGAGCTGGCAGATGAAACCCTAAATCTCGGGGTTTTGCACCCTATTTAAGGAAGCATAAGCCTCCTTTGGCATCTTTGCAGTCCTTGAGAGCTCAGAAAAACCCTAATTCGTGCGGTCTTCATTCTTGTGTGTGTAAAGCTTTGGAGAGGAGATCTTTTGAGGAGAGAAGCTTGGGGAAACAAAAGGCTAGGAGCAAGGAAGTGTGGGAGATCAGAAATCTACCTCAAATAGCATCATTTGGAGGTATCAAGTCGTCACCTTTTCTCCTTTTTCTTTCTAGACCTCTTTTGGTTGAGATCTAGGGTTTTTATGGTTTGGTTGAGATGGTAATGTGGGATATGAGCTAGATCTGAAGTTGTAACTTCAGATTTGTAACCTTCTTGGGTTCTAGAGTCATAAAGCTCTGATTTTGGTTGAGAATGAGGCCCTCCTTGTGCATAAAGCCCCATTAAGAACTTAGTTTTGGCATTAAGAGCCTTATTAGTCATGCATGCACGTAAAGTTTGCAACTTTACGTGAAAAGCATGCCCTAGAAGCTTGGATCTGTGATTTGGAGCCGCTGCATGGCTCAAAACAAGTCTGTATGGAAAAAGGACTGAATGGACTCGGCGAGTCGCAAGGTTGACTCGGCGAGTCACATGAAGATGGTCGTGAACTCGACGAGTTGGATGAACAACTCGGCGAGTCCGATGAAGATCACCATAAGACTCGACGAGTTGAAGAACAACTCGGCGAGTCGGATGAGTTTTCCCTAGGATATGTATGCGTGTGTACCCGTCGAGTGGCAAGGAGGGAACTCGACGGGTGGCCTTAGAGTTTGATTGGGAATCGAAGGAACTCGACGAGTCACCCCGATGACTCGGCGAGTGGAATGTGCTTCGAGGAACTCGACGAGTAGCCAAGGGTACTCGACGAGTTGGGGGTCAACATGGACTGTTGACCTTGACTGAGGACTTTGACTTTGACCAGGGGTTGACTGGTGGGTTATGGAGTACCTTATAGAGTTAAGGACTTATGAGTATATTGTACTATGGTCATAGGTGGTGGAGCCTGTGACAAGTGATCCGAGAATTGGAGTTTACATTTCGAGTCGGCATCTGCGAGGTGAGTCATCCTCACTATATCGATAGGGTCTACGACACCAAGGCCGGCCCTTTTGTTGTTATTGTTATGGTATGCTACATATGGTTTGGTCTGCTAGATCGGAATCAGGGTAGACAGTATGTTATGCTTTATGATCCGTAAGGATTGGTATGTTAGTGACCTGCTAGGTCGGTACTCTCGTTACGAGAGGATTCTATGGTTGATGATCAGTATGATAGATATGTTTGATGTTGTATATGCCAGTATATGATAGTTATGTGAACTTGGTTATTTGCTTATTGGTTGGGTTGAGGCGGTCCTGCTTTGTGCTGAAGGCCAACATACCCTATGAGCGGTCCGAGGAGACTGCAGGCCACGAGGCGGACCAGTCATGCCGAAGGCTCGGGATAGATTCAGATAGATTGTAGGCCAAGTAGGGCGGTCCAGTTAGGCCGATGGCCCAGTATGCATGAATAGATTCAGTTAGACTGTAGGCCCGGTAGGGCGGACCAGTCAGGCCGATAGCCCAATATGCATGATTGATTGATTGGTTGTTACTTATATGATATTGTTAGTGTGGTATTGGTATTTTGGGGGTAGCTCACTAAGCCCTCGGGCTTACAGTTTCAGTTTATTGTTTCAGGTACTTCAGGAGATCGTGGCAAGGCGAAGGCGTGACCGTACCGCTCCTCATCCTTATGATATGATTTTGGGACACTCTGATGGATATTGATTTGAAAACATTTTGTAAACAATACTATTTGACTTTTATTTATGGTTGAAAAAGTTTGAATTTGGCGTAAAATTTATGGACGTTACAAAAATACTATTTTACTTATTATAAAAACAAAATTTTTGGGACCATATTTTAGGATGTTTCACCTTAGCTTGTTTACTTCGACGCAAAAATGTAATTTTATCACTTTATAAAACTAAAGCTGAAATTCATTTAACGATTCTAGTTGGGATTCAATTATTTCCACTATTTAAATTCAATCAATCAGTTAACTGAGGGGGTGTTTGGGAGTGCTTTTAGATAAAAGTGTTTATTGGCTTATAGTGGTTGTAAAATGAGTTTTTTTTAAAAGTTGTTGGATTAACTTTTACGGTGAAAAAACCTATAAGTCAATAAGTTAAAAAGTGTTTTGTTTAAAAAGTGTTTTTTGAAGTTATTTTGGTTAAAAGCCAAAATCAATTCCATAAAGCCAAGTTTTACATGCTTTTTAAAAAGTATTTTTTTGAAGAAACGTTTCTTAAAAACGTTTTTAAGTTTGCAAAACACTTTTTTTTTCACTTTTTAGTTTTTCGAAAAGCCAATAATTTAATAATAAACTGTTTTGAAAAGCAACACCCCTAGAGTTTTCTTGCTTTAAAATCTTTTCCGGAAATTTGATCCACTCAACAAACACAAATCAATCATGGGGTATCTTGATTCAGTGATATAATCAGTCAACCCAAATCTTCCTGGTTGTGGTGTTTCTCCGGTCACCAGAGGTAGTCTCAGCCAAGATTCAAAGTTTAGCTATGGCTACGCTAGCTCCCGCGGAAAGAGATCTTCAATAGAGGATTTTTACGAGATAAGATTCGAATGTGTGAATGGAAAGAAAATCGGTCTCTTCGGCGTCGTTGATGGCCATGGCGGAGCTCGAGCTGCAGAATTTGTGAAACACAATCTTTTCACAAATCTTCTCAAACATCCAAAGTTCATCTCCGACACCAAATCCGCCATAGCCTAAGCATACAGTCACCCGAAAAAGAATTTCTAAAATCAGAAAACAATCAGATGAAAGATGCAGGATCAACAGCCTACACTGCCATTATCGTAGGTTCGTGTTTACTTGTAGCAAACGTGGGGAATTCCATAGTTGTTATTTGTAGAGGTGGTAAGGCGTATGCTGTTTCTAGAGATCATAAACCGGATCAAAGCGATGAGAGAAGAAGGATTGAAGATGCGGGTGGTTTTGTTATGTGGGTTGGGACTTGGAGAGTTGGTGGTGTTCTTGCGGTTTCACCTGCTTTTGGTGATAGGTTATTGAAACAGTATGTGGTTGTTGATCCGGAAATTGAAGAAGAAAAGATTGATGGGTCGCTTGAGTTTCTTATGCTTGCTAGTGATGGACTTTGGGATGTTGTCACTAATGACGAAGCTTGTTGCCATGATTAAACCGATTCAGAGCCCTGAAGATGCGGCAAAGATGCTGATGCAGGAAGCTTCACAGAGAGGTAGTGCAGATAATATCATAGTAGTCGAGGCCTCTTTCTTGGATAGTCAAGATGCATAAAACTTCTTGAGCTCTTAAGGTTTAGGACAAGACAGACAAATTGTATAATGTTTGACTAGGATTCAACGATGTCAATGAACAAAAATTGAAATATTTTTGTCTCACCCAAAAGGATGAAATATGATTGGAAAAGTACTTGTTTGCCATATTTTATTTGTAGAAAAGATGTGAATGTTCTTGTCCTTGTCATAAAAAAATGGCCTTAATTGCGTGGATGTTTAAAGTTATGTAATTGAAAGGTGTGTATAATTCCACAATTGATTTATTTCTCTTTATTACTTGTTTTTGGGTTGTAAATTCTTTACTAGCTTCTTGGTTACTCTTGTTCTCAGTTTGCACATATTCAAACATTTTTTAATTTTTTATTTGGATTCCTATATTCTATATTCTATGTCAGCCAATCATTTATGTGAATGTAAAAGTTCCTCGAGGTCGTTCACTATTTTGTCATAGTCAATCTACTACCACAAACTTTTTTGTCCATAAGCTTATTTATTTTGTAGAAGTTTTTGTGTTGTTGATAAATCGTTTTAAGTTTTGTGAATAGGTGTTATTTAATTTATTATTTATCTTTTATTTATATTCAAAAGAAAAAATATCTACTATCATGTAAACCAGTCTCACAACCAACATGCTAGAGGTAAATCACAATGTCTCCGGTCTTAATATCAAACCTCAACATGAGACATTAGTTATGGATTCTCACCTCCTTACTAGTAAGAGACAACCAAATTATGGTGTGTATGTTGTTAAGATAAGGTTTTTGGAACAAAATGGTGACAACACAGAGTAACGAATGCAACAATCTCCTTCGAGTTTTGTGTGGCTGATGTGGCTTTCTCGTGGGACCCAGTAGACTTTTCGCCCTCCTTCGAGTTTTGTGTGGTGTCTAACTAAGAATCTGTCTTCAAGTTGAAATGATGCGTAATGAGCAGCCATTAGTAGTTGTTCTTGGAGCTTTGAGAATGCAAAAGGTGTTAGGATTGAAGCTGCATGGGATTCCATGGGAGCTCCCTTTTTAAGCAGTAATTTTGATTCCTTTGAAAGCTCTTGATCTTATGAAAGCAGCACAGCACCCATATCCTTCATCAGAGACTAATACCATGAATGAAGAACTTGTGCCCTCTATAAACAAGTGATCTGTTCTCACACCCTAAGCACCATACATGACCCTGCAACTCCAAAATCTCCTTCATTTCTGCCATTTCGTATACAAACTTAATAACCCTAAGAGCCCTATCTAACTTCTTCACTTCACGCCTTAACATTTTCTCTTCATCTGATATCAAAATCTTCCCAACACACAAATAACACTTGTTCCCAACATCACCCTCAGAAAACCAACAGCAAATATCAAGCTCAATATCCCTAATACTTCCATAAAGATAATACAATAAAAGTGTGAACAAACATTTAGATGAATGACCCAAAGATTTAGTCAACTTCTTCTGAACTAAACTTTGTTGATGTCTCACCTCTTTGTATCCAATATTCTTATCCACCAAAACATCTTTTATCTGTGACAACCCTTCTTTCATGGTCTCAAGCTTTGTCACATAAAAGAAAAATCCCTCTTCATTCTTTAAACAGATCATCAAATCATTAATCATTTCAAGAAAATCTTCCCATTTAGCATAAGGTGGCAAGTTTGCATCTTTTTTAAGTGTAAGTCGCATCCATGAAGTTGACTCAGGGTCATAAGACATGACATCATCTAAGAACTTTAGACAGTTAACCACTATTTGTTGAGCCATTATGCATCCATAATCATTAACACTCATTTCAAATTTTAATTGATTTAGTATCTCCTCGAGGGCACCTGTCCATATTTGGTGCTGTGTAACCTGTGGACATATTGCAAGACGAACTAACTTCCTCTGTTGAGCAGACACATCTAAGATGTTGCATACTTTTTTGAGAGAATTCAAGGTAAAAGTTTCCATATAAAGTGGCTTATCAACAGAAAGACATGGCGTACTTACTGTAGATAATGCTTGCTTCATAAGAAAGGCTGTGGCGATAGGCTTGAATGTACGCATGCTCTGGAGAAGAAACTCGTCATTCACAGTGCATTTGTCGTGGAGATTAACCAATTTTCCATTGATTAGGTCTAAATTCTTTAGCAATGGGGTCAGCTTGATTAGTTTTGGGAGGGCTTTTTCACGCCACTCGGAAGATTGAGGATCCAAGTGTGATTCAGTGAAGGAGTGATAAGAGATTGCGTTAAGATGCACAACACCAGTTAAATTCTTGGTTCTGAGAGGACCAGGACCTGGGACATGAAAATGGCTCCGTACGTGTTTAAATGCCTTCATTAGAATATAAGAAATTCACCACATCTAGTTGGGTAATTTCATCGAACAGTTGGTGGGCATTTGGTTCGAAGTGAGTCGTATGTACCATTAACGGAGTATGCTTCAGAAAGAATCTACTCACTTATCCCAGATCGACGTACGAAGATTAGTTTTAGCTACTCACGTATGGAGTTCGTCGCCTTGATTATTGCACCTGAAAGGGGGATCAGCCCGTGTTTTATAATTTATACTTATCCAATAAAAACACATCCGATATATAATAAAGACAAAACTATAAATTTTGTATTATGGTTTGCAAAAAAATACGGACGGGTTCAAAAAGTTTCCTGCACAATGGTCCAAAATTAGGAGTTTTCTGTCAATTTGGTCCTAAAATTAAGAATTTTCCGTAAATTAGGTCCCAAAATTATTTTATGTGAGTTTGGTCCTTATAAACTTGAAAAGACGGTTTTGCCTTTTCATTTTTTATATATTTATTAAAAATATTTTTAACTTTTTATTTTATAGTTTGTTAGCTTTTAGAAAAGGGTTATTGTTACTATAGCCCAACAAACTTCCATATATTGGTTTAAATGGTCACTCGTGACTATTTTTTGCATTTGAGGGGCACGTACTTTTGTTTTACCGTTTGAAAATGTCCGTTTACCCATTTTAGCAGGTAATCCTGCCTAGTCACCTGCCAAGTAAGCAGGTTAGTGAATACATATAACTTGGTGAGTCAGCACAAACTCACTAATGAGTCGACTCGATAGGAAAGAAGGAAGCTTTTCTTCTACAACAATGGCAGTCGATTGCGTAGGAGTTCAAACTGTTGATAATCTCAATCGAATGTTTCAGTTAACGAATCATGATTTTAACGTTTCCTCTAATTACAAGCAATCGGTATCTGGCTTAAAATGCATCGGTCACGCTCGATTCCGCTGCGACTGTCGTTGTCTTCTTCCACCGACAGTCAAGGGACTTCTACTTCTTCACAATCAGAGGAGAAACAGCAGGATGCGCCGTTGACGACGTCCAAGGCGTGTTTTTTAAGATATGGTGTAGCGCTGACAATCCTGCTGCTTCTTTAGACAGATCTGGAAGGGAGAATCGTTCAAACGGTTACCAGTGTTGCAAGAGAAGGTATGTGTATACATTTGAGCAAAAAACTATCCTATTTGTCTTTCGTATGCCTCATAATTCATAAATTAATATGTTTATTCTCTTCCGTTCTCATGACAATCGAATCAAAACGTGAAATAAGGAGAGTACCGATCATCAGATCTAAGGTCACAAGTATACCGGTCGACGATTATTCATGGAAGAAATACGGCAAGAAGAAGATCGATGGATCAAATTATCCAAGGTAATTTACTAATTTATTACAGCTTTCTTCAATTGAATGACAAATCGAAACCGAATACTAAAATAATGAAATAATTAAAGCTTCTGATCTTCAAAGAGATTGATATTAATTCTGATTTCGATTTCAAATGTGCAGAGTATATTACAAGTGCAATACCGGAGAGTACCAATTTGCTCCAAGGTAGGATGGCCCAAATGAAAACTAGGGTAAACATTATCACACCCACATGGCAATGACCTGGAGCAATGACGTGGAATTGACAAAGTGCAATGTAGGATGGGTGTCACCGGGTGACCCTTCAATTTTTAAAAAGTGACCTTTTAAAACATAAAAACATAAGTATGTGCCCCTCAAATGCAAAAAATAGTAAAGTTTGTTGGGCTACAGTGACAATAAACCTTTAAAAAAAAGGTTTGGTTAAGCTTATGCAAAACCGCTATAAACTAATAAGTCTTTTTTTGTTTTTGACATGTGTAAAATCGTACACGATCTTTCCCGTTTTGCATCTCTGTGATACATAAAGACCATAAGATAAATTGATAATTGAATGTATCTAAAGTAACTGAAAGCAGGAACCAAAATGAGATTAACATTCACAGAAACGAAAATCAGATTCACATTCATAGAAACCAGAGAACCAAATCAGTTGCATCAATTCACTTTCATGGCATTGATCAAAGTGGGTGTCCAGATTTCAATTGGAAAAATAACAACAGATTCCATCGCCTGGAGTCCAAGGTAACAGAAAGAACATGCTAAGGTTCAAATCAGATGCATCAATTAACAGATACCAGAGAACCAAAATGGTTACAAAAAGCAGGGGTCGAAGCTATGCAGGGGAAACAACAGAAAACAGGTGGGAAATGGAAGAAAGATGAATCCAGCGAAATTTCTAGAAAGAGCGACAGCAGAGAAAAAAAAAGGATGAACGAATGCAGGAAGAAACGAACCTGTAGTTGTGGGGTCGAAGGTCTCCGGTAGCTGTGGGGTGCGTCGCCCCGGCCGGTGGCTTCACAGGAAAGAGACGATGGAGAGAAGCTTCACAGGAAAGAGGCGTCTTTTGTTGTGTCGCTGTTTGTGTTCTGTATAAGGTGCATTAGGTTTTGGTTTTGGGTATATTGGTCAATTATTCAAAATAGTGACTGATCGTAGGTGTTAGTTTACATGAGAGATTGAGAGAAGCAAACGATTGATCGTGGGGAAGAAGGGGACGAGTAAGGATGAACCCTAATTTGCGCCAGTATGCGATCTAAACGCTTTATAACGTGCGCCCTTCTTATCCAGCGCCGTTGTGCTTCCAAACAGTACGCATGCCAGGTGTGTGCATAAAACCGCACAATCCGCATAAACCGCTCGCACCGCACCAGACCGCACCGCATAATACGGTTTTCAACATTCACGGTGCAGTTCGCGGTCTGTAATTTTCGTAAACCGCAATATGCGGTGCGGTTTGCGGTTTTTTGATAGAAAACCGCGGTTCAAACCGCACCACACCACATATATATATATATATATATATATATATATATATATATATATATATATATATATATATATATATATATATAGAAAAGCTCAATAGAAAACCATAATTATTGGTTTTTCAAGGAAACAAATCTTTTTTTCAATTTCTAGAGCTTATTCTTTATCGAAAAAAAAATCTAAAAATATCTAAATTTATATATTAACATTGTGAATGTGAAAAATATTTTTCGGATTCACCGTGTGAATCCGGATTCACGTTGTGAATTTTCAAAGATTCACATTGTGAATTTGACGTAAAAAAAAAAAAAAAAAATCGAATTTGATATCATTGGAAAAAAGATAAAAAGTTATGAATTTCTGTATTTTTAGTTTTGATAAAAAATAAGTTGTAAAAGTTGAAAAAAAGATTGGTTCCTTGGTTAATTATGGTTCTCTATTGAACCTTACCTTCTATATATATATATATATATATATATATATATATATATATATATATATATATATATATATATATATATATATATATATATATATATATATATATATCAAATTAGTGATCCAAAATTTCAAAAATCTATCAAATCGTATAACAATTATATAAATTATAAATATGTTTGTGAAACTCCTAAATCAAAACATATAAACACTTGTAGTAATATCTACAATCGAGATATATATACATGGAGAAACTTAGTCAGGATGTATTTATTCATATTTTGCCAAAAAGACAACTATCCAAAAAATATGTTTTCATCAATCCTAAATAATTTTACGATTACAAATAATTTCTATTTTGATATCTTAAGAAATCTTCTAATGTATCTAAAAGTTAAATATGCAATATTAAAATATGATTATCAAACCGCATCAAAACCGTCCGTACCGCATCAAACCGCACCGTACCGCATAACGCGGTTAAAAACCTCTGCGGTGCGGTTTGCGTTTTCCACACAATTCAAACCGCACATGCGGTGCGGTTTGCGGTTTTGACTAAAAACCGCACCAAACCGCACCGCACACACCGCATGCTAGACATAATAATAGATAACTGGTTTAATTAACTTTAATATTGTTAATTTTCGCTAATTATATTTTCTTTATTAACTAGTGAAGAATCTCTCTTTTGCAGGGTAAGAAAAACCAATAATGAAAGTATATTGAGAAACAGAAAGAAACTAATGAAAGTATATTGATATTGGAAAATATAAAATAAAAGCAGGATGCCATATTTGACCCAAAAAAAAGTATTTTTCTATGAAAATATAAAACAAAAAAAAACACACATGTTCATGTGCTATTGAGGAGACTTTGCAAAGAAACTTCAACTACAAACAACATGAAACACATTTAATAAATGTAAAACCCATACCAAAAACAAAATATTTTTTGGAAACCAAAACATATCCTCATTAGTAACTAAGTACATCGTTTGTTATGGGATAAATATAAAACTTTACATTAAAGAAATGCTAGTATGTTGCTATTATGGGTAAAAAATAAAGTATATTGCCCATCTTAGTAACAATTGGAATGAAACTTTTTAAAGAAAAATAGAATAAATAAACTGACCTTATCATGCTTTCCTGACAACTTAACAAGAGGAATATGGTACTTTTCAGCATGGCGAGAAATGTCATGTCTTGAAGGGAAGTAGTTGATCTGGAAGAATAAAAGATTATAAAATCAATAAATTTAACAATAAAATATTTATTATTTTTAGGGTTTAGGGTTTAAGTGAAATTATATATATATATATATATATATATATATATATATATATATATATATATATATATATATATATATATATATATTGCGTATTACTATTATCGGTAAGAAAAATCGATGTAAATTGCTATAATGGGTAAGGAATTGATAGTAAATTGCAATTATTGGTAAAAAAAAAAAAAAAAAAAGAAAAAAAAAAAAAGAGGTTCTTTATATTGGTTAAAAGAGTAAAATCAACCAATATCAATCAATAATGACCAAAATAAAAGAGGTTCTTTATATTGGTTAAAAGAGTAAATTGCTCTAGAGTTCCCCAAACTCCAAGAGTATCAAAGAAGAGACCAAAATTAACCAATAATGACCATAAACATGAATCTTAAAAGAACAAGGTCAAGGTGCAAGCTTTATACCTCCAAATATTCAGAAATTTGAAGAAGACGATTGTCACACCCCCAAACCAAGGATGGCGGAAACGTCCGGGGGTGGAGGACTTCATGTATAATATCACAACAACGAGTATAATAGTGCTCAAAGTAAATACAACCATCATAAATATAATTGAAAACGTTACACCATAGCATGTGTTTACATGTTTCAAATCAATTACACTATGATGACAAAATGAAATGTTTGACGATTTAACGCCCCATCCTCAAAAGCTGTTGATTTCCTGTTTCACTGATTTCCTGAGAATACAAGTAGTTTTGAAAGAGTGTCAACAATTAAGTTGGTGAGTTCATAAGAGTTTTATTTGAGAAAGAAGTTGTTTTCCTTGTAAAAGCGATAGAGTATGATTCCAGAAAATTCAATATTTTCTTTATTAAGTGTGAAATGAACGCTCCTATGTTATGCAATAATGTACCCTAGAAAGACTCGTAGATTCCTTCTATAATCACTCAGTGTATATAAGTTATATAAAATTTAAGTTAAATAAACCGTCGAATATAATGGGTCTGCCCTACGTCCACAACCAAACAAGGAACAGGAAGTAAGGCGGGCCCACCAATTCTAAGTCGATTGCGACTGAATTCATATATAACCCTAACATGTACACTTAGCAATTATAGCTGAAGTCTAACAATTCTAGATGAAACGTAGTTTTAATAGAAATGTGTTTCCAAAGAAAATCCAATATTTTCCTTATAAACGTCATGTAGTCCTAAATCCCAGGACCGAGAATATGTGTGTGTTTTGTACTTATAATGTTCATAATAGTAATGTGTTTCCAAAGAAAATCCAATATTTTCCTTATAAAAGTCATGTAGTCCTAAATCCCAGGACCGAGAATATGTGTGTGTTTTGTACTTATAATGTTCATAATAGTAATGTGTTTCCAAAGAAAATCCAATATTTTCCTTATAAAAGTCATGTAGTCCTAAATCCCAGGACCGAGAATATATGTGTGTTTTGTACTTATAATGTTCATAATAGTAATGTGTTTCCAAAGAAAATCCAATATTTTCCTTACAAAAAGTTATGTAGCCTTAAATCCCAAGACCGAGAATATGTGTGTGTTTTGTATTTATAATGTTTGTAGTTTTAAATAGATAAAACCCCTTTTCAAAGTAGAATTTTCCCTGTAAACTTGAAAGATTGTTAACTCCCTATGTGAGTCGTTATAACCATACTACAACGAGAAATAACCTGCAACAACGTTTTCCAGACGTTAAGATCCTATGACTCTTGTTACCCGCAGACCTGCAGGTCCGACTGTAGTTAGCATCGAGGTGTGGGGTGTCAATCCCAATATAGATGTATACACAATTATCACGCTCTCCCTACAAGAGACTCTGGTTATAACATACAGGAATTTTAACCCGCACTCTATGAGTACGATGGAAGAATTGTCTCACAACTTACGTTAACTAGTTTACATATAGTTTGAGTATAAAACCTCTTCCGTGGTGGAAGTGAAATCACCTTTTATGAAATAAATTAGTGATATGAAATCCATAAACTACTACTATTATAGTTTGTCATGTAGTATATGAAAAACCCATTTGTTTTGAGTGTAAAACATTTTCTGTGGTGTGCTTTTATCGTAAAATCCATAAACTATACTTATTGTAGTTTATTATATGTGTTCGAAATGAATAGAAAAACCTTATCATGAATGACTAATTTCTGTTTATGATGATAAACTAACAAGAAATACATTCAACATTTAGAAACTTATTGTTATGCACTTTGCTCAACATGTTACAAAGTGTTATGAAAGTTGTAAGCTGTTAACTAGTTTTTTTAACCTTTCTGCACTGTATTAGAAAAATCATGGAAAAATCATACGAAGACAAAAACTGAATCCGTAAACTCTGAGAGTTTAGAAAATGTGTCTAGTTTATTCATAATTTTTATTATGATTTTTAGAAGTCCCTAACTTGTGTGAAAATGTTCATATTCACAGACTGGTCCGAATTCGTTTCTGAAATGATAGGCAGTTTTGTAAAAATCACCATAAATTGTAGAAAGTAGTCATTTTAAAGGTATGAACCTGAACTATTTTCATATTAAACAGTTTTGAAAGATATTAAGTTTAAGATGGTCAAAACAATCTGTGAATAAGACTCAACTTTTCTGATGAAAGTTGTTGTTTGAATTTAGTTAAGTTTTTGGTATTTTAACTTGTATTCCCCCCCTTAAAACTTAAGAAAAAACATGAAAAGATAGGGATATGAACTCAACTTGAGTGATCTCTTAAAATGGATGATGAAAAGAAGAAGTTTCCAAGTCAAGAACACTTGGGAGACACTTGAAGATTCGAAGATCCTAAGCACAAATATGATGATATTTGTATAAGAGATTCACGTTTTGAGTGAAAGAGTGTAGAGTATTCAAATGTAGGATGAATATACTTACCAAGACTGAAGTGAAAAGCTCAAGAGCAACCTTGAAATCTCGAGTTCTAGAGAGGGAAAGAGAGAGAGAGAGAGAGAGAGAGAGAGAGAGGTGTTTGCTCTTTGGTGAGAGAGTGAGTAAAGTGGAAGGAGAGAGGAGATTTTTCAGCTTTTGATGAACCTTTACAGCTGGAGGAGGGGTGTCAAAGGACAAATAGTTGACTAGGTAGGGGGAATAGTGACTGAGGGTTGTACTATGAAGGTATGGGGGGTTGCTTGTGTCATAAGCTTATAGAAAGTCAACACTCTATCACAAAATCTAACTTAATAGATTTTATTCTTGGACAAGAATTTCCCCCAAAATATGATTATTAAATGAATATATAGGGTCTCTTATGTTAAAATACGAGTTTGGGTGAAAATCCCGGTTTAAAATCACGAAAAACGGGCTTAAAACGGAGTTGGGGTCAAAAACCGGGAAGAAAATGGAAAAATCCGAAGTCTGGCCGAAGATTTGGTCCTGAGAGGGTGAGAACCGAAGGCTGGTTCGGTTGGTGTATTGGAACCGAGAGGGGGAGGTTCGGTCCGAGCAATCTCGCAGGCGAACTCATCAGAAGGGACCGAAGGCGAAGTAGGCTAGCAGTTCGGTCCGAAGGGACCTTCGGTCTTTCGAGGTTCGGTTTCGGTTCATAGGGACTTCGGTTCTAATAGGAGCTTCGGCTCTAAGAGGGTTTCGCTCCTATAAGAGGGTTCGGCTCCTTAAAGCAGTTTTTCGCATAAACTTCCGTTTTCGAGCTGTTTTCGACTAAATCAAGGGCCGGGATGCCCCGAGTGATTACAAAAAGTTGAGAGAGGTTTTGAGAGAGATTTGGGAGAGATTTCACATACTTGGAGAGATTTCTCATACTTAGAGAGATTTGGGAGAGATTTCACATACTTGGAGAGATTTGGGAGAGATTTCACATAGTTAGAGAGATTTGGGAGAGATTTCACCTACTTGGAGAGATTTCACATACTTAGAGTGATTTGGGAGAGATTTGAGATAGAGAGAGATAGAGCGAGAGAGATTGAGAGAGACTTTGTTTGTGATCTTTGCGAGTGTTTAACTTCGAAATGCAAGGTTTGTAAACCCCGTTTTGCCTTGTTATGAGCCTTATACGCCCCCGAAGGGTATGCATCAATGTTTTATTTAGTTGTTCCATCAGTTACTCTGATTAGGGTTTTAGATTTTCTGAACACAAGGAGACTTAAAGTGATACTTTGCATAAAGATAGTGTGTTGTACAATAGTAAGCACGATGTAAACCCTATTATACAAGGGTTAAATGAGTTGACCGGTTTGACTTGTTGACTTTATTTGACTTTGACTTGACCGGAAATTGACGGTTGTCACAACGATGGATATAGACTTTCTCTTTGCTTCCTTGCACCAAGAAAAGGTTCCTTCCTTCACAAGCTTCACCAAATCAAGAAAACGTTCATTACTTCACATTTTCCTCTATATAATTTATACTATCCATCATTAAAATTTCCATAATACACTTGGGCAAACCACCCATCCCACTTTTACAATTCACATATCTGACATTTCTCTTTTGTGACTAGAGAAAACTATATTTCTTCTTTGAATGTCATCTAGTAAACAACCAATCTCAATCACACTAATCCATTGCATACCAACAAAGTGGTTAATTTGTCCAGGTATTCTCAAGATACATGTCCAGGTATTCTCAAGATACCTATCAAGTAATCGATAATATTATATCTTATACTCGATCACTATATAGTCTATATTTACAAACAATTCAACAACCAAAACATGATATAATTCACATTGACCCTTTAATCAACACTCACTTTCTATAGGGGGCCTCGCCTCAATAAAAATATTTTCATCCCGACAAAGGATCGCATATCACTATCTGGTAATAGCTTACAAACTTACACGCTTCCGCTGCGCAACTCTAATCCTCCAAGTAACCTTATCACCAAGGATACCACCTTGTAAAACCTTTCTGTCTCACAACATAATCATTCATGCATTCAGGTTATTTTCAACCTTTCCAATACACTATACTTTAACATTGACAAGTCGATGGATTATATTTTAATTAAGTCTCTAATTTCTCCTTTCTCTTGACTTATACAATCCTCCGATCCTCGAGTTCCATATATATGAAAAGAATCTACGAGTTAGACTCATAAAATCTCTATTCCATGACTCGGATAATATAACTCGCGAGTCTTATCCTTATTTACACAATAATATATCTCATAAAAATGCCTTACTTTTTCTCGTATTTGAATTACCGAATATCATACACGAAAATGCTATCTCATTCAAACAACGTATGCAATCTACTTTTCCACGCCGCGGATACTACTATGTCCATGTCGCGGTCCATCAGTATTCCTGACAATTCTCTATTGTCACAAAACTCTGTTAGGAAAAATTATAACAATCTACTTTCGAACTGCGGCACGGTTATTCTTACCACGCCACGTAATCCCCAAAGTACGTTACCTTCATTATTCATTTGGTAAAAGATCCTTCGGTACCTCAATTAGACCCTACATAGTCAACATAATATGGTATAGTTAGTAGTTGCAATTGGTATTGAACAATAAATAACGTATACATACCTAATATTGATCAGACATTAACACAAGACCAAATCCTTCATCTAGCCCTAGATCTTCTTTCAGATTTTTCCAAAAACCACTTTCAATTTTCTTTGTCTTCCATACATACAACATCCCAAACCAATTAGGAATAAATGATTGTTTCCATCCTTACCCACAACACATATCAACTCATCACCAAAAAAATTGTTTAGGAAACATACATCCAAGTTAATGAGTCTTTTACAACATGTCCTCTAATCCTTCTTTACTCCATCAAAACATATGTAAATCTTGCTGAATGGTTTTTTCAATTTGGCATTGAGTTTATAAACAGTTTCACAGTTGATCCCTGGTTTGACCTTCTTGTCTCTTCACCATATGACTAGAGTTTGGCATAGTTATTTACAATAGGTGAAACATCCCAAAACAGACATAAAATTTTCATTTTTATTTATCAATTCACATAATTTTTGTCCAAAAACCCATCATAGTATCAAATGTATAAAAATCATCAGAGTACAATAATAGTCATTAATGCGGAAAGTCATCAGGGGATAATGATGTGCGGTCAAGCCGACCCCTTCCCTTTTAAACTGGAAGTACATGAAAACATTCAAACCACAAAACCGTAAGCACAAAGCTTAGTGAGTTCCCAAAATACAACATACCATACATACATTGCCATAGGCTACCCCTATGGTCTTTCATACCCTTGCCATGAGCTTCCCCATGGTCTTTCATACAAATGTCACGGGCTACTCCCAGTATATTCCACGCAAGTATCACATAGACTACTAGCAACATACACAGTATAGTGATAAAACTCACCCGTCTCACAAAACCAGGTAAGAACACAACTCACTGTTATACGAATGATGTAACGAACCACCTATTGAATCAAACTGGTTCCCACCTTAGTCTAACCTCTAAATTGGACCAAAAGTCAACCAGATCAACAAGTAAACGATAAAGGTAAAAGTCAACGGTCAACACCTCCATCAGTTGACCCTCCACCGTGACCATCTTATGATCACGTCGTGAGGAACGGGTTCAATCCGGTCCCAACTCAGTCGATTCAACTCAATATCAGCTCAACTTAATCTCAATCCAAATCGTCGTCACATCGTGATGTACTGGTCATCACGTCGTGACGAAGAATGGTCCAAAATAATCAGGGAAGACCCTATTCCTCACGTCGTGACAGTATGGGTGTCACGTCGTGAAAACTGTACATTCTAGCTTAATGGATTAAACCAAATTACATCGATTCCACAAGCTCCAATTCTCATATCTGATTCACCCCAAGGTCCTAATGGATAAAATTTCCAACTTTATCCATTGAGACATCACTCTAAGTCAAGATCTCAGGTCCAAAGTCCTTAATGACAGCTGTAATGCATGAAATAATCCATTAAGCACTTAATCCATGAATTCTTCAATCCAAAACTTCCAGAAAGGCTTTAGGGACCCTAATGATCCCTAAAAATGCAAACTTTATAGACATATATGCCCCATGCATGTCTTTTCCCAAATCTAAGTCAAAAGATGCAAAATGACCTAAGATCCAAGCAAAGTCCTTAAACCACCACCAAAACCTAGATCTACAAGATATGATGCTCAAGGGACTTAGATGAACCATAAAGTTTCAAACTTTATCTCTTCAAACCATACTAACCACATCAAAGGGACCAAATCACGACATAAAATCTAGATCTAAATAGGAAAGCATAAACAATGGAAACTTGAGGACTTACAAAGAGTCCAGAAGATGCACACAAATGATGGGTAAGATTGCTTGGGTAAACAAGGCACCACAACTTCTTCTCCTTTCTTTAAAACCACCAAAACTTTCAAGAATGAGCTTAAAAGCTTCAAGATAGCTAGGGTTTGGCCATAGGGTCGTTTTTAGGTGGTGGAGCCCGAGGGTGAGGGAAACCCTAGCCCCTCACTTTCTTTAAATAGGGTCCAAGTCCGAAATTAGGGTTTTGCATCTGGTGAAGTGTCACGTTGTGACCCATAGAGTTTCATGGCGTGACACTCAAAAACCGCAAAATTGATTTACATTTTCATACCTCAAGATCAGGATGTTACAACTCTCCCCTACTTGAATCAGACTTCTTCCTCGAAGTCAGTTGCTGCAAACAAATCGGGGTAATGCTCTCTCATATCCTCATCGGGCTCCCATGTCCACTCGGAACCCTTCTGGTGTTACCACTGCACCTTCACCAAACCCACATCCTTTTTGCACAGGGTCTTCGTCTTCTTGTCGAGAATCACAATCGGTCTCTCAACATAATTCAGGTGCTCATCAATCTGAATATCGTCTAAGGGTACCATCGCGGAATCATCAACCAAACATTTCCGTAGTTGAGATACATGGAAAGTTTTTGTGAATCCGGCTATGCTCATCAAATAGATCCAACCAATACAAAACCTTACCCACACGGGAAATGATCTTGAAAGGAACAATATAACTGGGGCCCAATTTTCCCCGCTTATTGAACCGGATAACACCTTTCCAAGGTGACACCTTCAGTATCACATAATCCCCGACCTGAAACTCAGGGTATGAACGTCAACGGTCAACATATCTCTTATAGAGACTTTGTACGGTCTGTATCCGATGGCACACCTGTCGGATCAACTCAGTGGTCTTGAGTACCACCTCAATACTCCTCATGACTCAGTGCCTAAACTCGCCCCAACAAACCATGGTCTGACATTTCCTCCCGTAGAGCATCTCAAAGGAAGATAATCAGTATTGGCATGATAATTGTTGTTGTAAGAGAGCTCGGCCAATGGAAGATAAGTATCCCAACTCCGGCCAAAATCTAACACGCATGCCCTGAGCATACCCGCGAGCGTCTAAATGGTTCGTGCACTCTAACCATCAGTCTGTTGTTGCTAAGAGGTGCTAAAATGTAGCTGAGTATCCAACTCCTCATGAAATTTCCTCTGGAATCTAGAGGTGAAGCGAACATCTCGATCAGAATCTACCGATACTGGTACCCCGTGCTGAACCACTGCCTCCCTGATGTAGATATCAACCAATTTCTCGGTGGATATGCTCTCGGCAATGGGTATAAAATTATCACTCTTGGTCAATCTGTCAACAATCACCCAGATAGAATCACCCCCTGTGCCGTCCTGGGCAACTTTATAACAAAATCCATAGTAATCTCTTCCCACTTCCACATGGGAATGGGTAACAGTTGCATTTTGTTGTGGGGTCTTTGATATTCGGCCTTGGCTTTTCGGAAAGTCAAGCACCGCTCTACGAACCATGTTATCTCTCTCTTCATATAGGTCCACATCAATAACTCAATCTCAAGTCTCTATACATCTTTGTGGCCCCCGGGTGAATCGAAAACGTTGACTTGTTGGCTTCCTCTGACAATGTCTGCCTGACCCCACCAACAACCGGGACCAATACTCTACCGCATTGGGTCAATAATCCACGACTATCCCTGACAAACAACAAAATATGACCCTTGATCCTCTCTTCCTTCCAATTTTCCCTCTTCAATCCTTCCACTTGAGCTTTCTTGATCAAATCCAATAGTGGTGAAACAATGGCCATCCTCATACATAAACCTTCAATCGGTGCACCTATAGCCTTGCAGACCAAGGCACCGGCCACAACATTGGACTTTCTCAGATGGTACAAAATCTTGAGGATCAAGGCACCCAACGAGGGTCCATCGGGGATGTATACTACAGTTGTTCGACGAGTAGTATTTCGTGGATTTGGTCCCTATTCCCCTGCGAGGGAATAAGGTTATCGTGGGTATGGACTGGTTGAGCCCCAATGGGGCAGTGATCGACTGAGAGCGGCAACTAGTGCGAGTTAGGACCCCAAGTGGAGGAGGGTTGGTGATTCAAGGCGAGAGGCCGCAGGGTGGACCGACTTTGTGTTCAGCAGCGAGGGCGAGACGCTACCTTCAGCAGGGTTGCGCATGTTATGTCGCCTATGTCATGAATACCCGGGAGAAGGGTAATGCAACCGTACACGATGTACCGATCGTACGAGAGTACCCGGACTTGTTTCCAGAGGATTTGCCTGGGGTACCTCCGGAGAGGCAGGTAGAGCTCAGGATTGACCTAGTTCCTGGTGCGGCTCTGATAGTCAAGGCTCCATATCGGTTGGCTCCTCCCGAGATAAAGGAGTTGTCTACACAGCTGCAGAATCTGTTAGACAAGGGATTTATCAGGCCGAGTAGTTCGCCATGGGGAGCCCCGATCCTGTTTGTGAAGAAGAATGACGGGTCACATCGGATGTGTATAGATTATTGGGAGTTGAATAAGGTAAGGGTGAAGAACCGTTATCCCCTCCCGAGGATTGATGACTTATTTGACTAGCTTCAGTGTAACGTCGTGATTTTCACCATTATTTTTTTTTACTTTTTAAAACATTTATTTAACATAATACGTTAGCGGAAGACTTAGTTTTTAATTCAAAACAGTTTCGAAACCACGCCGTTACTTCAAAAATTCAAACATAATTCAAAACCATTTAAAATGTAAACAAGGTACTTTAAAGTAAATAATAAAAAACGTGTCCAAGAGTGGTATCGTTACTATAAAACTACTACCCATAAGAACCCCTCTCACCAAGACCAATCTTCTAAACTGCCTACACCAATCATAAGGCACAAAACAGAAATGATACAAGTGTCAGCCCCTGCTGAGTGAGTTCATAAAGTTGCATATAAAACATACAAACCCCAAATGGGTCAATCATTCATTTTACGATGAAGTATAAAAATGATAGAAAAATACCACTTATAAAATGACCGCATATCATAATTATTCAATCACATATTCAACCGCATACATGCATATATGTTTAACCACAATTCTACCACATAACATATATGATCAACCAAATACCACATAAGCAACCGCATAACATATAAATAATCACATTTCATATTTAAGCAACCTTTAATTGTTCAACCTTTTATTAATAACCAACCTTTGTTATATATTCAACCTTTTAATATGCAACCAACCTTTTGTTACATGTTCAACCTTTTATTATATCTATCCAACTGATTGATAGAAAAGTGTCCCTTAGTGCTACCTAACCCAAGAGAAACACCCCGTTCACTACTTGTGTGCACGGCCAGCCGAATGCTCTAAGTGGCTCATGACTTCCACCTGAAACACCAACCCCATGACTCCACTTTTGCTACTCCGACTTTGCAAAGTACAAGTACCTCGCGGTGTCGTTCAGGATCGGTACAAACGGTGTCAATTCTACCGATACACCTCCCGATTCCCATGTGATGTTTGTGTTGGCCGCGAACGAGGGACCAACATCACTCCAGCCCACGAACACCGAAGTGCCCGCAAACCATGTGTCACATGGTCATCTAGAAAGACCGACAACTAACAACCGCTATGGCTATAGCTCTTCCTATAGGTACTCTTTCAACCTAGTAGGCACCCTCAATGATCCGGATAAGGTTTTAGGCAAAGATCATGAACTACCCAAACCCACTATGCATAACCCCGCAATGTCATTTATACATTAAGTAAAGCATGTAATTCATACCATATAAATGTGTATTAAACATGCAATGTATTCATAACCAACACATCAAGACACAACCATACATCATATTTCAAGCAACTTAAGGTAGCATGCTATATACATCAAGTTCATCAAAGTGTAAGCAACATAACAATTAGGTCATAACATGGCATTAGCACAAAGAATATATTAGCATCTCAAATATCATATCATCATCAAGCACAAATAATGACATGGTCATCCTAAAGTGAATCAAATCACCATCTACGGATTGCACGTTTCAATCATTCAACCTTAGTGAGTTAAAATTATAAATCATCTTTAGCCTTGATGAAATCTTCCTTCTATTCCAAGTATTGAACTTACTTGAAGTTCTCAAGGCTCCAACTAAACACCACACATAACATTCAATTAACAAATAAAGTATATGTTTCAAAAATACAACTTTATTCTAACTTTTATATTAATTTATATTTTCCCAGCCCGACCCCCGTTCAGTGTTTTAAGCATAAAACCTAATATACATCTCCATTTGGGATGACATCGGACATTATGGAAACTAGACTCGATTTACTAGAACTTCATGAGAGAGGAACATCTTCCAATTCTGCCCAGATTAGCAGCTATAGCTCTCGCAAGATGGGGAAAAGTTGCTGTGCAGAATTCCAACATTCACCAAAAATCACTATATGATTCATGACTTTAGGTAAATGATTATAGTTGCTCAATTTTACACACAAGATGATTGAATGATAGTATTAAGACATTGAATGTGTACTTTATGAGAATACCAAATAGATGACACAAAATGTTGAGAGTAGAATGCCTAAACATATAGACGAACATTTAGAACAAAGTTCCAGATTTTGACCCGTAACATCCACCTGTTCAAAGCCATTTTAACACCACCAAGGACTGCAAATTATACAATATTTTTGTATATTCCAGTATTTTATACTTTTAGCTTTTCCGAAAGTACTTTTAAAATTCCAAACGATTTTTCTACAATTTTATATGATTTTTACAAAACAGTCTATCCGCACAGCTAATTTCCGACCAATAAGTGAAAAAGGCGATTTTCACCTAAGTTGGAGGCAACAACAGGTCTTGGAAAAATTCATGGACAAACTAGACTCAAAATGAAAACTTTGAGAGTTTACGGATCACTGATACAATTCTGATGATTTTTCTACATTTTTTTCAAAACAGGGGAAGAATGGGAAATTTTCAGAATTTCCCAGCAATGCATTATAAGGGTTAATTGACAACTTTACCCATTAAGTCACAACCAAAATCAACTATAAAGTTGTAAATTGAATTCTTAACAGCAGCAACATGTCAAGAAGTTAAAATAACAATTTCAACCTCAAGCCATGATTCAAAGTACATTGCTTATAGGAGAAAAATAAGGTACTTTGCTAAAAGAGAAAACACCTCTAGGGCTTGAGTTTTCTCCATCATTAAGCCTCACATTAAGACCTTTTAGGGACTGTTTTGAGGACCTTTTGGATGGTTCAAAACAAGGTCTTATATGAAGGAAATTAATCACATAGATCCAAAAGAATTGAAGATAACAAAAACATGAACTTGAACAAGGAAATTATGACATCAATCTTTAAGCACTTCCTAAATATGATCAAGAACACCCTTGTGGGTGATTCCAATAAACTTTTGACATCAATAATTGTCAAGAACACCCAAGATGATTGGAAAACAAAACACTAGACTTGATAGAAGGAAGGATTTGGACATAACTTTCGCCCATTCTTAAAAATTGGAGGTTGAATCGAACAAGAAATCATCAAAAAAAACTTACCAAGAGAGACAATTGATCAATCCTTCTTCCTCAAGATTGCTTCCCACGAAATTGGTCCTCCCTCCTTGATAAACCTTGCCTAAAATCGCCCCTTCCTCCAAGAATTAGGGTTTATGGCCGAATTCTACTTCTTCTTTCTCTTTGGATGCCAATGAACTCAACTTGATCGTTTTTTTCTTCTCTATGGTCGTCGATTGCAGCCCAATGATGAAAGAAGGAAGATGTTTAAATTGTAGGTGATGGGGTAAAAGAAACGCACGCCCCCTTCAAACTCATAAACCCGACTATCGATGAGTATGGGAGTTACAATTCTATTTTTGCCAATAAGTCCTTCAATTTCAGCCATGATCTCCTTATACCCCCAACCCTAGATTACATGACATTACAAGTTCCTTCTAATAACATTCTAGCCCCTCAATTCTATTTAAACGATTCAAATTAATTATATTTACTCTAGAAATTTCATAACTCAATTTAATTGAATCTTTACCATTTAATTATTAATTAATCCTTTTAAATATTAAATAACATCGTTTTTATTTAATTTATTTCATTATGTAACCTTAAAACCAAAAAAATCCTACGAAAATAAATATTTGTCTAATGGAAGACAACACCGTTGACGGAAATGAATTCGGGTCGTTACATTCAGGGTGTGTCTTGCTTCTCCAAGATTGATCTATGATCAGGTTATCACCAGATGCGAGTCAGGGACGACGATGTGCAGATGACATCCTTTCGAACTCGCTATGGTCACTATGGGTTCGTGGTGATGCCGTTTGGGCTCACCAATGCTCCTGCCGCATTCATGGATCTCATGAACCGCGTGTGCAGACCGATGCTGGATCGGTCTATGATAGTTTTTATCGATGACATCTTGGTGTATTCCAAGACTTAGGAGCAGCACGAGGAGCACCTGAGGGAGGTGCTGGAGACACTGAGGAGGGAGAGTCTTTTCGCAAAGTTCTCCAAATACGAGTTCTGGTTACGCGAGGTGCAGTTTCTGGGGCACCTTGTCAATCAGAACGATATTCTGGTCGATATGACCAAGGTGGAGGCCGTGATGAGATAGGAGGTTCCGAGGTCTCAATCCGAGATTCGGAGCTTCCTCGATTTAACAGGCTATTATCGGAGATTCATTCAGGATTTCTCCAAGATAGCGGTACCCCTGACCCAGCTGACGAAGAAGGCTATTGTCTTTTGCTGGGGGCTTGAGCAGCAGGCAGCGTTCGAGACTTTGAGACAGAGGTTGTTCGAGGCGCCGATCTTAGCCCTGCCAGAGGGCGTTGACGATTTCGTAGTGTATTGTGATGCGTCTATCTCGGGTTTGGGCGCAGTGTTGATGCAGAGAGGGCATGTCATCACTTACGCCTCGGGGCAGTTGAAGCCTCACGAGGTGAATTACCCGACGCACGACCTGGAGTTGGGGGCGGTTGTTTTTGCCCTCAAGATTTGGCGACACTACCTCTATGGGGGTCCGTTGTACCATTTACACGGATCACAAGAGCTTGAGGTACTTGATGGACCAGCCAAAATTGAACATGAAACAACGACGGTGGTTGGATGTGGTGAAGGATTACGATTGCGAGATCCTCTACCACTCGGGGAAGGCCAATGTTGTGGCCGATGCACTTAGCCACAAGGAATTCGCAGCCTTAATCAGAGACATCTGCCTAAGGATGACAGTAGTGACTCCGCTTTTGGAGCGGATTCGGGAGGCTCAGCAGGAGGCTATGAAGGAGGAGCACCGGAAGAGTGAGCGTATCGTGGGTCAGATTTCCTCCTTCGACTATGATAGCCGTGGGCTATTGACACTCCATCGTAGAGTATGGGTTCTGTACTCGGGCGGTGTGTGCAAAATCCTGATGGAGGAGGCGCACAAATCCAGATTTTCCATCCATCCTGGGGCGATGAAGATGTATAGAGATCTCCGTCCTCATTACTGGTGGCCCTGCATGAAGCGGGATGTAGCCTGGTACGTCGAGAGGTGCTTGACCTGAAGGAAGGTCAAGGCCGAACACCAGATACCTCATGGCAAGACGCAGTCGTTGGATATCCCTGTGTGGAAATGGGAGGATATTACCATGGACTTCATTACGAAGTTACCTCTGACGGCGCGAGGAGTTGACGCGATATAGGTCATCGTGGATCGATTAACCAAGAGCGCCCATTTCATACCGATTCAGGAGAGTATTTCGGCCGAGAAGCTGGCAGACATCTACATCAGGGAGGTAGTAGCTTGAAACGGGGTGCCAGTCTCTGTGATTTCTGACAGGGATGTACGGTTCACTTCCAGATTCTGGAAGAAATTTCATGACGAGTTGGGTACTCGTCTGCACTTCAGCACGACTTTCCACCCGCAGACGGATGGTCAGAGCGAGAGGACCATCCAGACCTTGGAGGATATGTTGCGGGCGTGCGTTCTAGACTTTGGTGGTAGCTGGGATACCTACCTTCCTTTGGGAGAGTTTTCCTATAATAATAGCTATCACGCCAGTATCGACCGGCCTCCCTTTGAGATGCTTTATGGGAGGAAGTGTAGGACCCCGATATGTTGGGGTGAAGTTGGGCAGAGGGTCATGGGGAGTACCAAAGTGGTACTCAAGACGACAGAGATGATCCAGCAGGTCTGTAACGACATGATTTTTCAAAACAAAATTTTCAATTTTAAAACTCATAAAACATATGTCTCATCATTAATTCTCAAAAACAACCAACAAGTTTTCAATACAATTATTCAAATCCAGGATCCACAATCATAGCTCCATATCAAGAATGTGTGTACAATCACGCCGGTGCCTTCCCGCGATCCTCGGAAGTACCTGAAATACATAACACATAACACAAGCACGAATGCTTAGTGAGTTCCCTAAAATACCATATACAGCAATTCGTCACTCGAGGCTCTACTCTGTAAGACCCTCCGGTCTATGTGTCTCAGCGGGACCCTCCAGTCCTGTAGCTCATTGGACCCTCCAGTCCGGTCTGATTGAGAACCCTCTGGCCTCATAGTTCGTTGGACCCTCCAGTCCGGTCTAAGCAACAAATAATATAGCATACAATACATATCACACAATCATGCATAACTCAAGCAAGCACATAAGACCCTCTGGTCACATATAATTACCACTCTAGGTAAAGTATAGTGAGAAGACTCACCTCGTAAGATAGCTAGTAAAAGTCTCGTGCCCGAAATCCTCGGTCTAGCCTCCACCTATCACGAATTAATATTTCTAATTAATATTCTACTCTTATATCTGAAAAGTGGGCAGAAGACCATTCTACCCTTCCCTGACCTCTTTCACTCATTTTGACCAAACCCTAAAGTCAACAGAAGTCAACTCCAGTCAACGGTCCAACTTTGACCAGACTCGTCGAGTGCACTCGGGAGACTCGTCGAGTCCAGTCGATTCATGGCAACCTCGGCAAGCTCCAACTCGACGAGCTAACCCCTAACTCGACGGGTCACCAACTGACTCAGTTCATCGGGACAAAACCCTAACCGGCTCGTCGAGTCGGCTCATCAACTCGGCGAGTCCGTTCGGTCTCAACTTGTATTCAGGTGATTTCAAGGCAGAAAGCTCTCTCACACTCTAGATCTAAGCTCTCAAGGCCTGAATATCACGTAAAGCCTCGAGCTTTACGTTCATGCATAGCACTAAAGGGCTAAAAATGCTAAGAACAAGCTTGAGAAGAAGTCTCTCATTCAAGGGGCTATCATGGCTGCTTAAAGCAGGGGACTTTCGACTCTAGGGACCTCACAAGGTCCAGATCTGATGTCTATTTCTAAGAAGGTGCTCAAAACCTTCAAGGTCCCCAAAATAAGATGGAAATGAAGCCCTAACTCTAAAACCATGAGATCTATCCATACAAGAGAGAAAGGTACAAACTTTATACCTTGAATAGAAGCTCCTGGATGTCTAAGCAGCAGATCTAGCAACTTCTTCACAATCCTTGCTTGGAATCATCTTCCCCTCTACCAAAATGCACCAAAGATCTCAAACAATGGCTCCAAACTCTCTCAAAAGCTCAAGGGGGCGATTAGGGTTTCTCTCAGTGAAAGGAAACAGATGGAGAGCCGCAAATGAGGCTATACTTATCCTTATATAGGCCCCAAACCCGGGGATTTAGGGTTTCAACTCACAGCGCCTACTCGGCGAGTCTACTCCCGGACTCGTCGAGTAGATCATTAAACCCACGTGGCCATCCCGACTCTACTCGGCGAGTTATAGCGCCAACTCGTCGAGTAGGTCAATGATCCTTAAAAATAAATACTTAAAATGACATACCTGGGAATCCGGATGTTACAATTCTCCCCCACTAGAATCAGACTTAGCCCTCAAAGTCATGCTCCGCAAATAACTCTGGATGCTGCTCCCGCATCTCTGACTCCGGCTCCCAAGTCAAATCGGACCCTCTCCGATGCTGCCACTGGACCTAAACCAGGGGCACTTCCTTGTTCCTCAGAACTCTCACCTTTTGATCCAAGATCGCGATCGGCCTCTCGATGTAATTCAGGCTCGCATTCACCTGAATGTCCTCTAATGGTACCACTACCGTCTCATCAGCCACACACTTCCGCAACTGGGACACGTGGAAGGAGTTATGGATCTGACTCAACTCCGCAGGTAGCTCCAACTGGTATGCTACCTTACCCACTATGGCGGTCACTCTGAACGGACCGATATATCGAGGCCCCAACTTTCCCCGCTTCCTGAACCGGATCACCCCTTTCCATGGCGAAACTTTCAGGAGCACAAAATCTCCGACCTGAAACTCAAGCTCAGATCGTCGTCTATCCGCGTAACTCTTCTGACGACTCTGCACCGTCAGTAACCTCTGTCTGACCTGTTGAATCTGCTCGGTCGTCTTCAGCACTATCTCAGTGTTGCCCATAACTCTCTGCCCCACCTCTCCCCAACAGATGGGAGTGCGACACCTTCTCCCATACAGGAGCTCAAAGGGAGGCATACCAATGCTCGAGTGATGGTTGTTGTTGTAAGAAAACTCAGCCAAGGGTAGGTATGTGTCTCAACTCCCACCGAAGTCCATAACACATGCTCGAATCATGTCCTTGAGCGTCTGAATCGTTCACTCGCTCTGTCTGTCTGTCTGTGGGTGGTAGGCGGTACTAAAATGCAATCGCGTTCCCAACTACTCATGGAACTTCTTCCAGAATCTGGAAGTAAAACGCACATCCCGATCCGACACTATGGACGTCGGCACTCCATGCTGAGCTACCACCTCTCGCACATAAATCTCTGCCAGCCTCTCAGCAGAAGAGCTCTCACTAATAGCAAGGAAATGAGCACTCTTCGTCAACCGATCCACAATCACCCAGATCGCGTCAACTCCACGCGCCGTTCTCGGTAATTTGGTGATGAAGTCCATCGAGATTTGTTCCCACTTCCACTGGGGAATCTCCAAAGGCTGCAATGGACCATGTGGACGTTGGTGCTCTGCCTTGACCCGACGGCAGGTCAAGCACCTCTCGACCACCCAAGCAACATACCTCTTCATACAGGGCTACCAATAGTCTCTCTTCAGATCCAAATACATCTTAGTGGCCCCGGGATGGATCGAAAATCTCGACCTATGCGCTTCCTCCATCAGAGTGCTATGAGCTCCGCCCGTATAAGGTACCCAAATCCGACCTCGAAAGGTCATAAGTCCCCGGCTATCCGTCACAAACTCGGATACTTGCCCAATCACCCGCTCCCTCTTGCGGTTCTCCGGTCTCACGGCCTCCGCCTGGGCCTCTCGAATGATGTCCAATACCAGAGTCATCACTGTCATCCTCATGCATATATCCCAAATCGGGGCACTCTCCGCCTTGCGACTCAGGGCATCAGCTACCACGTTAGCCTTGCCCGGGCGATACAGAATCTCACAGTCATAATCTTTTACCACGTCCAACCACCTCCTCTGGCGCATATTCAGGTTGGGCTGATCCATCAGATACTTCAAGCTCTTGTGGTCCGTGTATATGGTACACCGAACCCCGTACAAGTAATGGCGCCAGATCTTGAGGGCGAACACCACTGCTCCCAACTCTAAATCATGGGTGGGATACCTCGTCTCATGAGGCTTCAGCTGCCTCGATGCATATGCTATCACGTGCCCTCTCTGCATAAGCACTGCACCTAACCTTGATATAGATGCATCGCAGTAAACTACAAAGTCCTCCATTACCTCAGGAAGAGCTAACACTGGAGCTTCGCACAATCTCTGGCGAAGAGTCTCAAACGAGGTCTGCTGCTCGGGACCCAAAGTAAAAGCAACGCCCTTCCGGGTTAACCTGGTGAGAGGAACGGTGATCCTGGAGAAGTCCCTAATAAACCTCAGATAGTATCCGGCCAACCCCAGAAAACTCCTGATCTCGGTGGGGGATCTCGGCACCTCCCAACTCATAACCGCTTCAATCTTGGTCGGGTCGACTAAAATCCCATTCTGATTAACGAGGTGTCCCAAGAACTGGACCTCTCGTAACCATAAATCACACTTAGAGAATTTGGCATAAAGCCTCTCCGATCTCAATACTCCGAGGACCTCCCTCAAATGCTCCTCATGTTGCTCTCTAGACCTCGAATACACCAAAATATCGTCGATGAACACGATCACCGAACGGTCCAACATAGGCCTGCATACCCGGTTCATGAGATCCATGAACGCTGCTGGTGCATTGGTGAGCCCAAAAGGCATCACCACGAACTCGTAATGCCCATAACGAGTTCTAAATGTTGTCTTCTGAACATCCTCCACACGAACCCTCATCTGGTGATAACCAGACCTCAAATCGATCTTGGGAAACCAAGATGCACCCTGCAACTGATCGAACAAATCGTCGATCCTCGGTAGTGGGTAACGGTTCTTGACCGTCAGCTTGTTCAACTCCTGGTAATCAATGCACATCCGGTGTGAACCATCTTTTTTCTTGACAAAAAGGATCGGTGCTCCCCACGACGAGCTACTCGGCCGGATAAACCCCTTTCCCAACAGCTCCTGAAGCTGCGAGAATAACTCCTGCATCTTTGGCGGCGCAAGGTGATAGGGTGCCTTGGCGATAAGTGCCGCCCCCAGAAGCAAATCAATACGAAACTCCACCTGCCTCTCAGGAGGCACACCTGGTAACTCCTCGGGGAAAACGTCCGGAAACTCGCTAACCACCGGAACCTCAGCGACAGTACTCGGTCTCTCCATGACATCCCGCGTATCTGACACATACGTCAGAAAACCCATGCAACCCTGCTGCAAGCTCTGCCTCGCTCGAGCAGCTGAACAAAATGTTGACCCGGATCGGGTACCCTCACCGAATATTGTAAGTACTCCCCCACTAGGTTCCGGATGGTCACCATTTGACGCTCACAGTCGATCATAGCCCCGAATCGACTCAACCAGTCCATGCACACGATGACACAGACATCCCCCATCGCGATAGGTACCAAATCTATTGAAAACTTGACTCTAAAAATCTCAAGCACACATCCCCGGATCACCTCAGTCGCAAAAACAGCATGCTCATCAGCTATGGAGACTCTCAAAGGTCGACTCAACACCTCACGTCGGATACTGATGTGACGACTAAATTCTAGCGATACGAAGGATCGACTCGCACCCGAGTCAAACAACACCAAAGCAGGTACAGAACTCACAAGAAAAGTACCTAAACATACCACAAATAAGCACCATATATAACAAAAGAATAAGCAAAAGATCACATACCAGCCACAACATCGGGTGCTGCGCGGACCTCCTCCGCTGTCAACTGGAAGGCTCTACCGCGAGCCTTCGGTGCCTCGGCCTTCGCGGGCCGACTCTCTGTAGCTCGAGTAGTAGAAGGCGCAGATCCCTGCGCTGATCCCTGAAGCAACTGCGGGCACTCGGCCTTCCTATGGCCAGTCTGGTTGCAATGGAAGCAAACCGAAAATCCCTTGGGTCAATCCCTCGCGATATGCCCCTCCTTCCCGCACTTGTAACACACACCTGCTCTGCACACCCCATCATGGCTCTTGCCGCACTTCCCACAAGTGCGGCCCTTCTGACCTCCCGATCTCGAATCAGAGGACTTTGCCCGCTTGCCCCCGACTAAGACTGTGTCGGCCGCTTATCCCTCCTCTGAGACTCCGCCTCCTCCCTGGCCTGAGTCTCTATCTCAATCTTCCTCTTCTAAGCATTTGCTTGGAGCTCGGCAAATGTTCGGTATGTCGAGTTCGCCACGAACTCACGAATGTCTCTCCTCAGAATGCTCACATATCGGCCCATACGTGCCTGCTCAGTAGACACGTTCTCAGGGCAAAACAACGCCCTCTCATGAAACATCCGTGTGATCACAGTCACAGACTCAGTCCCCTGCTTGAGGGACAAGAACTCATGGGCCAATCGTTCCCTCTCTACCGGGGGAACGTACTCGTCTCGAAACATAGCGGTGAACCTCTCCCAAGTCACCGCGGTAAGCTCTGCAGTAGTAAAGTCAGCTGTCACAAACTTCCACCAGTCCTTCGCTCCCAAGCGAAGCTGGTTCAGTGCGAACCGTACCCTCAGATGCTCCAGACAAAAACATGTGTAGAAGCATCCTTAAATGTCAGAGATCCATCTCATCGCGACTATCGGATCCTGAGTCCCATCAAACTCTGGTGGCTTCGTGTTGTTGAACTCCCGGTACAGCAACGAGTCACCCCCATGTGGCCTAGCAGCGGCAACAGCTGCGGTGGCCGCAACAACAGCAGGATCGGTAAGAGCATCGTACCGCTCGTCAAATGTCTCAATCAGCGTGGTCTTGATAGACCCAAACATCTCTGGTATCTCAGCTCGAATGGCTGCAACCACCTCATCATGAATCATCCTGCGAATCTCATCATCGCTAACATCGCTGCTCTCTGGAGTGTGGCGCGTACCCACCATGATGTCTCTGAAACACAACACAAAAAAAATCAGAGACTCACTCGAGTATTCTCGCACTCATTCACTCAACCCTACTTGCTCCTTAGTACCCTAAGGATTCTTACTTGGGCTGCTCACTGATCCAGTGTTTCCAGTAGTATGGGCCCTATACTACCTTCCACACCACATCGGTATTCACCCCAAGTCCTCCTCCTAGGATTCTAGTTCACAAGTACTCTATATCTCGCTGAGCGCAGGCTACCACCCAGTAGACCTCTCATAAGCTCCTCTCTGCTACCTACTCACACTCGAAGAAATTCACAGTAGCAGTAACTCCTAGGCTAAGGCATCACAAATCAGGCCCACTGTAGCCCTAAATATGAATACCTAGCCTACTCTAGCATGCATAACACATCTCATAACACATAACGTAAGGGTATTTTGGGAAATCACTGTTCAGGCGCTGACTGATTGTACACACTGCTCTTTTCCGCTTTTTCTGGAAATCTTTTACTCTTTTTAGAAAATTGTTTCTTTTTGAAAACTTTTCTCAAATCCTCAGTTTGAGTCCAGATATGCCCGAAGGTGTATCCGAATCCCTCAAACCAAGGCTCTAATACCAACTTGTAACGACATGATTTTTCAAAACAAAATTTTCAATTTTAAAACTCATAAAACATATTTCTCATCATTAATTCTCAAAAACAACCAACAAGTTTTCAATACAATTATTCAAATCCAGGATCCACAATCATAGCTCCATATCAAGAGTGTGTGTACAATCACGCCGGTGCCTTCCCGCGATCCTCGGAAGTACCTGAAACACATAACACATAATACGGTAAGCATGAATGCTTAGTGAGTTCCCCAAAATACCACATACAACAATTCACCACTCGAGGCTATACTCTGTAAGACCCTCCGGTCTATGTGTCTCAGCGGGACCCTCCAGTCCCATAGCTCGTTGGACCCTCTGGTCCGGTCTAGCTCGTTGGACCTTCCAGTCCGGTCTGATTGAGAACCCTCTGGCCTCATAGTTCGTTGGACCCTCCAGTCCGGTCTAAGCAACAAATAATATAACATACAATACATATCACACAATCATGCATAACTCAAGCAAGCACATAAGACCCTCTGGTCACATATAATTACCACTCTAGGTAAAGTATAGTGAGAAGACTCACCTCGTAAGATAGCTAGTAAAAGTCTCGTGCCCGAAATCCTCGGTCTAGCCTCCGCCTATCACGAATTAATATTTCTAATTAATATTCTACTTTTATCTCTGAAAAGTGGGTAGAAGACCATTCTACCCTTCCCTGACCTCTTTCACTCATTTTGACCAAACCCTAAAGTCAACAAAAGTCAACTCCAGTCAACGGTCCAACTTTGACCAGACTCGTCGAGTGCACTCGGGAGACTCGTCGAGTCCAGTCGATTCATGGCTACCTCGGCAAGCTCCAACTCGACGAGCTAACCCCTAACTCGACGGGTCACCAACTGACTCAGTTCATCGGGACAAAACCCTAACCGGCTCGTCGAGTCGGCTCATCAACTCGGCGAGTCCGTTCGGTCTCAACTTGTATTCAGGTGATTTCAAGGCAGAAAGCTCTCTCACACTCTAGATCTAAGCTCTCAAGGCCTGAATATCACGTAAAGCCTTGAGCTTTACGTTCATGCATAGCACTAAAGGGCTAAAAATGCCAAGAACAAGCTTGAGAAGAAGTCTCTCATTCAAGGGGCTATCATGGCTGCTTAAAGCAGGGGACTTTCGACTCTAGGGACCTCACAAGGTCCAGATCTGATGTCTATTTCTAAGAAGGTGCTCAAAACCTTCAAGGTCCCCAAAATAAGATGGAAATGAAGCCCTAAATCTAAAACCATGAGATCTATCCATACAAGAGAGAAAGGTACGAACTTTATACCTTGAATAGAAGCTCCTGGATGTCTAAGCAGCAGATCTAGCAACTTCTTCACAATCCTTGCTTGGAATCCTCTTCCCCTCTACCAAAATGCACCAAAGATCTCAAACAATGGCTCCAAACTCTCTCAAAAGCTCAAGGGGGCGATTAGGGTTTCTCTCAGTGAAAGGAAACAGATGGAGAGCCGCAAATGAGGCTATACTTATCCTTATATAGGCCCCAAACTCGAGAATTTAGGTTTCAACTCACAGCGCCTACTCGGCGAGTCTACTCCCGGACTCGTCGAGTAGATCATTAAATCCACGTGGCCATCCCGACTCTACTCGGCGAGTTATAGCGCCAACTCATCGAGTAGGTCAATGATCCTTAAAAATAAATACTTAAAATGACATATCTGGGAATCCGGATGTTACAAGATCCGAAGTAGACTCCAGACGACCCAGAGTCGGCAGAAGAGCTACGCCGACAGACGCCGATCGGACTTGGAGTTTCAAGTCGGGGATATGGTCCTTCTGAAGGTGTCACCTTGGAAAGGTGTCATCCGCTTCAGAAAACAGGGCAAGTTGGGCCCTAGGTATATCGGACCTTTCAGGGTTATAGCCTGGCTGGGAAAGGTGGCATACTGGTTGGAACTTCCGAAAGAGCTTAGACAGATCCACATCACCTTTCATGTTTTGCAACTGCGGAAGTGCATAGCCGATGATTCAACGGTGATTCCTTGGGAGGACATTCAGGTGGATGACAGCCTGAACTACATCGAGAGACCAGTAGCCATTCTCGACAGGAAGACGAAAGATCTAAAGAACAAGAGAGTAAAGTTGGTGAAGGTGCAGTGGCAGCACCGCAAGGGCTCGGAATGGACGTGGGAGTCGTAGGACGAGATGAGGGAGCACTACTCATAGCTATTTCCAGCCGCAACAAACTTCGAGGACGAATTCTGATTCAAGTGGGGGTTGAATTGTAACGCTCGGTAATTCTCCAAGGTATTATCTATATATTTATTGGGTTAATTATTTTATATTGATTGGGCTTGGATCCATTGGATCCTTACTAAGTGGGCTTCAAGGTGCCATACGCTGGGCGTACCACCCTGTGTACGTGCAACGTGCTAACAAGGGATGATCGTGTCACACCCCCAAACCAGACGGCGGAAACGTCCGGGGGTGGAGGACTTCATTTGTAGTATCACAACACATGCATTATAGTAATCAAAGTACAAACAACCATTGTATTTAAAAAGTATAAATATTTACATGTGTTTCAACATTGTATACTGAAACTAAATAGTTGTACAAAAGAAGAAGACAAGACATAAATAGCTCCATCTTCTCAAAAGCTCGGGGTGTACCTGTCTACTGGTTCCCTGAGACTATAAGTAATTTGAAAACAGAGTATCAACATAAAGTTGAGTGAGTGCATAAGTACTTATGTTTGAAAGAATGTTTTCTGTTTTCTTGAATATGTAAATTGTTTCCAGAAAATCCTATATATTCTGCTGTATATGAAAAGTAGTTTTAGTTGCATAAAACTGTTCTAATGTAAACCAATTATCTGTATTTGTAATCCTTTTGTTAACTTGTATATGAGAGTGTATCTAGTTTCACCAACTGCTATTGTAAACTGTAATGTTTTACTGTAAACTGTATTTTGTAAACTAGTACTTTGGAATAGTACATAAGTTTAGTTAATTATACACTAACGTATTGTTAATATCTTTTAATGAGTTATTATAACCATACTGACTAGATGACCTGACCCAGCGCTATGAGTGCACTGAAAACATGTTGATAACAATTTGTCACTCACAGGCGTGTATGCCTGACTGTAGCTAGCAGTCCGAGTGCGGGGTTGTCAATCCCAATATAGATCTATACACACATTGTTTCGATCCCTGGCTGGAGATTCTGGTTATAATGTCAGGACTTTACTATATTGTTTAAATGAATTAAACAACATGTACTACTTGACTCATAAAAGCATATAAACGTTACTTGTATAATAATTATGAAAACCAAATCATTCTGAAATAAACGATTGATAGTATGTTCTTGAATTAGTACTCTTAACATGTATCTGAAAGAATGTATACCCTTGAATAGTTTTGAATCAATCTTTGTTTTTGTAAAACAATGTAATCTAGTATACTTAAATCGTGAATTAATGTTCTTTGAATCATAAATTATACCTATTATAATTTATATGTACTTTCTGATTTTATAAGGAGTATTCATGAATGTAACCCTTTGCTCAACATGTTACAAAGGGTAATTGAAACTAATTGAACAAACTTTTATACTTGTATACATATATAAATATATATAAGTAAATTTTAAATGATACTCGGACAAACAACTGATTCTTGTAATCCCACATCCAAACAAGGAAAAGGAATTAAAGTGGGTTATTAGTCCTAAATCTTTTAAATCTTATTTATATAAATATATGTATACTAGTATGATTTTTTTGGGGAAAAATATAAGTTTATAAAACATTTAAAAGAAGTTTGATATTTTGAAATTCATTTTGGTGACTTGATGTCATTTTGAAACAATCATTGAAAACCATTTGATTTAATGATAACTGAAATCCATTTTGATAAGATATTTGAAATCACTTGTTTATAACACAAAAACTTTGTGTTAGACTTGTATCCTCCCCCCCCCCCCTTAAAACAGTAAAAACTATGAAAATGTGGGGGTATGAACTCACCTGTAGTGAGTAGTTCGGATGAAAGAGTGGTAGAGGATGCTAAGTGTCAAGTGAAGACTTGAGCACACACACGGATCCTATTTAGCATATAATGACACATATATGTATATAATTAGTGTTTATACAACTAATCATGTAAGGAAAACACCCTAGAACTTAGTAAACACTTATATATAAGTGTTATAATCACAAGGGATTGCATCTAAGGAGTTTAAGGCCACACTATGGTGTTTACAGCCATGTGTTCACGGCCACAAGAGTTTACGGCCATGTGTTTACGGCCTCATGAGTTTACGGCCGTAAACTCATGATGATTTGTGCCCAAAAGGTATTTTAAGGTCTAACAAACCACAAGGAAGTGTTCTAGCCTTAAGTCCAAGCCTTAGGAAGAGTTATGACCACATTTGCACCTTTAATAAGGGTTTACGGCCAAGGGAGATGCTCTTGGCCGTAAACTCTCTTTGATCTTGAATATTGGATGATTTCAAGGTGCTAAGCATGAGTTCTTACTAGATATCAAGTATAGGGAAGTAATACATACGATATAGAAGCTAAAAAGGTTGATTTTGGACCAAAACACTAGTATGTGTTCTTGAAGATCTAACCCAAAAGATGATGTTAATGGATGGGATCAATGGGTTATGCTAGTTAGGAAGATGTATCACTAATCAAGGGATGGAAACACTTACATTTTTGAAGATTTAAGCGAAGAACTTGATGATAGTTGAGAGTAAAAACCGAGTTCTTGAGTTAAGAGTGGTAAAAGTGTTGAAAAATGGTCAAGTATCACATATATAGCCAAGTGTTTACGGCCACCATGAGTTTATGGCCGTAAACTCATGTGTCCTGGCCGTAAACTCCTCATGAAAGGGGTTTATGGCTTAATTGTTGGTTTGAACTTCAACAGACACTTCCTATCACTTATTCCTTGGATGTACTAGGATTAGAATACTCAAATAGACCCTACATAGTGCTAGAAGATAGCAGATACGAGTCTGACTTTGATTGAGTTTAAGTGTTGTACACGATAGAAATTTCGGGTTGTCACATCATCTCCCTGTGAGAGAGAATTTCGTCCCGAAATTAGAGTTCAATAAATAAGCTATTACAAATAACTAAACGAACAGATGAGGATATTTCAATTTCATTTGATCCTCGCGTTCCCAAGTGAATTCAGGTCCACATTTGGCATTCCAGCGAACCTTCACTATAGGAATACGACTTTGCTTCGTTTGTTTGACCTCTCGGTCCATGATTTCTACTGGTTCTTCCATGAAGTTGAGGCTCTCGTCGATCTCGATCTTGTCGAGTGGGATAACAAGAGTCTCGTCGGCCAGACACTTTTTCAAGTTTGAGAAGTGGAAAACAGGATGTATGTTACTTAGTTCTTGAGGTAATCGGAGTTTGTAAGCTACGGGACCAATTCTAGCAAGAACCTCGAATGGTCCTATATACCTTGGATTCAACTTGTCACGCTTTCCAAAGCGTATCATGCCCTTCCAGGGTGAGACCTTCAACATGACGCGGTCACCAACCTGGAACTCCAAAGGTTTTCTTCTTTTATCAGCGTAGCTTTTCTGTCTATCTCTGGAAGCTTTAAGTCGCTACTGGATTTGCACGATTTTCTCTGTAGTTTCGCGAATGATTTCCGGACCAGTGAGAGTACTGTCAGGAACTTGACTTCTAGCTAGCTGCATGTCACCCACTTCAGCCCAACACAGAGGTGATCTGCACTTGCGGCCATAGAGAGCTTCGAAAGGAGACCCTTATGCTAGTGTGATAACTATTGTTGTAAGAGAATTCGACAAGGGGTAAATGAGTATCCCATGCCTTACCAAAGTCTATCACACAAACTCGCAACATATCTTCTAAAGTTTGAATCGTCCTCTCACTTTGTCCGTCAGTTTGTGGATGGTAAGCTGTACTCATGTCCAGCCTAGTTCCCAAAGATTTTTGTAAAGACTGCCAGAAACGAGAAGTGAATCTACTATCTCGATCAGAAATAATAGATATTGGCACACCATGCAGCCTAATGATTTCTTTGAGGTAAGTTCTTGTTAGCTTCTCCATCTTGTCTGTTTCTTTGATTGGTAAGAAGTGTGCGGATTTGGTTAATCTATCGACGATTACCCAAATAGTATCATAACCACCCGATGTCTTGGGTAACTTGGTTATGAAATCCATTGCAATCCGCTCCCACTTCCATTCAGGTATTTCAGGTTGTTGCAATAAACCTGAAGGTTTCTGGTATTCTACCTTTACCTTGGCACAAGTAAGGCACTTGCCCACAAAGGTAGCAATTTTGGCCTTCATGTTTGGCCACCAATATAGTTTCTTGAGGTCCAGGTACATCTTGTCTGAACCCGGATGAATGGAGTATCGGGTTTTGTGTACTTCATTCATAACCACATTTCTATAACCACCAAACTTTGGTGTCCAGATTCGGTTCATGAAACAATAGACTCCATCATCCCTGACTCTGAAGTTTTTATCCATTCCTCTCAAGGCTTCACCTGCCACGTTTTCAGGTTTTAAGGCCTCAAGTTGAGCCTCTCTGATCTGTGTGGACAGATGTGAATGGATTTTCATGGTCAACGACTTTACTCGGCGTCCCGAGTATTCTTTTCTGCTAAGGGCGTCAGCTACTACGTTAGCTTTACCAGGGTGATAAAGTATCTCACAATCATAGTCGTTCAGTAGCTCCACCCATCGTCGTTGTCTCATGTTCAGCTCTTTCTGATTGAAGATATGCTGGAGACTTTTATGGTCCGTGAATACTGTGCATTTCGTTCCATATAAGTAATGTCTCCAACTCTTCATAGCAAATACTACTGCTCCTAGTTCAAGGTCATGTGTTGTATAATTGACTTCATGTGTCTTTAGCTGTCTTGAGGCATAAGATATCACCTTTCCTCTTTGCATAAGAACACATCCAAGCCCTTGATTAGAAGCATCGCAGTACACTATAAAGTCCTCTGTCCCTTTAGGAAGAGATAGGATTGGTGCACTACACAAGGCTCGCTTCAGCGTTTGAAATGTTGTTTCTTGCTTCTCCCCCCAGCTAAATGTTACACCCTTTTGCGTCAGAGTGGTAAGAGGTTTAGCTATTCGAGAGAAATTATGGATGAACCTGCGATAATAGCCAGCAAGACCTAAGAATTGACGGATTTCTGTAGGTGTTTTGGGTGCTGACCAGTTTTCAATTGCCTTAATTTTGGAATGGTCGACGTGTATTCCTTCAGAACTGACCACGTGACCTAGAAATTCAACCCTCATGATCCAAAATTCACACTTTGAAAATTTCGCATAGAGTTTCTCTGTTCTAAGAGTTTGCAAAACTTGACGAAGATGTTGGCCATGATCCTCTTCACTTCTTGAGTAGATAAGGATATCGTCGATGAACGCTATGAAGAATTTGTCCAAGAAAGGACGACACACTCTGTTCATTAAATCCATGAACACAACAGGTGCATTCGTCAATCCGAATGATATCACTACGAACTCATAATGACCATAACGAGTTCTGAGTGCGGTTTTGGGAATGTCATTCTCCAAAATTTGTAATTGGTGATACCCGGATCTTAAGTCTATTTTGGAGAAATAGCTCGCACCTTGAAGTTGGTCGAACAGATCGTCAATGCGAGGTAAAGGGTATAGATTTTTAATGGTAAGTTTATTCAGCTCGCGGTAGTCAATGCACATACGGAATGATCCATCCTTCTTCTTTACGAACAAAACCGGTGCTCCCCAGGGTGAGAAGCTTGGTCTTATGAAACCTTTGCTAAGGAGTTCATTAAGCTGGCTGGATAATTCCTGCAATTCAGAAGGTGCAAGACGATAGGGAGATTTGGCTACGGGGGTAGCCCCTGGAATTAAGTCGATTCGGAATTCGACTTGTCGTTCAGGAGGCACTCCTGGAAGATCATCAGGAAAAACGTCGGGAAAATTGCAGACCTCAAGAATGTTCGCTATGTCTTTCACTTCTTGCTTTTTGTCTACCACGTGAGCTAAGAAAGCACAATACTCTTTGCGAAGGTACTTCTGTGCCTTGATGCAAGAAATGATCTGAAGGTTCGTTCCGGGTTTGTCGCCGTAAATAACAAGGGTTTCGTTAGTTGGCAAGTTCAGACGAACGACTCTTTCATGGCATAGGATGTCAGCATGGTTAGGACACAACCAATCCATACCTATTATGACGTCAAAACTTTTGATAGAGACCGGCATAAGGTCTATTGGGAATGAAAAGTTATTCAAGGTAAGAGTACATCCTATGTATATATCGTTGGTGGACTCGGACTTCCCGTTAGCCATTTCGACTATGAATGTTTCTTTTAATGGTTGGGAGTTTTGATTTAGCAAGTGCTTGAAATTATGGCTCACAAAGCTCTTCTCAACACCACAATCAAATAGAATGCATGCATAAGTGTTGTTGAGAAGGAACGTACCCGTGACTACAGCTGGGTTTGCCACTGCTTCTTCATGACCCAATGCTAAAATTCTCCCAACTCCACCGGCATTTCCAGCTTTAGGGCAATCTTTCTTGAAATGCCCCACTTCACCACAATTGTAGCATGCTTGACCTACTCCAGCAGCAGGTACTTGGTTAAGTGGTTGAGGTGGTGCTCTATAGAATCGGGCAGTATGCCCTTTTCTGTTGCAGTTACGACACTGCATTTCCCTGCAATTTTCATTATGGTGAAAATTGCACTTGTTGCACTTCGGGAGATTACCAGCATAAGGCTTAGCTGGTACTGGGTTAACAAGAACAGCAGCGGGTACAGTAGCAGCATTAACTGTAACTAGCTGTTGTTTCTTTGAGGAATCCTGTGTAAACTTGCCCTTCCTCTTGTTCCGACCCTTCTTCTTGCTGTTGTTGTTGTCATTGTTGTTGTTGTTGTTTCCCTTCGGTTGTTCTGGTAAAGCAACCACTGAGTTTTGACGGGCTCCGTGGTCGATAAGAGATTGTGCCAGCTCTTTGGCACTGTCAAAAGTAACAGACCTCGAAGCTAAAACACTTGACTGAATTTGGGGCGACAGTCCCCAAATATATCTCTCAATCTTCTTGCTCTCCAGAGCAACCATATCCGAGCAAAGAATTGCCAGATCACAGAATCTACTAGTATAGGTTGATATATCAGAACCAACCATTGTGAGACCCCAGAGTTCCTCCTCAAGTTTCTGAACTTCTCCTCGCGGACAGTATTCCCGCATAAGCATGGCTTTGAAGTTCTCCCAACTTATTGAATTAGCCACCACTAGAGTAAGTGACTTAACATGGCCATTCCACCACGTTAAAGCTCTTTCTGAAAAGGTACAAGTAGCGAACTTGACCTTACTGCCTTCAGGACAGGAGCAGATTTTGAAAATTGCTTCTCTCTTTTCTATCCATTGCCTTAATGCCATAACTCCACCAGTTCCATTAAAGGTCCTGGGTTTGGCATTGGAAAAATCTTTATAAGTGCACTCTCACGAGTGCCCATGACTCTCGCCATGGTTAGAAGGGTTTGCACCAGCTCCTGACCCACTAGCTCCAGGAGTATTAATATGAGACATGGCAGCAGCTACAGCCGCCGTGCCCGCCGCTTGGAACATAGCGGGGTCGAACTGAGGAGGTGGTGGCGGAGGTGACACCGGTGCTTCATCAACAATGTTACGTCTTGGATTCTTACGAGGAGGCATCTTTTTCTATAAAAGTCAAAAGATACAATATGATAAGATATCAAGAGCGAATAAGAATTTTGATATATCTGAACTAAAACATATAGTTCAACAGGAATCTTGTAATGAATTGGAAATAGAAGTCTACGACATGTACTACTTGTAACAGAACGATATGAAACTGAATGGTTATTTTTCAAAGACTATGGAAATGCATGTCGATTGATTTGGCATATTGATCACATAAAATCTGGAGAACTTGACCTTAAACAGGTCCACAACACACCAAATTCTGGGAAAACATCGACATCATACAGACCTACCGAAAATAAAATTTTCGTGGTCTTATTGAAAAGTAGGAAAAATAACGCTAGAACCTATCCGTAGACTTAACTATAATGAAAAGAGTGAATAGGAAACGAGTAGAGCATCTTCTACTGACGACGGGTATTTCTTGAATGAAACCTCAATTCAGCCAATGTTATTTAAGTGAGAATAGGGATAAGGAATATAGAATATAGTTAGTAATAATTGATTAAGGATATAAGTTTTTACAAAAGAGACCTACAGTTAACAAGTAATGTATTCTGTATGACTTGTTCTAGGTATTTCTATAACTATAAAGTGTATACTAATTATATATAACTTGGGTATAACCGACCTTCGATTAAATGACCCGACTCTAAATCCACAACCAAACAAGGAACAGGAAATGAAGCTAAATCACATATTCTAAGTTTATATAACTTTAATTATATATAATTGTAATATACCATTTATATTTATAGTTCTACCCTTAATTGTTCTATTGTTTTCACATGTTTGTTATTAGTATATAGTGCCTAAAATACTCCTATAGTATTTTATTCTTTATGTTCTGTTCTAGTGTTCCTCTGATTATGTATAGTTGGTAAGTTTTAGACATGTCACAACATCACTATCACTCCCAAACACATGTTGGTCATATCTCAAATCAATATAGTTGATCAGGCTATATTAATCCCATATATGATTACATAACTGCCCAGGTTTGACTGTAATGTTCAACATCCAAATACTTTTAAGTTTTTATAATTGTGATACTGTACTTGTAAGTATGAGCGTTAGTATACCTTTTGTAAAAATACTTAAATTTTTAAAAGTATACTTGTAGTCAGAGCTCTTAGCCCCAAATGTATTTATAGTTTGTATATCTTTTATGAATTGATATACTGAGTTCACTATAAACAATGCTCTGATACCAATCTGTCACACCCCCAAACCAGACGGCGGAAACGTCCGCGGGTGGAGGACTTCATTTGTAGTATCACAACACATGCATTATAGTAATCAAAGTACAAACAACCATTGTATTTAAAAAGTATAAATATTTACATGTGTTTCAACATTGTATACTGAAACTAAATAGTTGTACAAAAGAAGAAGACAAGACATAAATAGCTCCATCTTCTCAAAAGCTCGGGGTGTACCTGTCTATTGGTTCCCTGAGAATACAAGTAATTTGAAAAGAGAGTATCAACATAAAGTTGAGTGAGTGCATAAGTACTTATGTTTGAAAGAATGTTTTCTGTTTCTTGAATATGTAAATTGTTTCCAGAAAATCCTATATATTCTGCTGTATATGAAAAGTAGTTTTAGTTGCATAAAACTGTTCTAATGTAAACCAATTATCTGTATTTGTAATCCTTTTGTTAACTTGTATATGAGAGTGTATCTAGTTTCACCAACTGCTATTGTAAACTGTAATGTTTTACTGTAAACTGTATTTTGTAAACTAGTACTTTGGAATAGTACATAAGTTTAGTTAATTATACACTAACGTATTGTTAATATCTTTTAATGAGTTATTATAACCATACTGACTAGATGACCTGACCCAGCGCTATGAGTGCACTGAAAACATGTTGATAACAATTTGTCACTCACAGGCGTGTATGCCTGACTGTAGCTAGCAGTCCGAGTGCGGGGTTGTCAATCCCAATATAGATCTATACACACATTGTTTCGATCCCTGGCTGGAGATTCTGGTTATAATGTCAGGACTTTACTATATTGTTTAAATGAATTAAACAACATGTACTACTTGACTCATAAAAGCATATAAACGTTACTTGTATAATAATTATGAAAACCAAATCATTCTGAAATAAACGATTGATAGTATGTTCTTGAATTAGTACTCTTAACATGTATCTGAAAGAATGTATACCCTTGAATAGTTTTGAATCAATCTTTGTTTTTGTAAAACAATGTAATCTAGTATACTTAAATCGTGAATTAATGTTCTTTGAATCATAAATTATACCTATTATAATTTATATGTACTTTCTGATTTTATAAGGAGTATTCATGAATGTAACCCTTTGCTCAACATGTTACAAAGGGTAATTGAAACTAATTGAACAAACTTTTATACTTGTATACATATATAAATATATATAAGTAAATTTTAAATGATACTCGGACAAACAACTGATTCTTGTAATCCCACATCCAAACAAGGAAAAGGAATTAAAGTGGGTTATTAGTCCTAAATCTTTTAAATCTTATTTATATAAATATATGTATACTAGTATGATTTTTTTGGGGAAAAATATAAGTTTATAAAACATTTAAAAGAAGTTTGATATTTTGAAATTCATTTTGGTGACTTGATGTCATTTTGAAACAATCATTGAAAACCATTTGATTTAATGATAACTGAAATCCATTTTGATAAGATATTTGAAATCACTTGTTTATAACACAAAAACTTTGTGTTAGACTTGTATCCTCCCCCCCCCCCTTAAAACAGTAAAAACTATGAAAATGTGGGGGTATGAACTCACCTGTAGTGAGTAGTTCGGATGAAAGAGTGGTATAGGATGCTAAGTGTCAAGTGAAGACTTGAGCACACACACGAATCCTATTTAGCATATAATGACACATATATGTATATAATTAGTGTTTATACAACTAATCATGTAAGGAAAACACCCTAGAACTTAGTAAACACTTATATATAAGTGTTATAATCACAAGGGATTGCATCTAAGGAGTTTAAGGCCACACTATGGTGTTTACGGCCATGTGTTCACGGCCACAAGAGTTTACGGCCATGTGTTTACGGCCTCATGAGTTTACGGCCGTAAACTCATGATGATTTGTGCCCAAAAGGTATTTTAAGGTCTAACAAACCACAAGGAAGTGTTCTAGCCTTAAGTCCAAGCCTTAGGAAGAGTTATGACCACATTTGCACCTTTAATAAGGGTTTACGGCCAAGGGAGATGCTCTTGGCCGTAAACTCTCTTTGATCTTGAATATTGGATGATTTCAAGGTGCTAAGCATGAGTTCTTACTAGATATCAAGTATAGGGAAGTAATACATACGATATAGAAGCTAAAAAGGTTGATTTTGGACCAAAACACTAGTATGTGTTCTTGAAGATCTAACCCAAAAGATGATGTTAATGGATGGGATCAATGGGTTATGCTAGTTAGGAAGATGTATCACTAATCAAGGGATGGAAACACTTACATTTTTGAAGATTTAAGCGAAGAACTTGATGATAGTTGAGAGTAAAAACCGAGTTCTTGAGTTAAGAGTGGTAAAAGTGTTGAAAAATGGTCAAGTATCACATATATAGCCAAGTGTTTACGGCCACCATGAGTTTATGGCCGTAAACTCATGTGTCCTGGCCGTAAACTCCTCATGAAAGGGGTTTATGGCTTAATTGTTGGTTTGAACTTCAACAGACACTTCCTATCACTTATTCCTTGGATGTACTAGGATTAGAATACTCAAATAGACCCTACATAGTGCTAGAAGATAGCAGATACGAGTCTGACTTTGATTGAGTTTAAGTGTTGTACACGATAGAAATTTCGGGTTGTCACATCATCTCCCTGTGAGAGAGAATTTCGTCCCGAAATTAGAGTTCAATAAATAAGCTATTACAAATAACTAAACGAACAGATGAGGATATTTCAATTTCATTTGATCCTCGCGTTCCCAAGTGAATTCAGGTCCACATTTGGCATTCCAGCGAACCTTCACTATAGGAATACGACTTTGCTTCGTTTGTTTGACCTCTCGGTCCATGATTTCTACTGGTTCTTCCATGAAGTTGAGGCTCTCGTCGATCTCGATCTTGTCGAGTGGGATAACAAGAGTCTCGTCGGACAGACACTTTTTCAAGTTTGAGAAGTGGAAAACAGGATGTATGTTACTTAGTTCTTGAGGTAATCGGAGTTTGTAAGCTACGGGACCAATTCTAGCAAGAACCTCGAATGGTCCTATATACCTTGGATTCAACTTGTCATGCTTTCCAAAGCGTATCATGCCCTTCCAGGGTGAGACCTTCAACATGACGCGGTCACCAACCTGGAACTCCAAAGGTTTTCTTCTTTTATCAGCGTAGCTTTTCTGTCTATCTCTGGAAGCTTTAAGTCGCTACTGGATTTGCACGATTTTCTCTGTAGTTTCGCGAATGATTTCCGGACCAGTGAGAGTACTGTCAGGAACTTGACTTCTAGCTAGCTGCATGTCACCCACTTCAGCCCAACACAGAGGTGATCTGCACTTGCGGCCATAGAGAGCTTCGAAAGGAGACCCTTATGCTAGTGTGATAACTATTGTTGTAAGAGAATTCGACAAGGGGTAAATGAGTATCCCATGCCTTACCAAAGTCTATCACACAAACTCGCAACATATCTTCTAAAGTTTGAATCGTCCTCTCACTTTGTCCGTCAGTTTGTGGATGGTAAGCTGTACTCATGTCCAGCCTAGTTCCCAAAGATTTTTGTAAAGACTGCCAGAAACGAGAAGTGAATCTACTATCTCGATCAGAAATAATAGATATTGGCACACCATGCAGCCTAATGATTTCTTTGAGGTAAGTTCTTGTTAGCTTCTCCATCTTGTCTGTTTCTTTGATTGGTAAGAAGTGTGCGGATTTGGTTAATCTATCGACGATTACCCAAATAGTATCATAACCACCCGATGTCTTGGGTAACTTGGTTATGAAATCCATTGCAATCCGCTCCCACTTCCATTCAGGTATTTCAGGTTGTTGCAATAAACCTGAAGGTTTCTGGTATTCTACCTTTACCTTGGCACAAGTAAGGCACTTGCCCACAAAGGTAGCAATTTTGGCCTTCATGTTTGGCCACCAGTATAGTTTCTTGAGGTCCAGGTACATCTTGTCTGAACCCGGATGAATGGAGTATCGGGTTTTGTGTACTTCATTCATAACCACATTTCTATAACCACCAAACTTTGGTGTCCAGATTCGGTTCATGAAACAATAGACTCCATCATCCCTGACTCTGAAGTTTTTATCCATTCCTCTCAAGGCTTCACCTGCCACGTTTTCAGGTTTTAAGGCCTCAAGTTGAGCCTCTCTGATCTGTGTGGACAGATGTGAATGGATTTTCATGGTCAACGACTTTACTCGGCGTCCCGAGTATTCTTTTCTGCTAAGGGCGTCAGCTACTACGTTAGCTTTACCAGGGTGATAAAGTATCTCACAATCGTAGTCGTTCAGTAGCTCCACCCATCGTCGTTGTCTCATGTTCAGCTCTTTCTGATTGAAGATATGCTGGAGACTTTTATGGTCCGTGAATACTGTGCATTTCGTTCCATATAAGTAATGTCTCCAACTCTTCATAGCAAATACTACTGCTCCTAGTTCAAGGTCATGTGTTGTATAATTGACTTCATGTGTCTTTAGCTGTCTTGAGGCATAAGATATCACCTTTCCTCTTTGCATAAGAACACATCCAAGCCCTTGATTAGAAGCATCACAGTACACTATAAAGTCCTCTGTCCCTTTAGGAAGAGATAGGATTGGTGCACTACACAAGGCTCGCTTCAGCGTTTGAAATGTTGTTTCTTGCTTCTCCCCCCAGCTAAATGTTACACCCTTTTGCGTCAGAGTGGTAAGAGGTTTAGCTATTCGAGAGAAATTATGGATGAACCTGCGATAATAGCCAGCAAGACCTAAGAATTAACGGATTTCTGTAGGTGTTTTGGGTGCTGACCAGTTTTCAATTGCCTTAATTTTGGAATGGTCGACGTGTATTCCTTCAGAACTGACCACGTGACCTAGAAATTCAACCCTCATGATCCAAAATTCACACTTTGAAAATTTCGCATAGAGTTTCTCTGTTCTAAGAGTTTGCAAAACTTGACGAAGATGTTGGCCATGATCCTCTTCACTTCTTGAGTAGATAAGGATATCGTCGATGAACGCTATGAAGAATTTGTCCAAGAAAGGACGACACACTCTGTTCATTAAATCCATGAACACAACAGGTGCATTCGTCAATCCGAATGATATCACTACGAACTCATAATGACCATAACGAGTTCTGAGCGCGGTTTTGGGAATGTCATTCTCCAAAATTTGTAATTGGTGATACCCGGATCTTAAGTCTATTTTGGAGAAATAGCTCGCACCTTGAAGTTGGTCGAACAGATCGTCAATGCGAGGTAAAGGGTATAGATTTTTAATGGTAAGTTTATTCAGCTCGCGGTAGTCAATGCACATACGGAATGATCCATCCTTCTTCTTTACGAACAAAACCGGTGCTCCCCAGGGTGAGAAGCTTGGTCTTATGAAACCTTTGCTAAGGAGTTCATTAAGCTGGCTGGATAATTCCTGCAATTCAGAAGGTGCAAGACGATAGGGAGATTTGGCTACGGGGGTAGCCCCTGGAATTTAGTCGATTCGGAATTCGACTTGTCGTTCAGGAGGCACTCCTGGAAGATCATCAGGAAAAACGTCGGGAAAATTGCAGACCTCAAGAATGTTCGCTATGTCTTTCACTTCTTGCTTTTTGTCTACCACGTGAGCTAAGAAAGCACAATACTCTTTGCGAAGGTACTTCTGTGCCTTGATGCAAGAAATGATCTGAAGGTTCGTTCCGGGTTTGTCGCCGTAAATAACAAGGGTTTCGTTAGTTGGCAAGTTCAGACGAACGACTCTTTCATGGCATAGGATGTCAGCATGGTTAGGACACAACCAATCCATACCTATTATGACGTCAAAACTTTTGATAGAGACCGGCATAAGGTCTATTGGGAATGAAAAGTTATTCAAGGTAAGAGTACATCCTATGTATATATCGTTGGTGGACTCGGACTTCCCGTTAGCCATTTCGACTATGAATGTTTCTTTTAATGGTTGGGAGTTTTGATTTAGCAAGTGCTTGAAATTATGGCTCACAAAGCTCTTCTCAACACCACAATCAAATAGAATGCATGCATAAGTGTTGTTGAGAAGGAACGTACCCGTGACTACAGCTGGGTTTGCCACTGCTTCTTCATGACCCAATGCTAAAATTCTCCCAACTCCACCGGCATTTCCAGCTTTAGGGCAATCTTTCTTGAAATGCCCCACTTCACCACAATTGTAGCATGCTTGACCTACTCCAGCAGCAGGTACTTGGTTAAGTGGTTGAGGTGGTGCTCTATAGAATCGGGCAGTATGCCCTTTTCTGTTGCAGTTACGACACTGCATTTCCCTGCAATTTTCATTATGGTGAAAATTGCACTTGTTGCACTTCGGGAGATTACCAGCATAAGGCTTAGCTGGTACTGGGTTAACAAGAACAGCAGCGGGTACAGTAGCAGCATTAACTGTAACTAGCTGTTGTTTCTTTGAGGAATCCTGTGTAAACTTGCCCTTCCTCTTGTTCCGACCCTTCTTCTTGCTGTTGTTGTTGTCATTGTTGTTGTTGTTGTTTCCCTTCGGTTGTTCTGGTAAAGCAACCACTGAGTTTTGACGGGCTCCGTGGTCGATAAGAGATTGTGCCAGCTCTTTGGCACTGTCAAAAGTAACAGACCTCGAAGCTAAAACACTTGACTGAATTTGGGGCGACAGTCCCCAAATATATCTCTCAATCTTCTTGCTCTCCAGAGCAACCATATCCGAGCAAAGAATTGCCAGATCACAGAATCTACTAGTATAGGTTGATATATCAGAACCAACCATTGTGAGACCCCAGAGTTCCTCCTCAAGTTTCTGAACTTCTCCTCGCGGACAGTATTCCCGCATAAGCATGGCTTTGAAGTTCTCCCAACTTATTGAATTAGCCACCACTAGAGTAAGTGACTTAACATGGCCATTCCACCACGTTAAAGCTCTTTCTGAAAAGGTACAAGTAGCGAACTTGACCTTACTGCCTTCAGGACAGGAGCAGATTTTGAAAATTGCTTCTCTCTTTTCTATCCATTGCCTTAATGCCATAACTCCACCAGTTCCATTAAAGGTCCTGGGTTTGGCATTGGAAAAATCTTTATAAGTGCACTCTCGCGAGTGCCCATGACTCTCGCCATGGTTAGAAGGGTTTGCACCAGCTCCTGACCCACTAGCTCCAGGAGTATTAATATGAGACATGGCAGCAGCTACAGCCGCCGTGCCCGCCGCTTGGAACATAGCGGGGTCGAACTGAGGAGGTGGTGGCGGAGGTGACACCGGTGCTTCATCAACAATGTTACGTCTTGGATTCTTACGAGGAGGCATCTTTTTCTATAAAAGTCAAAAGATACAATATGATAAGATATCAAGAGCGAATAAGAATTTTGATATATCTGAACTAAAACATATAGTTCAACAGGAATCTTGTAATGAATTGGAAATAGAAGTCTACGACATGTACTACTTGTAACAGAACGATATGAAACTGAATGGTTATTTTTCAAAGACTATGGAAATGCATGTCGATTGATTTGGCATATTGATCACATAAAATCTGGAGAACTTGACCTTAAACAGGTCCACAACACACCAAATTCTGGGAAAACATCGACATCATACAGACCTACCGAAAATAAAATTTTCGTGGTCTTATTGAAAAGTAGGAAAAATAACGCTAGAACCTATCCGTAGACTTAACTATAATGAAAAGAGTGAATAGGAAACGAGTAGAGCATCTTCTACTGACGACGGGTATTTCTTGAATGAAACCTCAATTCAGCCAATGTTATTTAAGTGAGAATAGGGATAAGGAATATAGAATATAGTTAGTAATAATTGATTAAGGATATAAGTTTTTACAAAAGAGACCTACAGTTAACAAGTAATGTATTCTGTATGACTTGTTCTAGGTATTTCTATAACTATAAAGTGTATACTAATTATATATAACTTGGGTATAACCGACCTTCGATTAAATGACCCGACTCTAAATCCACAACCAAACAAGGAACAGGAAATGAAGCTAAATCACATATTCTAAGTTTATATAACTTTAATTATATATAATTGTAATATACCATTTATATTTATAGTTCTACCCTTAATTGTTCTATTGTTTTCACATGTTTGTTATTAGTATATAGTGCCTAAAATACTCCTATAGTATTTTATTCTTTATGTTCTGTTCTAGTGTTCCTCTGATTATGTATAGTTGGTAAGTTTTAGACATGTCACAACATCACTATCACTCCCAAACACATGTTGGTCATATCTCAAATCAATATAGTTGATCAGGCTATATTAATCCCATATATGATTACATAACTGCCCAGGTTTGACTGTAATGTTCAACATCCAAATACTTTTAAGTTTTTATAATTGTGATACTGTACTTGTAAGTATGAGCGTTAGTATACCTTTTGTAAAAATACTTAAATTTTTAAAAGTATACTTGTAGTCAGAGCTCTTAGCCCCAAATGTATTTATAGTTTGTATATCTTTTATGAATTGATATACTGAGTTCACTATAAACAATGCTCTGATACCAATCTGTCACACCCCCAAACCAGACGGCGGAAACGTCCGCGGGTGGAGGACTTCATTTGTAGTATCACAACACATGCATTATAGTAATCAAAGTACAAACAACCATTGTATTTAAAAAGTATAAATATTTACATGTGTTTCAACATTGTATACTGAAACTAAATAGTTGTACAAAAGAAGAAGACAAGACATAAATAGCTCCATCTTCTCAAAAGCTCGGGGTGTACCTGTCTATTGGTTCCCTGAGAATACAAGTAATTAAAAGAGAGTATCAACATAAAGTTGAGTGAGTGCATAAATACTTATGTTTGAAAGAATGTTTTCTGTTTCTTGAATATGTAAATTGTTTCCAGAAAATCCTATATATTCTGCTGTATATGAAAAGTAGTTTTAGTTGCATAAAACTGCTCTAATGTAAACCAATTATCTGTATTTGTAATCCTTTTGTTAACTTGTATATGAGAGTGTATCTAGTTTCACCAACTGCTATTGTAAACTGTAATGTTTTACTGTAAACTGTATTTTGTAAACTAGTACTTTGGAATAGTACATAAGTTTAGTTAATTATACACTAACGTATTGTTAATATCTTTTAATGAGTTATTATAACCATACTGACTAGATGACCTGACCCAGCGCTATGAGTGCACTGAAAACATGTTGATAACAATTTGTCACTCACAGGCGTGTATGCCTGACTGTAGCTAGCAGTCCGAGTGCGGGGTTGTCAATCCCAATATAGATCTATACACACATTGTTTCGATCCCTGGCTGGAGATTCTGGTTATAATGTCAGGACTTTACTATATTGTTTAAATGAATTAAACAACCTGTACTACTTGACTCATAAAAGCATATAAACATTACTTGTATAATAATTATGAAAACCAAATCATTCTGAAATAAACGATTGATAGTATGTTCTTGAATTAGTACTCTTAACATGTATCTGAAAGAATGTATACCCTTGAATAGTTTTGAATCAATCTTTGTTTTTGTAAAACAATGTAATCTAGTATACTTAAATCGTGAATTAATGTTCTTTGAATCATAAATTATACCTATTATAATTTATATGTACTTTCTGATTTTATAAGGAGTATTCATGAATGTAACCCTTTGCTCAACATGTTACAAAGGGTAATTGAAACTAATTGAACAAACTTTTATACTTGTATACATATACAAATATATATAAGTAAATTTTAAATGGAGTAAATTACATGAATGGTCCCTATGGTTTAGTGTAATTTGCGCGTTTGGTCCCTAACTTATTTTTTTAACTCGGAAGGTCCCTACTGTTTGTTTTTATTACACGCCTGGTCCCTGTCTTACCTAAAAAGACTATTTTGCCCTTGATTTTTTTAATTTATTTAAATAAACATACACCTAACCCCACCCCTCTCACCTTACGTTACCTACCCTACCATTTTTCCCTATTTAAATAATAGTATTTTTAGGTAAGACAGGGACCAAACACGTAAAAAAACAAACAGTAGGGACCAGACGCGTAACAAAAACAAATAGTAGGGACCTTCCGAGTTAAAAAAATAAGTTAGGGACAAGCACGCAATTTACCCCAAACCATAGGGACCACTTGTGTAATTTACTCTTTTAAATGATACTCGGACAAACAACTGATTCTTGTAATCCCACATCCAAACAAGGAAAAGGAATTAAAGTGGGTTATTAGTCTTAAATCTTTTAAATCTTATTTATATAAATATATGTATACTAGTATGATTTTTTTGGGGAAAAATATAAGTTTATAAAACATTTAAAAGAAGTTTGATATTTTGAAATTCATTTTGGTGACTTGATGTCATTTTGAAACAATCATTGAAAACCATTTGATTTAATGATAACTGAAATCCATTTTGATAAGATATTTACAATCACTTGTTTATAACACAAAAACTTTGTGCTAGACTTGTATCCCCCCCTTAAAACAGTAAAAACTATGAAAATGTGGGGGTATGAACTCACCTGTAGTGAGTAGTTCGGATGAAAGAGTGGTATAGGATGCTAAGTGTCAAGTGAAGACTTGAGCACACACACAGATCCTATTTAGCATATAATGACACATATATGTATATAATTAGTGTTTATACAACTAATCATGTAAGGAAAACACCCTAGAACTTAGTAAACACTTATATATAAGTGTTATAATCACAAGGGATTGCATCTAAGGAGTTTAAGGCCACACTATGGTGTTTACGGCCATGTGTTCACGGCCACAAGAGTTTACGGCCATGTGTTTACGGCCTCATGAGTTTACGGCCGTAAACTCATGATGATTTGTGCCCAAAAGGTATTTTAAGGTCTAACAAACCACAAGGAAGTGTTCTAGCCTTAAGTCCAAGCCTTAGGAAGAGTTATGACCACATTTGCACCTTTAATAAGGGTTTACGGCCAAGGGAGATGCTCTTGGCCGTAAACTCTCTTTGATCTTGAATATTGGATGATTTCAAGGTGCTAAGCATGAGTTCTTACTAGATATCAAGTATAGGGAAGTAATACTTACGATATAGAAGCTAAAAAGGTTGATTTTGGACCAAAACACTAGTATGTGTTCTTGGTGTTCTTGAAGATCTAACCCAAAAGATGATGTTAATGGATGGGATCAATGGGTTATGCTAGTTAGGAAGATGTATCACTAATCAAGGGATGAAAATACTTACATTTTTGAAGATTTAAGTGAAGAACTTGATGATAATTGAGAGTAAAAACCGAGTTCTTGAGTTAAGAGTGGTAAAAGTGTTGAAAAATGGTCAAGTATCACATATATAGCCAAGTGTTTACGGCCACCATGAGTTTACGGCCGTAAACTCATGTGTCCTGGCCGTAAACTCCTCATGAAAGGGGTTTATGGCTTAATTGTTGGTTTGAACTTCAACAGACACTTCCTATCACTTATTCCTTGGATATACTAGGATTAGAATACTCAAATAGACCCTACATAGTGCTAGAAGATAGCAGATACGAGTCTGACTTTGATTGAGTTTAAGTGTTGTACAAGATAGAAATTTCGGGTTGTCACAGATCGCGCATACCTTTCACGTACGCGCAGGGTACCAAAGAGTACGCGCGGCGTACGAGTGCAGACCACAAACCCTAAATTTTAGGGTTTGCATCCTATTTAAGCAAATTATAATCCCCCAAACCCTTATCATCTCAGCCTCCCTTGTCCTCACAATGCCCAACTCGAACAGTATTTCCATTGCATGTATCTTGAGCTTACTTTGAGAATTTTGGTGTTGTTTTGGTGATTTTGAAGAGCAAGGAGTTTGAAGAAGGAGCAAGGACTTGAAGAGAGTTTGTAGATACAGAAGTTTGGCATCTCTTCTGACTTATTTAAGGTATCAAGCTCCAACCTTGACCATTGCATATGTAGTTTTGGGGTGTTTTATGTCACATTTTGGTCCCATACTTCAGGTCCTTTGAGTTTTGGAAGAATCTGTCCATAAGAGCTATCCTTTTGAGCTCTTGGAAGCATTTAGGACCATAAAAATCAGATCTTGATGGTTTAGCCCCAACCATGCAAGTGATAGATGGCCATAAAGTAAGCTTATGAACTTAATGGGTATCTTAATCCCCATCCATGCATGCAAAAGCATAAAGTTCATAACTTTATGGTTAAGGACGTTGTTAGGAGCCTAGATCTATGTTCTGGACGTTGGGACTTAATGGATTAAGTCAAAAGAAGGACTTTAGGGTGACTGGCAGGAAGGTTGGGCGTACCCCCTAGTACGCTGCGCGTTCCGGGTCAGTTTCCCGCTTCTGGTCAAGACCAGCGTACGTCGGGCGTACGTGCCAGGTACGCCGCGCGTACGCATGCATAGTGGTTAACATGGGTTTTTGGGCCTTAGGAGATTGGGCCTGAATTTGTTAGGCCTCATGGTCCACTGTGGAGTAAGGCCTCTGGACCTAGGACTGGGATTTATGGTATTGGGCCTTTTTGGGCCTTATTGGGCTTTAAAGCTTAAAAGAATGGATTTGGGCCTTAAATTGATTATGGGTTGGACCTTGGGGAAAAAGGCCCATTAGGTCAAGGACTAGGGGACCTTGCCTTAGGACATGAATTAGAAGTTGGTCCATAAGGGAGTCATACTTGGACCCAATAACTAACTAGGGGACTTATTATGCTTTAAGGAGAGGAGTCCCGAGCCATCCGAGGAGTACGCTTTCGGCACACACAGTTGAGGTGAATTACCTTCCCGGTATAAGTGGGTCGAAGGCACCAAGGCCGACCCACTAGTAGTTGTTTACAGTAGAGATGATTGTCTTTGTGATAATTGTCTGGTATGCCACTATCTGTTGAGGTTTATGTGCTTGTATGCTATGTTATTATGTGGTAGTGGTAGGGGGTGAAGCAGACCCCGTAACCGGTCGAAATAGACCGAAGGGGTAGGCCAACACCCATATATGCTAGGCAGTATGTGATTTATGTGCTTATATGTTAGGATATTATGTGGTAGTGGTAGAGGTGAAATAGACCCCGTAACCGGTTGAAAGAGACCGAAGGGGTAGTCCAACACCCAAATATGCTAGGCAGGGGTAGGCCAACACCCTGATATGCTAGGCGGTTACCGGTTGAAAGAGACCGAAGGGGTAGGCCAGCACCCTGATATGCTAGGCGGTTACCGGTTGAAAGAGACCGAAGGGGTAGGCCAGCACCCTGATATGCTAGGCAATACCGGTTGAAAGAGACCGAAGGGGTAGGCCAGCACCCGGATATGCTAGGCAGTATGTTTATTGTATGGTATGTGGTATGATGGGGGACCTCACTAAGCCTCGTGCTTACGGTTTTCAGTTTTGGTTTTAGGTACTTCTTTTTCGAAAGGAAAGGAGCCGGCATGATCGCATCGCATCACACTATGATTTTCCGCACATGAGATCTTTGGGAGTTGTACTCTGATGTTGTTTTCTATGACATGTTTTGGATATTGATTTTGATTATGACATGTGATGAAATTATTGATGTTTTTGGACTATTGACTTTTATAATTACGTAATTAAAAATGAAAATTTTTGGTCATGAATTTTGGGATGTTACAGCATTCTTCATATAACACAACTTGTAACCACGAGCAATTTCATAATTACAAAGCACATGTTTTAGTTGTTTAGGATCTTAAAACCTCATCCCTAAAACTAGCTTTTGTTTCTTCTGGTGAGTGCTTCATTGAAGGTGGTTGGAACATCATCTTCAAGGGTATTGTCGCCAATCTCAACATCCGGTTCATTCTCTTACTTAGGTAAGGTTTCAAGGATAGTATTATTAAGCAAAGCTTACTTAAAAAATGGGTATTCATCGTTGGTTGTCATCAAGGACTTTAGTTTTGTCTTCTTCCAACCATTGCTACAAGCAATGTTTTAAAAACCGGTTTTTTAGTTGAACCGGTATGGTTACCGGTTTTCAGTTTAATCGGTTCGACCGCTGAGTAAACCGGTTTCTATAATTTTCATATTTTTTCGTATTTTCATACACATACATACATACACAAATCAAGAAGTTGATGTCAACAGGTTCAAATATTAAAATACACATGAAAACAAGTTGTAGATCAATCTAAATACATTAAAATAACACATAACCATAAGTATTACATCAATCCACGTGCATTAAAAAGAAAATAAAGTCCTAGATGAATATAAACGCATCAAAAAACTTCATAACATTTATCATGTGTTTTTATTCAGAAAATTTTTAATAAATGTGAAAAAATATCAAAGTTTATTATGCAAAATGTTTCAATTCCATGTGTTTTTATTCAATTTACGGTTCAACCGGTTTAATTGAACCGATTCAACCGGATTTTGGTAAAAACCGGCCGGTTCGATCGGGTTCAGAAATAGACATAAAACCGGTGATAGTTGAACCGCTCCCTTCCCCGATTCCCGGTCCAACCGGTTCGACCGGCCGGTTCAAACCGGTTTTTAAAATATTGGGTACAAGTTAGTAGTATTAAAGGGATAGTATTATTAAGCAAGGGTAACCGGTTTACCCTTTTTATAATCTCAAAAGTGGATTTTAAACCCCATCCAACCCATATTATTCCCCTAAAAAGCCAAAAAGAAAAGAAAAATCATAAACCAATTCGTAAAACTTCGATAACATTTTCCCAACACCAAACTGAGGTGTAAATGAAAGGTTTTGAGAACGGTGGGTACAAAAACGAGAAGTAAAAAAAAGCGTCTATAATTTTCTTCCTCTATTTCCGCCACGGCGCCATCGTTCTTCGTTGCTGAAGAATCTCCTCACTCAAGCAACGACCTGAATGGCATCATCGTCGTTGACGTCTCCGGTAACGGAGGAGGAGCTAACCCTGACGGTGAAATGGAGTGGCAAGGAATACACCGTCAGAGTGTGCGCCGACGACTCCGTTGGTGAACTAAAACGACGCATATGCCAACTGACCAACGTACTCCCCAAACGTCAGAAACTTCTTTACCCTAAAATTGGATCCAAACTCGCAGATGATTCAACCCTTCTCTCCGGTCTACCCCTCAAATCTTCTCTCAAAATGACAATGATCGGGTAAACCTATAAGTGTTTGTCAATCTTCACGTAGTCCCAATTTCTTTCAGTTTCTTCATCAACAAATGAAGTTTTTGATTTGTCAATTATTTTCTGCATTTTGTTTGTGCTGAAAGGGGTTGCAGGTTTAGCATGATTGATTGGACCTTTGAATATGTTTCAGCGAATAGTCCCAATTGTATGCAGTTGGCTGCATAAAAGTGTATCTGTCTATTTTTTCTGTGCTAATTTCATTGAAAGCTTTCATCGCAAGGCCCTGAGCCTGAGGGGCCATCATCTTCGTAGTTACCCTATGCTATTGGCTCTTGACATGTGAACAAGAAAACCTGTCTTTAGTGGGATGCTTACTGACTTTCATACATGTGCTTCATGGAGAAAATACCAAGTTTAAAGATGATTGTGAACTGCTGTCAACCTTATTACTTCTCATAAACATGTTCTTGTATTACTAAATATAAGTTAGTTAACCTGTCCCATTCAGGATTTAAAGTATAGAATGGAGCAAATTTAACAATTTATCTAGCAATTTGTTTTCAATTTTGGTGATCCTTTTGTGTCAAGATATCGTAAGTCAAGTTTAATAATAGTTCATGTTCTGAGATCAAGATCCAATGTTATAGAATGTGCATGAATTGTACCTCAAATTTGTATTCTTCAACTTACTTTGAAATATATTTCATTTAGTAAATCTCAGTTTCTTGCCAGAAAAGGGTTTGAACAACTTGATTTGTTCATCCATCTGAGCCACTACACCGTAAACATTTGTAATGTTAGTGTCCACTCTTATTTTTTTAGTTGAAGCACGTAACCTGGACTCCTCAACTCTATCTTCATGGCTTCATTAACATCTGTAGTTGTCATTGTTGAATGCATGTTGTTGATTATTTTTTGTATGCATGTCACAACTTCAATCCACCATCTTCTCTTCTGTGTGCTGTGCTACACTAGCCAAGATGTCATTCTGTTGATATATTGGTTAAAAAATCAGAGTCTTGTATCTGTCATGGACATAATGATTAATGAGCATATCATAATATCTTCTATTTCCTGAGTCACGTGCACTCTTATTTAATCCAATTATTGGTATTTTATATATTAGTTATAACCATTTTATGGTCTGATCTTTTTGTTTGACTTATGAACATTATTTTATAATACATGATATGCAGTACTGTTGAAGATGATATAATTGTGGATCAAGTTGATGCTCCAGAGATTGTTGATGATTTTGAAATCGGACAAGATGAAGCTGTAGACATTAAAGACAAAGAGGTCAACAAACAGAAACTAAGGAGACGTGTTGATCAATACAAGGTCATCATCATTTTTAATTCCTTCTTTTCTTTCCCCATTAAGTAAAAAAGAAACAATATTTTAATCTTAGTTAATGTAGGTTATAATTTCAAAGGATCTTTGCATAGAATTTGATTTTGATTATGATATGTGAAAATGGATGTTTATTAAATTTGTAGATTGAACTCCGAAATCCGTGTCGAAAGGGGAAGAAGCTTCTTGTGTTGGATATAGACTATACTCTCTTTGACCATCGGTCAACAGCAGAAAATCCACTTGAACTCATGCGCCCTTGTAAGAACCTTAACTTTATCATCTCACTTAAATAATTAAACACAAATAAACAACCGAGTAACACATGCAGATCTTCATGAGTTCTTATCAGCCGTTTATGCAGAGTATGACATCATCATATGGTCTGCAACTAGGTTAGGCTTTAATTTTCTCAATCTTTTTTAGCTTTGTTGAATACCAATAATAGTAAATCATTTTATTTTTGTGCAGCATGAAATGGGTGGAATTGAAAATGGGACAGCTTGGAGTACTGAGTAATCCTGATTACAAAATTACTGCTCTTCTAGACCATTTAGCAATGATCACAGTTCAATCAGATAGTAGGGGAATCTTTGACTGCAAACCACTCGGCTTAATTTGGGCACATTTTCCTGAGGTTTGCTTTGCTTTGCTTATTTTTTTGCCACTTTATAAGGGTAATTTGGTCAGAACTGAAAGTAACGTGTCTATTATTTGGCTCTGCAGTTTTACAGTTCAAAGAATACAATAATGTTTGATGATCTACGGAGAAACTTTGTAATGAATCCACAGAATGGATTGACGATAAAGCCCTTCAGAAAAGCACATGCAAACAGAGACAATGACAGGGAACTAGTGAAGCTGACTCAGTATCTGCTTGCAATTGCTGACCTGGATGACATCAGCATTCTTGATCACAAGAAGTGGGAGTCGTATGATGAGGCAAATGTCAAGCGAAGGCGTCACACATGAGCTTGTATCTTTCCTATGTTTCTTTTGGGGGATCTATTTGGCAAAACTTTGTAGCTTTAAAAATTTATGGGAACAACCTCTTTCTGTTTTCCTCAATTAGAGATATTATTGAAATTGAACCTTGTTGGAAAGTGTATGTATGCAGATTTTTATTTATGTATGCCGATGCTCTTATAGTGCTCATTCCTTCAATCTTCTGTGAAATGAAGAATTAAAATTAAAAGTAACCTAATAAAGTCAAAACCATAACACAAAGATAATGATATGTTTTTTTATCTGTGTTTTGTGCATATTTGGGTCTGTAAGTCTCACTGCTCGTGACTAAACAAGTCTATTTTTGATAACCAAGATGAGAAGGTCATTTACGTCTTTTGCAAAAACAAAAGATCGTCATGTCCCATCTTTTCGCGTGGAACACAAATTTGCAATTATTAGTCATATTGATATAAGTTTTTGTCCAATTGTGTGTATGGTGTAACCAGAGCTTTGATATCGTTTCACCATTGTAGTTAGAGCTTTGATATCGTTTCATTATATGATACTTCTTCTTACAAAGCAAGTTCATGATAATGTTTTTATTTCAAGATTATGTTCAATTGTAATACTGGTCACTACAATAACTAATTCCATAGCTAATTGATACACTTCCATAACCAATTTCATATCTACTCATAATTGGGTTTTAGGTCAATTAAGATTTCAAACCAATAACATTTTCTCATTCAAAACATATTCAAAATGATTTTATGCAATGCACAATTATGCGTTGAAAGCCACATAACATATCAATTATCTCAAAACATTTTCAAACATAGTTATAAAGGACATGCATTTTGGGTATGTACTCAACTTTAATTTGTAGTAACACTTAACTACAAGTCCTAAGTGACCCCACACCTTAAGCATCACTTAATTAAAAGTTAATTAAGTAATTAGGCACTAATTAATTTTTTGATTATTGGATTGACATGAAATTCACTAGACATGTTTATTGAGACCTTAGAAGGGGATATGAAGAGATTAGACCAAAATATGAGTTATCTTGCATAAGTTATAAGCAAAACAAAAAATAAGGAAAGTAGCACAGCATGACAAGGTTAGGATTATACTAAGCCGTTCATAATTGTGTGTGAATTGTATGTCACACCCAAAACGACCCAAAAGCTCAAGAATGACAACAAAATTTATCTAGTTCATTCTCAACATTTCCAACCGGTTTCTTATGACTGTTGGATTTCTTAAAGTTAACCTAAAAAAGCTCATATACTTTCAAAATGATTTAAGCATCTTATTTGTGCATATCATGCTAGGATGAGTGTGACCGTGAGATCTCAGGTATCAATTAAACAATTGTTTTTTGTTTATTGTGAGTATATTTCTAGATAATCCTCACGTGCACAAGTAGATGTTTGCTACCCCTTGTGCGGCCTAGGATGATGGCCCTAGTGACTGTTTGTTGATATAAGTGCAAAAGTTGACAGTGTCGTTAGCCATGAGCTCTTCATATCTAGCCATCGAACCTTGTTTATGGATATTAGTGCAAAAGTTGGCAGTGTCGTTTGTACTTAGCTCTACATATATGGTCTTTGTTGTTGAGTTGGACTTATGAGATTGGCAAAAGGGTGAGAGTAGTTGCATGTATTACATCATATTTATTGTTTGATCTTGGCTTACCCTTTTATGGAAATTGTGGTACTTATGCATCCCTTTGGAAATGACTTTGTTTAAAGTAAAACTTTTGGGCGTATAAGACTCTTGATTTGATTTAAGTTATTAAACCCTAAGTGTTCTTTGTGTTTTAAATTGTTTTTAGGGGGTTGGTTCGAGTAAGTTGGATTGACATCCTCTCACTCTGAACGATTCAACATCAGGTAATTCATTAGGTAAATCCATTGTTTAACTTATTTTGATGTGTGTTCACATTAAAGACTCTAGCTTGAGTTAAGGATTAGCTTGGACTTTAAGAATGCCACAAAATGTGTGGTGAGCTTGAGCCTTGTTTTTATATGTTTATTGTTAGGAACCTCGCTAATTTTCAAACTTGATTAAGTTTACATTTTTAGGATCAAATAGTTTTTCCGCAAAACATCAACTTTGAATCTTTTTGGGAATTTTTCCACAATTGATTTTTCTTAGGTATAATTTCAATAGGCCCTAGCAAGGAGTTTTACATATAATAATAAATTAATTGAAAATTTTCAAGTTCATATGGTAAATGATAAATGATTTATCTTAAACCATTTAGTTTGAATGACATCTGTTATAGTCAGCTTGTAATAAAAATGTCATCATATAACGTATCTTAAACCACTTATTTTGTATTCTTTCTATATATATATATATATATATATATATATATATATATATATATATATATATATATATATATATATATATATATATATATATTCTCTTATATTTTATATTTGATTTGTATCCGTGTGTTTCTCAAATCATTGACATGTTTACAATAATAAAAAACATATTCAACTACCAATCATTTGATATTCATTTATTACACAATATTAATTTCAATGCTTAATAAATATAAGATATATATTAAAAACTCTTGAATAATTATTATTAATTAGTAGAAACATGATGGGTTATGAAGTTTCAAATAAATACGATACAAAATGATAATTTGTTTTGAGCCATATTCATTTAAATGACCACTATTATATAATTTATAAAAATAAAAATTATACTATGATCTTACTGATATTCTCTTCTCTTTGTATGACATTATCTTACCATAATCTTGTTGTATCTGCTCTGTCCGGAAAATGGTATTATCTTGAAAACAAAATGCTACATCAAGAGTCTTAAAATTAACATAAGAGATGAATAATCATTACAAAATGTTGAAAGGAATCCCCAAATAAATGACAATTAGGAGGAAACAAACCACCCCATATTCCCATAGTTACCACTAGCTCCAGTGAGACCACTAGGCGCAAGTAAGTTGCTAAATTAGCTTAATACAACAAAACCACCCACATACACATACACATACACATCCACATAAACATACACATAAACATACACATAAACAAGCACACATAACCTCCCAAAAAAACAGGCAGAAAAAAAGTACCACCCAGGGGCCAGGGCCTCATCCTGCAAACAGTTTACCATTTGCTATAGAGATGACATTTTTTTCGGTCAGACTGTGATTAGTCAACTCAAAAGATATAACAAAAAACATGTTTGTTTTTCAGCTGCGAAGTGGGCCCGATTCTTTGTTTTTCAAAGATAATTTTGAAAACTGAGATTCCACACTATCTCTACTGTTGCTTCGCTGATGCCTAACAATCGGCTCTTCAGATGCTGGTTGTTGCTGTTGTTTGTACAACCCTCTCAGTCTGCCAATCTCTCGCTCTAAAACTTCATGTTCCACTGCAAAAAAAACCAACATTTGCTTTAGCAAGTAGCAACTCAATACTTTAATAAGTCATCACATAAACAAAACCAGATAATAAGAGAAGATGTAGACCGGTTACATTCAAATTTTGCATGTTTAGAAACTTACAGTATTTGATAAGTTGCTCTTGAGCCAAATTCTCTAACCGCTGTTTCAGTGCTTTGTTCTCCATGTTCAGAATCAGACTTTGCTGGTTTAGAAACTTTAGTTGAGCAGATACCTCAGAACCTTCTGCCTGCAATCACAGCATATATACATATGTTAAGTATAGATATATAAAACAGCTATCAAATATCAATAACAAGTTTTGTTTGAATTATAATCCACCTGTAAAGCTTGTACATTCCTTTCCAATTCTGCTATGTATTGAAGCTTTCGCACCCGAGAACGTTGAGCAAATTGCCTGTTATTAGATTTGTTCATAAAAGTTAATAATCACACGATAAATCCAGATCATCATCTTTAATCTTTTGTTATTAGTGGAACATATTACCAAAACCACTCATACAGATGGGGCCCGTTATCAAAAGCAGGAATACCAACTTTGGGACTTTTAAAAATATTGTTAAACTACATTTCCTTATTGGCACCAGAAAACAAGGATTATCATACATGCCATCTTGAAAAGGAAAGTAAAATATTTCAAACCAAAGGTGGGAAAGTAAAGGAGGCCAAATTATAAAAAAGTTAGGACTTAATGGGGAATACTCCCTTATAATCCTTATCCATGAATTTCTCTATTAAGTCGTTCTTTCTACACTAAGTCAAAAAGAAATACTCATATTATATATAGCTTACAATATTAAGTTATGTCCCCATCAAGTCCATTAAGTCAAAAGGAAACAGTACCTCACTCCATTTATTGTGAAGCAACTCTACTTTTACACTAAAAAGCTTTTGAAAGTAGAAAGGAGGGGAAATTGAGATTGTATTTTATGTACAAAGGTGTTAAATTTCATATTTCAACTAGCAGAGTCAACTTGTAACACAGCAAACATGATTTACATTTCCTATTTTTTATATTGTAAAGTTCAGCATGTCCTAAATCCCAAAATGTAAAAAGGAGAAAGAGAATTTACTTACTGTTTGGCACGCTTAGTGTCTGTTTCTGATGCAGAACCCTTGGTATTAGATGAATCACTATGTGCATCTTGTGTACAAGATTCAACTGTGTCTTGCTTTTCATTTGTTGGTGAAACAATCTTATTAACCTCTTGTGAAGCACCTGAGGATGTAGAATTTTGAAGAACAAATCCATCCCTAGAAGAATTTGCTGAATCCCAACCCCGATTTTTGTTTTTTGTCATTGGATTATGTTCTACATAAAAAGATGCATTTCTAGCATCTTTATAAAGATCAAAATCTTGAGATCCCCATGAAGGAGGAGATTGAGAGTTCATGTTTCTCAATCTGTACTCAATTTGTGCAGCGTGTTCTATGTTGGCATTAGCTGCTTCCATATATGTAAAAGAGTCACTTGATGAGCGACGATGACCTCTTCTTACAGGTGTTTCTGGTTCATCAAGAAGTTCATCCAGCCATGAAGGTTGTTCTTCTACTAGAAGGCTTTCAGAAGAAGTACGTTGATGATGATGATGATGTGAATTTACATTTCCGTCCCTATACTTTGGTATCCCTTTTGCTCCACTTGCAGTAGTATAATCAGGATAAAATGGGGTAATGCTTGGGAATGGACTTTTAGGGGGTAGGGAATAGTGTTTTCCACTGTACATGTTTCTTATTGTTGATGGTCCCTTGGAATTCTCCATAGCCAAATCACAAATTCCTGAAAATAATTATGGCAAAAGAATATAAGAAACTAATATATCTGTATGGCAGAAATAACTAGTAATGGTGAATCATCTAACAAATCATCTACAACCACCATAATCAAATTATCGTTTCCTACAGATAAGCTTAATAATTTAGTACCAGTGAGGGGCGACATCAGATTCAAACCAATTTCAGTTCATACTATTCCTATATATCATTCCTTATAGTTTACACCTAAAATTTGCACCTTCTTTCTTACTATTGCTTTCCTCCTAATAATTGATAAAAGAACACTAATTAATTCTACGTAACCTACATTCTCTCAAAAAATCAATAACTTTCAAGCTAAAACAATACAAATTTAATCCTTCACGAGGAATTTACTTAGCTGATCATTACCTTTATCACGTAGTGAAGATATTCAAATGCAATGTGATTTTCGGGAAAAACGAGGATAGTAAACCAAATCGACTCGAATCTAAGCTCAACTTGTTGTCTTCTTCTAGCTAGTGTTGATCATTAGGGTTTTCTTCCTCTTCGAACAGCTCTCACTATCTATGATCTATCTATCTATGGAGCTGCTATGCTCTGCTCTCCTCCTTCTCTTTCTCTCTCTCTCTCTAAAATTCTTGAATTGTCGTCAATGTGGATTGGGTTGCAGCTGGTCGATGAATAATGTATAAGGCTTGCTTTTGACAGCCCAAATGAAACCAATTTTCTTTTCTTTTGTCGTTTTCAGGTTTTTGTTTATGAAAATATAATATCATATTAGAAAATTCTAAAATAATATTTAAAGAGAAATAAAATCTACAAATATAACTTTTTAACAAAAATCAGATAAAACGAGTACAGAAAATACAGTTTATTAGCTTTTTGTTGGTTTTTTTTATGTTGATAAGAATTATTTTAATCCAAGTCTTGAAATGGAGCCAATAGCATGGAGATGTCCTTGTCATCACACCAATATATTAAGAAAGATTCACCAAACACAAGTATCACAAATGTTCAAGTTGGCCATGTACAGCTTCTGCCATTGGGGATGGGGTGGAGTGGGGTACTGTAGGGTTGGAACATAACAAAAAAGGTAAAGGTATTAAAATATTATTAAATATAATAATAAATGAATTAATGGTTTTTCTTTAACAAATGTTTTAAAATTGAAATTATTTATTGGTTTAGTAAGATGGATTGGAATGTGGTTCGTTAGATTACAAAAATTGATGGATGTTGTGTACAGAGGCTAATAATAAAAAGTATTGCATTTGGTCATTTTTTTTTGGATTTAACCTTTTAATTTTAGTTTCTATTAAATAAAGGCACATATTTTTAGACAAAAAATTCTATCAAATCATTATGAAGTGCAAATACAAGTCAAACAAGTGATACCTTCTTTTTTATTTTAATAAAACCACCCATTTAAAAGAAAAAATTATCTAACCAATATCTTTTTTCTGTTTTGATTTTGATTTTTTAATTTTTAGGGTTTATTTTTATCGAAAAAGGTCAATATATAAAAATTTATAATCTTTTTTTTATCTATAAACATCTATATTGATGCCAAACCGCAAGTTCGGTATTTTATTGAACTATTTGGTTTCGGTTTCTATGATTCAGTTTTCGTCTTTTGGTTGAAAATCATTTGATTTTGGTCTCTATAATTTCGTCTATTTTTTTGTTGTTGAAAAAACAAACCCCAAAATTTGGTTTGTAAGTCGAACTTTCATACAAACACATCAACCATTTATATAATATAATATAAAAAACATTAAACTTTTGGTGAAAAAATTATAAAGACAAAAGGTGAATGATATTTTTAACCCAAAAAAATCGAACCTAAAGCATAGAAACCAAAACCAAACGTTTTTCAACCAAAAAAAAAAACTGAAGTTCATAGTTTGGCATCAACAAAAAATTATAAATTTTCATATTGACATTTTTTGGTTGAAAACAAACATCTATATCGATATATGTTGATGCAAAACCGTAATTTTTTATGTGTTTGAAAAATCATTCACATTCGATTTCTATGATTTAGTTTCGGCTTTTTGGATTGAAAAAACATTCGATTTTGGTCTCTATAATATACTTTCAGTAAAAATTTAATATTTTATAGAATGTGTCATAGAACTAGTCAATGTATTTGTATGAAGTTGCGGTCATGGACAAAATTATAGAAACCAAATTTTGCAGTTTGGTTTTACAACAACAAAAAAAGAACCGAAATCAAATGTTTTTTCAACCAAAAAAACAAACTTGAATTGTTTTTCAACCCAAAACAAGTTAAACTAAATCATACAAATCGGGACTTAATGATTTTCTAACAATAAACATTGAACTTTGCGGTTTGACATCAACATATATCGATATAAATGTCTGTTTCTATAGGAAAAAGAGATACGAAGATGTCCGAAAAAAACAAAATTATGATGACGTTGTTGAGGTTTATAGTTAACACCGTGTCTTTAAAACAAATTCGCTTGTAACTAGAATATTTGTTTCCAATATACAACTAAAAGCGGTTCTTCGAGACTGCCCGAATCTACCAAAACCCAAATGCTACCTTGAGAGTAGCATCATTATTTGTGGCATGAATGCATTATTTTTATTGTTTTTTTTTATTTTTTTGAACTTATTGAACATCCACATGTATTGATGTATTGTTTTAGATTGTTGGCACTCATTGTGATTCCTCAAGTGGTCATCGGTTTTAAAGCTAATTAAAGCGTGATTTATTAAAATTTGTTGCATCCGAAAGAACGTGTGCTAAGCGCGTATAATAAAGGGTCAAGTGGCTACATGTTTGGTTATATGGAATTTTATAGCTTGGTTGGGAAAAATACTACTCTTTTCTTAATTTTGTGAATTAAAGAAACATGTGATATTGAAAATATATTTTTCTTTATTTTAAGAGGTAATGAAATATGCCTTGGGATTCATCCTAGTAATGGCAGGGTCATCCTCCATATGAGAGTTGGAGTTTAGGTTTGGGCATACTTGTATCTATCCAAATTAGATTAGTTTGGTCGTCTATGACAAGTGCCATGGTTATTTAACATCTATTTAAAAAATATATTGTATTTACGGGTTGGGAAAAAAATATTTTGGAAATAAACGGGTGTTGTATATCACATCAAGTGATCCATCTATTTCAAATTGTTTGCATGTAACATAAGAAACATACATATAATTGTAACCAAAAATGTAAAAAAGTCTTTAAGGGTTAATAACTAAAAAACCATTATATTTTGTAACGTTTTTTGGTTTAACCATCTAATTTTCATTTATGCTAAAAAACCCACTGGTTTTTTGATAAAAGTTATATCATGACCACTTTGACATGTATTTGTGCTAAAAAAAACACCCATAAATTGGTGGTTAAACAGAACTTTTGAAGAAATATAATGTTTTTTTCGTAATTAAAATTGGCTCTAATAGGTAACAGTGGTCACGCTTGACCACTGAGACGTTTTACCAAAAATTGGTAGTTTTTTCGGAACTTATAAAAAATTGGTGGTTAAACTTAACTTTTAGAAAAATATGGTGCCTTTTTCGTAATTAGCCCAAAGTCTTAATATATTGAAAGGTTCCCTGAACTTAAATCAAAGTAAAAGAGTACAAATATAGCCCATCACCATAAATACCAAATTTAAGTAGGTATACTGAAAGAGCTGATGTCGGTATTAATTATACAATGAACTTCATGATAAGACCTAAGGAGTAATGCAGTAAAATTAAGGAACTAGATATTAACAATGTTATGAAGCATATGTAAATGAAATTATCAATCAAATTTTTGAATAAATTATCCATCGCATGAAACCTGCTCATGAAGCTTAATATCAATAAATGGGGAAAAAAAACATTTAACCTGTAAAGATGCAGAATATTTGACTAATTCATATAATAAACCAGAATCAACTATATGTACACATTAGCAAAGTTCTAAAAGAGCACGAAAATTTTAAGAATGCCACAACGAAATGATATTCAGACCAAGGGGTTGTTTCTTTTTTACTTAATCTGGACAGAATGAGATAACTGATTAAGCCAAAAAAAACCTAGCTTAATGTATTCAGACACCAACCATTTAACTATTTGCCATTCTTTTTTTTTCATCCCAACTCTTCTCATGTTAAAATTGACCAATACTATGAAAATGGTTTGTAAGGGTAAAATGATCATTTAGTCTCACTCAGCCGGTTTATTCAGTCTAGAAAAGAAACAGACCTTCTGACACATTCACCCACTTTACCCATACAGTACTTAATGGAGAAAAAAATAAACAGCCCATAAATATCATGTATTACAAGTTGTAGCTTTCAGAGACATACCTTTTGATGGTTTCAAATGGATCACTTTTTCAAGCCTTGGAAACCTAACCTTCTTCAGATGCTAAAAGGTGAGATAGGTACATTTTACTGTTGTTAGCATGGTTATACCTTAGCCCCTCATTTTTCATTTCCATATCATTATAAAATAAAACCAACCTTTTAATTTTATATGCAAATATCTGAGAAAACCAAAGACTATAATTAATAAAAATTTAAACCTGATGTCATTACCAATATAAACAACCGTGTAAACTGGTAACAACTAACGACACATTTCCAGATTTACAAAGCAAAAAAAAAAAAAAAAAAAAAAAAAAACATTCATTGAGCATGTAATGTAACTCGAGTACTTTCGTCAATTTTTCTACCTAATAACCTGATATCAGTATTACTATATCATTGAGGAACTGAAAAAACCAAGTACCCATTATCCCAACGAACCCTAATCTCCTGTCCAACTTGCAGCCCTTTCCCTCTGATGATTTGACCCCATTTTCCAATAAGATTATAGTAACTCCCACGACACTTCAACTTCATCAAAAAAAGATCACCCGTGTCATAATCTCTTGCATTTACATTTATCTGAAGCTCGTTTCTTAATTGCTCTCGTGCCTGTGATGCCCAATACAAAAGAATATGATCTTCAATTGATTTCCCAGGTAATGTGAGGAAAGGATGATTTGTATCCACATCAGATGAAGTTAGAGCCTTTTTAATTGGCCATTCTTCTTGGTGATGATGATGTATCACTGGGATTGTTGTAGGGACCACAGTCTGTTCATAAGGGACAGAAAAATGAAGGCAGCCATTAGCCCATCTTATCTTGATCTCTTTCCCTACCCCTAGTCCCTTGCTACGGATAATCTTTCCCCATTTTCCTATTAGATTATAATAATTACCACGCCACCTCAGCTTCATCACGTATATATCCCCTGTATCAACATCACGTGCGTTCAAATTGACTTGTTCTTCGTTTCTCAAAAGCTCTCTTTGTTGAGGCGTCCAATGGACAAGAATATGGTCTTCAACTGATCTTCTTGCTAAAGGTAGAAAAGGGTGGTTTGTGTCCACATCAGATAGTGTTAAAACTTTCCTAATTGGCCATTGATCATGATGGGGTACAGGTGCAGGGATGATTTGCAATGGTGGAATAGCAAGAACTTGTTGTTGAGGGACTGAAAAGTGTAGGCATCCATTAAACCAACGGATTTTTATCTCTTTTCCAACATCGAGTCCTTTGCTACGTACGATTCTTCCCCATTTGCCAATCAGATTGTAATAACTTCCACGCCATTTTAACTTCATTACATAAAGATCACCAGTGTCATCATCTTGAGCATTGATGGCTACTTGCTCTCTGTTGAGAAGGTGATCGCGTTCAAGCTGTGTTAGATGGACAAGGATGTAAGTCTCAACTGGCTGACGAGGGAGAGTGAGAAAGGGGTGAGTTATGTCAACGTCTGAAAGTGTGAGGGCCTTTCGGATTGGCCAATCATCTTGTACTTGTAATGCATTGTTGTGTCTAGAACGCCTCATGCCTGTGGGCAGTGTAGAAAAAGAGAATAATTTGTTACGACTAGTTTTTTTTTTTTTTTTCCAAAATAGAATATAGAAATGTGAGCTATTGATAATTAGAGCTTATTTACCACCATTTCAACGGACAAATGGTTATCCATTCAGAAATTCAAAACTAAATAAACTTTGTTCATATGGATTTTCATTATTCAGAGCACATATACATTGAAATTCACTAAAACCTTCCTCAGATTCTTATAGCAAAAGAAATCCCAACTATTTTTATCTGCTTATTTTTAATAGGTTTCTTAGTTTTGCAAAAGCAGACACCTTTTTGCTGAAGCCCTTACTCTGTGGTTTTTAGAAACTGAAAATCACAACTCTAGCAAAAATCAAGACAAGGATCATAACATGTAGCTTTCAGTTTCACTACAAAGACGACATGTAGATAGCAGAAAATTAGCCGATCGGAAACCCTACAGAGGCTACATTTGTCAAATAACGGAGTAAACAGTATGACACAGCAGCAAGTAGCTTTCGATGTAATTCTCTTAAGCTTCCACGTTTCAAGTATAGGAAGCCCAAGTGCGTGCAGCCAATTAATTGCAAGTTTAAACCACACAAAGAACATATATAGGGCTGGGGCTAGGGCTAGGGCTAGAGCTAGAGCTTCTGCATCTAACTTTCAATACTAAAAAAAACAAGCAGTTCAAAAGTAAAATAAAAATCGAGAAAACTGAAACCCAGCCTAATCAAGTAAGGGATTAGCTAAAAGCTTTGTACGAGAATTAAAGACAAATGAGCCAGAAAAGTAGTTGGAAACCCAAATTAAATATGATTTCGTACGAAGTAAGTAATAATACCTGCGTTTGTCAGCGATGGGATTTGATCGAGAAAAACCCTAGAGAGAGAGAGTTAAGAGAAATTGGGGAAATTAAACATGTACAAGTAGAAAAGGAAGAAGATAATGGTTAATGGCGGCGTCGATTGTGTGGATGAGATTGGTAAAAGTGGAGATGGAGGTGGTGGTGGTGGTGATTTTGGTGTGGGGAGGGAAGGGAGGCTGTAGCTGAACTGGCAAAAAATGGAGGCCAATTCGCGTGAAGACGGAGAATCATGTCTCTCAAATGCTATAAATCTTCTTTTTAATTATACATTTTTTCTCTTTTCCTTTTATTTTTCGATTTAGACCGATCTTCATAATTTTTAGTTAATTTTTAAAAGCATGTTACATTCTTATATATTACATGAAATCGTTTTAATTTATTTCTATATTAATATATAACAACAGGTTAAATCAAAATCTCCAAAATATATATATATATATATATATATATATATATATATATTTTACAACTTCTAATTACTAATTAATAAACATAAATTAATTAATATCATATTTGCCACGTATAATAATCATTTTATATATAGGACGTGTTTGGCAAAATTAGCTTGTAGTGTCAAACGAGACTTTCTGTTCAAAACGGAACGTTTTGTCAAACGCTAGAAGCTCTCAAACGCTCCGTGCCGAACCATAATCCCAAATCAAATCACTTTAACTTTATATAAATCCAAACTGCTGATTTAAAAGAATATCTTCATAAATGACGACTATTTCGAATCGAAAATGGTCGAAGTCAAAGTCAAGACCAAATTTGAGTGAGAGTTTTGTTTTGGAATTTTTTTTCCAAAACCGATGGCGTTATAAGAAACTAATTTACGAGACACATGTTGTGCATATTCTATCACATGCATTTATATATATATATATATATATATATATATATATATATATATATATATATATATATATATATATATAAAAGCATATAAAACAAAACCTAAACGTAATGTCTGAATGCTCGTAATCATATATTAATCCGATATAGGCAATTTCATTCGAAACGCATATGATAAAAGATAGTAAATTACACCATAGAAAGTTCATCATATTATTAAAAACAGCATAATTGTAAACCCCACCCCCCCCTAAAAAAAAAAAAAAAAAAAAAAACCCTTTGCTGCTTCATCTTTGTAAAAAGTCCATTCTTCAAGGGATATTTACGTTTCTTTGTTGGACATTTTGATCATCTTTCCTGCAAATCAAATAATATATTATATAACACCTTCTTCAACACATAGTTAAAAATGAGGAATGATTAATGAAAAGAGTAATTCATACTTTGAAAGCCTCTGCTTCTTCATAGTTGTCCCTCCTCTGGTCAGCTTGTGAAAATCTTGGATTTTCCCCATATCCATAACCTCCCCGACCTCCTTGCCCGTATTGACCAGCACCTCCTTGTCCGTATTGTCCGATACCGCCACCTCCTTGCCCAAATTGTCCACCACCACCACTGCCTCCTTGTCCATATTGTCCAGTGCCACCTTGACCATAATTGCCACCACCACCTCCTTGTCCATATTGTCCAGAGCCGCCTTGACCATAATTTCCACCACCACCTCCTTGTCCATAATTTCCACCACCACCAGCTCCTTGTCCGTATTGTCCACCTGCGCCTTGATTATAACTTCCACCGCCTGGTTGTCCGTATTGTCCTCCATAACCACCTCCACCTTGGCCATATTGTCCTTCAGTTCCTTGTCTGTAGCTCCCACCACCTCCTTGGTTGTAACCTCTTTCAGGTTGCTTGAAAGTAGAGTTCCTTGGATCCATTTGAGGAGAATCTACCTGCTGCTTACTGGGGTCAACACTTCTCCCACCTCCTTGGTTGTAATTTGACTGATACGAAGGCATGGGGCCTCTTCTATCTCCTGCATAATCACCCTGTCCTCCAGGCGGACCATTCTGCCCCATTCCACCTCTTGGAGGTCTATTGTAATCTCTATTTCGATCACTATACCTTCCTCCTTGTCTTCCATACTGTACAGGAGGTGGTCGTGGAATTATAGTTCCATTGACATACTTGTCTCCTGAAATTAATACACAAAAATTCACTTTTTGTTCACCAAATTATCATAACAAAGCTAGACCTTACCTCCATATTCTTTGTTTACAGGATCGATATAAGAATCAGGTAGTATAAAAACAACCCCAGGTAAACCTGTTCAAAGAAGAGTGAGATCGTTTACATCAATTGCAAACACCATCAACTATGAAAAGACATACCTTGAAACTGCTCGGAAACTTCCTCTGATACCTGGATCTGAAATCCATTATAAACAGTTGTGCTGCAAGCATAGATTTTCTTCTTTGCCTCTTCCACGCTGAAATTAAAAAAATATTAGACTAAGTAATATGCCAAAACCCTATCTCGTAAAAGGATCATACTATAAGTGCACTTAAACACACGACCAAAAGAAGATACGACCTTCCAAGGACTTTGGCGGCAGTTTGGACGTATGTTTCCACCATCTCTTCTGGAGATGGTTTCGGATCTTTAGGGAAATCCATGGTAATCAGCCAGTGCTCGTAATCGCATCCCTCGAATAGTACATCATCTGCATTGATCTGAGCATCACCCGTGTCAAAATTGTTGTGTCTAGGTCGAGAAGAAAAGGCCCTTGAAGATATGAATTGGAAGGAAAGATTACTGGGCTTTGACTGATTGACATCAAATATGCTAGGGTTTTGTTGAGTGGTGGAGGGGGAGGAACTTGGTGCGACGGATGGTAGGACGGAAAAGAAATTCTTAGGGTGATTGAAGACAGATGACGTGAGAGCGAGTGATCGCCGGAGTCGGAGAGCGTTCGCCGCCATCAGTGGTGGTGCAGAGCCAGAAATCGGGAGATAACTAGGGTTTATCCTTCAGGGTTTAACAGATTTGAGACCATTCCCCGTCTATATACTCCATTTAAGGTTAAGTACACAAATGATCCTTGATCTATGCACATATTGCTTTTTTTAGTACCTAGAGCTCAAAATATCCCAATTTTAATTTGACTACCGCAAAGAGGGTGTTAGATAAAAACGTTTAGAGTTTAGACTCAAACCAATTTGATTTTTTTAAGAAATACTTGTTTTAATTCAAACTAGTGATGTAACTTTTTTTATTGAATAGCAAATAAAAATATATACTAAACTACTCCTAAATTATTTCACCTATGTTCACAATAGGAGCTCAAAATATCTCAATTTTAGTTTGACTACTGCAAACAGGGTGTTAAATAAAAACGTTTAGAGTTTAGACTCAAACCAATTGGATTTTTTTTAAGAAATACTTGTTTTAATTCAAACTAGCGATGTAACTTTTTTTATTGAACAACAAATAGAAATATATATTAAACTACTCTTAAATTATTTCACTTATGTCTACAGTGAGACTTGAACCCTCGACCTCAAGGAGGGAGCACAACATCGGATACCGCTCAACTAGAAGCCCTTTAGTATCCGTGATGTAACTACATACCAAACTTTAAGAATCGGATATGTCTGTAAGTTAAAAACTTTTAAGTTCAAACATTTATGTAGTATTATAATTTTTTTTAAATGTCTTTGTTTCAATTATGATATACAAATGAAAAATGTAAAACTATAATATGTGACCAAAGAATATGGTGCAGCTCTATAATGATTTGTAACTTCCAAATGTTGGTTTTGATTTATATGATTCGTCTTCATCGTATTTATATCTAAAGCTAGTCATTTTATGAATTATAAAATCTTATGAAGTTTAAAGTAAATAGATGACACAATACTATATGGAAATGCAACATTAAAAAGTTGACATATGAATTTTTACAGCAAAACACATATTGTTTTTGGAGATTGTATTGGATTTTAATCTTTGAAAATTTTTATTTCAATTCCTAGATGGCATTGATAACTTCTAGTTGATAAACCATATATATCATTATACGGTTTGGTACGATTTGAACAATGGTTTGTATTTATAAACTACAAACCATATCGAATATTGTTGTTTAGAAAAATTACAAACCACACCAATAAATTCTAAATTATGTTATACAATGTGGTTTTATGCGGTGCTCATGGTTTATATGGTTTGTGTAGTTTGATGAGCACTTATAATTGCAACATGCATGAAATGGGTTAGATATCTTAACCTTATTTTAAACTAGGTGAATATTCATGTGTTGTACAAAGTATAATTATTTAGTTAAACTATTATATTATTAAAAATAACTATTGTGTTGCCATTAACTACAAAAGGTAAGACAAAACTGCAAATATGGTCCATGTGGTATATATTTTTTTTATTTTGATCTAAACCCCAATTTTTTTGGATTGGTGGTCCTTTTGAGCAATTTTGGTTGTGGTTTTGGCCCCTCAGTATGTAACTTCCCAAAAATATAATGTAAAATTTTCATTTTTTCAATCACCAAAACCATTCACCCATTTGTTCAAAAGATAATCAGAGTATAATATGTTTCAAACATCATAGTACACATTATAAATCAGTGATGCGAAAAAAAACTTCAGGGGATGCAGTGCGATCAAGTCGGGCCCTTCCTTTTGTAGCCAGAAGTACATTAAATAATTAAAACATGAAACCGTAAGCACAAAGCTTAGTGAGTTCCCTAAAATATCACATACCATACATAACAGTAGGCCCAGCCCTAGGGGTGTATTTCAACCCATGTGAATGTTATGATCCAACCATAGTCTTACAGTCACTTCCATTGCTATAGCTCAGCTGTAGTCTTTCCTGCCATGATCCAACTATGGTCTTCCATACAGATGTTGTGATCCAACCACAGTCTTTCATACAGGTGGTGTGATCCAACCATAGTATTTCATACAAGTGTTGTGTAATGTCCCAAAAATTAAGGCCAATAATTTCATTTTTTATTATAATAAAAAACCATCATTCAAAACATATCCATAAAACATAATAAAATCAAGTATAATCAAACATCCAAATACATCAGAGTAAAGGAAAGTGCGAAACATCATGGTGTGTGCGATGCGATCACCCCGAGCTCTTCCCCTTGGATCCGGAAGTACCTAAAACATAAACTGAAAACCGTAAGCACAAAGCTTAGTGAGTTCCCAAAAATACCACATATCATACATATCAAACACATAATGGGCCCTGCCCGGCATCGAGCTGTGACATCCCCATTTTCACGGCCAGAAAAGACCGATTTTGTTTATGCTTTATAAAAATCAGAGTACCTCTTTTAATAAAAATGTTGCAGAATTTGTTCCCAGAAAAACATGATAAATACGTTATCAAAGCATTTCCGAAGAAATGTATTTTTATTCATTTTCAAAACCTTGGGATGTCATCGTCAATACAAAAACATAAGCATAAACAGAACTTACATTCATTTACACTAGTGATCTACATCTCTTTTAAATCTCTCAGTGTAAAGTAGCTTCATATCGACACCTGTGATACAAATAAGCTTGAGTGGGTCAGGTTGGGAAACCTGGTGAGTACATAGGGTTTTCAACCCACAATAATATAATCATTATGTTTAATCATCAAACAATCAATCAACCCAATTACCCATCCCCATTATCTTATTTACTCTTAAGGATCTACCCTAAGAATCAGCTATTCGTCGTTCATTCATTCCTAAGGATTATCCTAAGGAATCGGCACGAAGTCCATCGTTGCCATGGTTTACTCAATAGGCACTAAGTCTCATATTCGCCAGGGTTATTCTCTTTTATCGACAGTATCGATTCCGAGACTCCTCTCACAACACATGTCAAGGGGTTTAGGCACTGCGTTGCATAGTCGCCAGGGTTAATCTCGTCTATCGAGAGTGTCGTTTCCGAGACTCCTCTCACAACACATGTCAAGGGATTTTTAGAGTACAGCTGGTGAGCAGACAGTTCAAAACACCTACAGGTTGCGAGCCTGCTAGTGTCCACTGGACTGTCTAGAATAGTCCGTGGTTGTCATCCATACTTTGCTGAATGACGAGGCCAACACATGGGTAAAAGGCTTCTCTCATGGTTCACCTCTCACCCTTATCTCATGGTTTATATCACATCTCATCATTTTGTTTTTGTCACACAACAACTATTTCATCTACCCATGTTTTACCCAACACATTTTGTAGATATAAAATACATATACATTTTAAATCATTTAAAACATGTATAAAAATCTTTCACCCAGCATAGACGGCAAGTATACAGACAATATGCACACATAACGTGTAATTTATATTAAATACTTCATATCTATGTGTAAGATGAAAGTAACCATGCACTCACTTGATTAGGTGGTAATTCGGTACTCGAACAGCACTTCGTTATATCAAAACAATTTTCCCTCGACAAAACCTAGTATCAATACCACTAGGGTTTAGTCTAACGTTAACCGCGACTAATTAATAGTCTAGCTATTATTACTATTATATAAGCTTTAAAAAACACTCTATATAACTCATAATAATAGCCCAAATAATTATTTTAAGGTCCTAATAATGTTACTATAATTAATTAGAAGCTATATTAAAAATAGCGTAGGCGTAGCTCACTTACAGCAGGTTTTATAGAAAACCGGAATTCGCTTGGAGCAGCGTTTCTGAACCGAAAGACTATTTTTCTCGGGACTTCGGGAGCCTCGGGGCTTCCTTCGGGTGCTAGGGGGTTTACCTAGGCTTTAGGGGGGTTTTAGAGGCTAGAGAGAGGTTCTAGAGAGAGAGATGGATTGAAAGGTGTGAATAACTCGGCAACCCTTCATCTCTATTTATAGGCTGAATTGGGGTCAATTCACGTCGTGAACTAGCTTGGACACCAAGTCACAGCCTGGGGCTGACACGTGGCATCGCACACAGGGTGGAAATCAGCCGATTTTCAAAAATTCATAACTTTCGCATACGAGCTCCGTTTTCGATGTTATTTATATCTACGCGTAGGTAAAAATAAGATCTATAACTTTCTTTTTGACTCCATCGGCTAATTCTCGACCGATTTTAAATTTAACAGTACGAAGGGAGTACACTGTTAAATGTCCGCGTAAAATTCATAACTTCTACATGCGGACTCCGTTTTCGTCTGTCTTTTTACCGTTGAGTTCCTATTAATGAGATCTTCAACACTCATTTAGGTCGCATAGTCCAAAAACCGCTCGAACTAAAATTCGAGTTTCGGGTCGTGCACTGCTATGCCGAATCTTAGAAAATTCATAACTTCCTCATACGAAGTCAGATTTGGGCGTTCTTTTTATGGATGTTATCGGTTTAACGTATTCTACAACTTTTGTTTAGATCACTAAGGCTAAAAGTCGTTCTATCGTAACTTCACTATTTACGCTTCCCGGTGCCGTGCCGGTTTTGCCGTAAAACTTCGACGGACCATAACTTCTTCGTTATAACTCGGATTTCGGCGTTCTTTATATGTACGGAACCCTTGAGAAATACTTTACAACTTGGTTAAGATTATTTATTCTAAATAATCTTTTGTCGATATTATCTCTAAATTGACTAGCCCAGATCTACGGGCGTTACAATTATCTCCCTCGTATGATATCCAAAAGATTAAACTAACGCCTGAGTGTAAGTCTTCAAAAGCAGTTGCTAACCTGGTTTAGCGATTTCCTGAGAATACAAGTTATTTCAAAGAAAAAGTGTCAACATTTAAGTTGGTGAGTTCATAAGTAGTGTTTTGATAAAATGTATGCCATTCGAAAGTTCGTGTATGTTTTCCAGAAAATCCGATATTTTCTTAATAAAGTGGGTTGTGAATCATTGTTGTATAAAGTGAATGTTTGAACCAGGAAAATCCTATATTTTCCTAAATGAGATGCAGTCTTAAATGACCAAGACTGTAACCTGTAAACAAATATGCCATGCTTAGAAATGAAGATGTATAAAGTAAATGTTTGAACCAGGAAAATCCTATATTTTCCTAAATGAGATGCAGTCTTAAATGACCAAGACTGTAACCTGTAAGCAAATATGCCATGCTTAGAAATGAAGATGTATAAAGTGAATGTTTGAACCAGGAAAATCCTATATTTTCCTAAATGAGATACAGTCTTAAATGACCAAGACTGTAACCTGTAAGCAAATATGACATGCTTAGAAATGAAGATGTATAGTTTTATTATTAAGTAAAACTAGTTGTGGAAGTGTTTATCCTGAATTCTGAACATGCTGATAATACCCTATAATATAGTTATTACCCCCCGAGCATGATTGGTTATGTATTACTACGTGCATGAGTCATTGTTTTCGCGTGTTGTGAGTTCCTCATAACCATACTAGACGCAGTACCTAATGTTGACATTTGTCACCCCGGGGACTGTAGCTAACAGTCAGGGTGCGGAGTCGTCAGCCCCGTATAGATCTATACACACTTGTCACGCTCTCCCTCCAAGAGACTCTGGTTATAGGTGGGGACTTTCTTTTGGTACAAACAAAGCCATATGACATCACATGATTGCTAACAACAAGTTCACGAGTAATGTGATGAAAAATCGTTTGTATGAATGATTTCCTTTTCTATCGTGTTACAAAGGCGTAATGATGAGTTGAGTTTTCTTGTAAAAGCATCATGTTATAGTTGAAATGGTTACCCTTGATATGATGTAGTATGCAAACGTATAAATAAAACATATTTCTATTTATAAAACATATTGTATCCCAAGAGGGTAGAGTTGTGTTGTGAGGTGTTTTGCATGATAACAACTTCATATGATAGTTAAAATAACAGTACGAAAAGTATAGCAAAAGATTGGTGTTTCACACGATTTTAACCGTGTGTTTACTTGTATTCGCCCCCTTAAAAGTGTTTAAAATCAGTTAAAAATGTATTTAAAGTGTGGTTGTAGGGGTATGAACTCACTTGATAGAAGTGGTGAGTTGAAGAAGACGAGACTCAACTCGGGCAGTACTTCGACTGAAAAGAAGCAAGTTTCTCGGGATATTCGGGACTTCGTGACTTGCGTCGTGCGTTAGAGGTGCTATCGGGGCTTCGGGGTGGTCTCGGGAGGCTTAACACAGAATAGAAGTAGGAGAAAGGATGGAAATGAATAACCAAAGCCGGCTGCCCTCAATCCTTATTTATAGGGTGAATTTTGGGTCTCACGTTGTGAATCTCAAATATTCACGTCGTGAGTGCAGTCGTCATCAGGTGCGTCATTGCAACTTGCGTCTGTCAGGCTCCAGAAGGTGTCAGAAGTCAGTTCACGTCGTGAACACTGACAGTTTTGGGGTTTCGCGCCCGAACTTCAGAAATTCACAACTTTCGCATACGAACTCCGTTTTCGACGTTCTTTATATCCACGTGTAGGTGAGATTATGCTCTACAACTCTCATTCAGACTCCGTTGGATAATTTTGACTTTATTTTTAATATATTATTAATATATTATTTTTAGTAGGCCGGGACAGGAAAACTCTGTTAGAAATCCATAACTTCTTCGTCCGATGTCCGTTTTCGTCAGACTTTTTACCGTTGTAATACCATTGATGAGATCTTTGATTCTCGTTTAGGTCATGTTGGCAAAAAGTCGCTCGATCTCGATTTCGAGTTTTTAGCTGTCTACTGCTATGTCCGAAACTTCGAAAAACCATAACTTCCTCACATGAAGTCAGATTTGGGCGTTCTTTTTATGTATGTTCACGGTTTTGGGATATCTACGACTTTAATTTAGACACCTAAGGTTGAAAAGTATTTTATTGAAATTTCTCGTTTTATGCTTAACAGTGTTTTACCGGTATTGTCGCGTATCTTCGATCAGTCATAACTTCTTCGTTATAACTCGGATTTTAGTGTTCTTTATATTTTTGGAAACCTAGTTACGATATCTACCACTTAGTATACTCAATTATGGTTACTGAACAAAATTATTTTTGACCTAATTTTGCTGGTGTTACATTATCCCCCCGTTAGAGAGAATTTGGTCCCGAAATTCGCATTTTGACTGGGACTTCAATCGTTGAGGAAAGATGTGTGTACTTCTGTTCCATTTGATCTTCTTGTTCTCTAGTGAATCCAGATCCTAGTGTGGGTGTTCCAGCGGATCTTCATTATTTTGTCTATTGTTTTGATCGGTAGAGGTCGTGTGGATTTGGGTTTATTTGTCTATGTTCATCTAAATGTTAGTATTGATTACTCGTAATACAGGTCGGCTTTGTCTTTAACTTCATAGTTGAATTCATACCTGGTCCGTCTATCATCGCTTTGTGTATACCATTCGCATATACACTTTGTAGTGATAGGTTAACTGTAATCATTCCTAGCCTCTTCGTTTGAGCTTGACTCGTCGTGCGTGTGCTATTCCTAAATAGTCTGTCGGTAATACTTCGGGAAGGTTGCAAAGGATATAGTACTCCTCATATGATTGCCACAAGATTTTGAAACTAGAAACGATTTGGGAGTTGTGTCGGGTTTGTCGTTATAAATCGATAGAGTTTCGTTAGCCAACGGTGAAAGTGAAGGGTCTTTTCATGGCACATGCAATTGGCATGGTGAAGACCAAGCCAATCTATTTCTAGTAGCTATTTGGGAACTTCTTATCGTAATAATTGTGAAGTCGATCAGGACAAGTGTTCGTTAGTGGGATATTGCATTCTACATATGTGTTTTCAGTGCTTTTAGTCTATCTTTGTTATTACTACTATGAAGGTTTTGCTTAATGATTGGGGTGTTTGTTTGAGTAGATTTTTTAAATTTGTGACTCACGGAACTCCTCTCAGCTCTTATTATCAAATGGAATGCATGTAAATGAGTTATCGAGGAGAAATGTACCCGGAATAACCGTGGGGTCTGCAATAGCCTCCTCTTGGCCCATTGCGAATACTCGGCCTCCTCCACCAGCATTCCTGTTGTTTGCCTTCGGGCAATCCCTTCGGAAGTGCCCCGCTGCTCCGTACTCATAACAAGTACGGTCTACTCCCATATTTGCGGCTGGAGCGGCTGGTTGGGTTGGTTCCCTGCAGTAGCGGACGGTGTGTACCTTACTATTGCACCTAGTGCAATGCATTTCACGGCAGGGTCCGTGATGATGAAAGTTGCATCGGTTGCACTTAGTCTGGTTGTCGTTGTACGGCCTTGTGGGTGTGGGGGTGGTAGGGACAGTAACAGCGTGAGCTGTCACTAACTGTTGCCTCTTGGGGTTCTCCTGCATGGTTTCCCCCTTTCTCTTATTCCAGGGTTTCCTTCGGTCCTCTATATCCTTCGGTGGATCCGAGACAGTGGTAATAGTACCCTGTTTAACACCGTGATCAATCAACTGTTGAGCCAAGCGCTTCGCGCTGTTGAATGTTATTGGGTTGGAGGCCAAGACATGTCCTTGAATCTAGGGTGACAACCCCCAGATGTATCTTTCCACTTTCTTCAGCTCCGGGTTGACCATTCCCGGGCAAAGGGCTGACAAATCACTGAACCTGGCCGTGTAGGCGGCTAGGTCAGAACCAACCATTTTCAGGTTCCATAACTCCTGCTCCAGTTTTTGAATTTCGCCCCTCGGGCAGTATTCTTCCAACAGTAGGACCTTCAAGTCCTCCCAGCTCATGGCGTTGGCGACTGGAAGAGACATAGATTTCACATGGCCCTTCCACCACGTGAGGGCTCGGTCTGTGAAGGTACAAGCAGCAAACTTGACCTTGCTTGTTTCTTGGCATGAACAGATTTCAAAGACCGTCTCGGTCTTTTCAAACCATTGCATAAGAGCAATGACTCCTCCAGTGTCGTTGAACATTTTTGGCTTGGCGTTTGAGAATTCTTTGTAGGTGCATTCCCTAACATGACCATGACCAGTGCCATGGTTCTGATGGTTGGTACTACTCCCGCTCCCTCCGGCTCCATTAGAGTTTATTGGGATAGCGCAACTGCTACTGCTGCGGTGATGGCAGCCTGAACCATAGCAGGATCGTAAGTTGGAGGTGGTGGTGGCGGTGTTGGTGTCGTATTTCGGCGTGCTGACCTACGAGGAGGCATCTAGCTGCCGAAGAAATAACAATGAAGATAATAAGTCTTTGATTGATTGAGAGTCGTGTGTTAATGAGTTAGCCATTTTCAACATTTCATGAATTAGGTTCGACCTAAACAAGGTTCTCGATTTTGATTCATAATAAGAGTTTATAGATAAACTTATGAATTCGAGTGGTATGCAAAGAATTAACACACAAAAGAAGTACTTCCTTATATATTAAACATATATTTGGTTACATTCCGAAGTCAGGAAAATTTTGACCTTTCTAAAGGTCTCCGATTACAAAAGTTAGAGAAAAGTAAGACTTTTAGCCGAGATCCTATTCTATAACAAAATTTTGGGAGTCGGGCAAGTACTACCTGGAGTACATACTAAGGTTATTCCACAAACCAACAGAAAGAGCGAGTAGAGTATCCTCTACTGGTGGCGGGAACTGTTCTGCTGAGCCTTTTGGCCTGCTAACTGACGTTCCATCTCGAGCAAACGCATTTCATACCTTGCCTGGCGTGCTCTAAGTTCCCAGACTTCAGTTTGAGTTTCAGTTAGCTCTCTCTGCCAAGCTTCATTTTGATGTACTATTCTACCATGAGCTAATCCTAACTGTCGGATGCGAACTGTATTGACTCCGGTGTTCGCATCATTCTCCTCAGTTCGATGGATGGTTGTCCTTCCTCGTTCATCAATGCGAGCAATTCGGCGAACCAATATAGGAAGGACTCTGTCTGCTGAGCCTCCCTCGCTCAGATTGTAGAAGCTTCGGTCTCCATTGTATGGAAGTGGTTGACCCTGTTCGCGACTCCACCTATTCAGGTTGGTTGCCCATAGAGGTGTCGAGCCATGAAATTCCGGTCGAGGATTAGGATTTTGAATTTGAGCCGCTAAGGGTAGGTTATTGTCCTCGGGATTTGGGTCTGAGTCTTCTTGCATTTCTTCTTCTGGATCATTCTCTATCCCTTCTCCACTGTCTTGGATCGGGTAGTAGGGGTCTCCTGGTAGGTGGAATCTGACCATTGTGTCTGTATGAGAATATGGGTATAAGAATTGTCTAGAATTAAGGCACATAAGGCTGATTATTAAAGTTAAACTAGGGTATGCATAATATACTCCTATAGTATTCTAAATGTTATGTTTGATTCTAAAGTTTATAAGTTTGGTAAGTTTTAGACATGTTGTCCACGGTAGCTATCCCCTGGCATACGCAGTTCGGCTCTCGGACAAATATAGTTGATCAGACTATATTCATCCCAGTCCCGATTACATATCCCAAGGCATACCTGTATTGTACAACTCATCTATAATACTTCTATATTGTTTTCATTATGATACTGACCCTGTTATATAATGTATGCATGTATACTTTATAAAAATTTCATTTTAAAAGTATAACTCTCACTCAGAGTGTTTTTGCCCAGTTGTGTTTATAGTTGTATATCAAAAATGGTTTTGATATACTTAGTTCACTATAAACAATGCTCTGATACCAATCTGTCACACCCCCAAACCTGAACGGCGGAAACATTCGGGGACGGAGGACGTCATGTTCAGTATCATAACAAATGAATAGTAAAGAAAGTACACACGACCATCATATACATAATTGAAAAGTTTACATGATTGTAGTATTACATGTTTGCAAAAGTCAATTACAATATGATATCCAAAAGATTAAACTAACGCCTGAGTGTAAGTCTTCAAAAGCAGTTGCTAACCTGGTTTAGCGATTTCCTGAGAATACAAGTTATTTCAAAGAAAAAGTGTCAACATTTAAGTTGGTGAGTTCATAAGTAGTGTTTTGATAAAATGTATGCCATTCGAAAGTTCATGTACGTTTTCCAGAAAATCCGATATTTTCTTAATAAAGTGGGTTGTGAATCATTGTTGTATAAAGTGAATGTTTGAACCAGGAAAATCCTATATTTTCCTAAATGAGATGCAGTCTTAAATGACCAAGACTGTAACCTGTAAACAAATATGCCATGCTTAGAAATGAAGATGTATAAAGTAAATGTTTGAACCAGGAAAATCCTATATTTTCCTAAATGAGATGCAGTCTTAAATGACCAAGACTGTAACCTGTAAGCAAATATGCCATGCTTAGAAATGAAGATGTATAAAGTGAATGTTTGAACCAGGAAAATCCTATATTTTCCTAAATGAGATACAGTCTTAAATGACCAAGACTGTAACCTGTAAGCAAATATGACATGCTTAGAAATGAAGATGTATAGTTTTATTATTAAGTAAAACTAGTTGTGGAAGTGTTTATCCTGAATTCTGAACATGCTGATAATACCCTATAATATAGTTATTACCCCCGAGCATGATTGGTTATGTATTACTACGTGCATGAGTCATTGTTTTCGCGTGTTGTGAGTTCCTCATAACCATACTAGACGCAGTACCTAATGTTGACATTTGTCACCCCGGGGACTGTAGCTAACAGTCAGGGTGCGGAGTCGTCAGCCCCGTATAGATCTATACACACTTGTCACGCTCTCCCTCCAAGAGACTCTGGTTATAGGTGGGGACTTTCTTTTGGTACAAACAAATCCATATGACATCACATGATTGCTAACAACAAGTTCACAAGTAATGTGATGAAAAATCGTTTGTATGAATGATTTCCTTTTCTATCGTGTTACAAAGGCGTAATGATGAGTTGAGTTTTCTTGTAAAAGCATCATGTTATAGTTGAAATGGTTACCCTTGATATGATGTAGTATGCAAACGTATAAATAAAACATATTTCTATTTATAAAACATATTGTATCCCAAGAGGGTAAAGTTGTGCTGTGAGGTGTTTTGCATGATAACAACTTCATATGATAGTTAAAATAACAGTACGAAAAGTATAGCAAAAGATTGGTGTTTCACACGATTTTAACCGTGTGTTTACTTGTATTCGCCCCCTTAAAAGTGTTTAAAATCAGTTAAAAATGTATTTAAAGTGTGGTTGTAGGGGTATGAACTCACTTGATAGAAGTGGTGAGTTGAAGAAGACGAGACTCAACTCGGGCAGTACTTCGACTGAAAAGAAGCAAGTTTCTCGGGATCTTCGGGACTTCGTGACTTGCGTCGTGCGTTAGAGGTGCTATCGGGGCTTCGGGGTGGTCTCGGGAGGCTTAACACAGAATAGAAGTAGGAGAAAGGATGGAAATGAACAACCAAAGCCGGCTGCCCTCAATCCTTATTTATAGGGTGAATTTTGGGTCTCACGTCGTGAATCTCAAATATTCACGTCGTGAGTGCAGTCGTCATCAGGTGCGTCATCGCAACTTGCGTCTGTCAGGCTCCAGAAGGTGTCAGAAGTCAGTTCACGTCGTGAACACTGTTTTCACGTTGTGAACACTGACAGTTTTGGGGTTTCGCGCCCGAACTTCAGAAATTCATAACTTTCGCATACGAACTCCGTTTTCGACGTTCTTTACATCCACGCGTAGGTGAGATTATACTCTACAACTCTCGTTCAGACTCCGTTGGCTAATTTTGATTTTATTTTAAATAGATTATTAATATATTATTTTTAGTAGGCCGGGACAGGAAAACTCTGTTAGAAATCCATAACTTCTTCGTCCGATTTCCGTTTTCATCAGACTTTTTACCGTTGTAATACCATTGATGAGATCTTCGATTCTCGTATAGGTCATGTTGGCAAAAAGTCGCTCGATCTCGATTTCGAGTTTTTAGCTGTCTACTGCTATGTTCGAAACTTCGAAAAATCATAATTTCCTCACATGAAGTCAGATTTGGGCGTTCTTTTTATGTATGTTCACGGTTTTGGGATATCTACGACTTTCATTTAGACACCTAAGGTTGAAAAATATTTTATTGAAATTTCTCGTTTTATGCTTAACAGTGTTTTACCAGTATTGTCGCGTATCTTCGATCAGTCATAACTTCTTCGTTATAACTCGTATTTTAGTGTTCTTTATATTTTTGGAAACCTAGTTACGATATCTACCACTTAGTATACTCAATTATGGTTACTGAACAAATTTATTTTTGACCTAATTTTGCTGGTGTTACAATATACATATCAGAAATCATACATGCAGAGTAACACAGACAACTAACATCCTAATCATAATAAACAATGAACCGACATTGGTGCCTTCGACCCACTGAATACAATGAGGACACTTACCTCAAACTCCTGAATCTCTCAGATAAATACTCGGATTGCTGATCCGGAAAAATCTTTGTACTATCACCACCAAATAATTGTTGGATTAGGGTCTAAGTCCATAACTATATTTGGTATGTACTTGACCCGATTGTAGCATGGTCCTTTTGGGTTGCCTTCACCAAAGCAACTTGATTGGATGATTTATGGAGAGAGAGAGGATATTATGGTTTATTAATATATTATAAGACTAATATATTAAAAGAGAAATCATATTGTTTAATTAATATTGATCAAGAATTAATTAAGAAATTAGTTTTGAGATCAAAGGAGATTAATTGAACTTAGGGGACTGGAATTGCAATTATAAGATAATTGATTTTGGGCTATGGATCCTTATGGATATAAGGGGGGACGAAATTAGGGTGGAAGCCCACCTTGAAATCGTCCAAGCCTTATTCCAGAAGGTTCATTGGACTGCTTAAGGCCTAAGTTATCCAATTAGGGTTTTGGTTGAAACCCTAGCAACTCAAGTATATAAGGACCCCTAGGGCTACAGAATTCGGCTACCAAAAACCCTAAGAAGTTATTAGAGCCGAAATTGTGCCTCCATTCCCTCTCTTCTAGATTGTCTTCTTGCCTTGGTGTTTGTAAGCCATTAGAGGTATTACACTTGTGATACTAGGCCCTCAAAGCATGAAGATTCTTGCAATAATCAAGAGGTAAACATCTAAATCAGTTTTATATGTTATTTCGATTTTGATATGCTAGATCTAGGGTTTGTAAGCTTTGGATAAATTTGCATGTACAATAGAGAAACCTAGATCCAAATCTTTAGGGTTTTGCATGTGCACATAGGAATGTTCTTTTGCTCAAAACCCATCAGTGGTATCAGAGCCTTGTTTGGTTTCTATTGTATTTGATGCATTGTATGTTTGTTCATTGCTTAAAATCGATTTTCTTGCCTTTTGCTTGACAGACTTGTCGAGTCCCAAAGTGAACTCGACTAGTCAGATGAACTCGGCGAGTTCTGTAAGGGACTCGGCGAGTCGGGGAGTCAGACAAAGGGAATTTTGGGATTTTTGCTTATTTTGACTTGGGATAATTACCATAATTGTTTTTAATTAATAAAATCCGAATTTTATTGATTCTATGTGATTATCTTTGTCAAAATAAAATATATTTTTCATTTAATTAGATAATTATTACCTTATTTGATAAATCTTAATTATTTGAAGTATTTGATCAATTATCTTGCATTAAATTGGATTAGGTCAAAATTAGATAATCACCAATTAAATGTTTAATTATATTATTTGAATTTTTATCTAGATAGTTTTGAAATGTTTCAAAACTTGCCCTCAAGTTTTGGGATTTAAATCTTTGGATTAAAAGTTTAATTTTGAAATATTTAAATTCTAAACCCTAGAATTTTACAAGTTTAAAATTCAACCCTATATTATTATAATATTATAAGAATAATTATTATATATGTATAAGATAAATGCTAGTCTTACCGTTAGTAGGCCTCATTCACGAAGCCGATCTATAAGGGGGTATAAGGTTGCTGCCTATAAAATGACAGTTTAATGGGTGTCCACTCTCACCCACTGCTTCCTTGATTGGTGGAGGGTCGTTAGCCGAACGGGTAGGATAGGCCAACTAATTCATCATTAAAAGTATAATTATTATACAAAGTAACTAAATGTTTTTTTTATAAAATTCTCAATCTTAGTTACTTTAGGAAAAATGTGAATATGATGCTATTCCATGAAATTACACTTTGTACCCTTGCCAAGACGTTAGTGGAGCGTGTGTGGTTAACCGGCACACTAATTTGGGTCTAGCGAAGGGGGCAAAGGGTGACTCGATGTTTTTCATAGATCAATGGAGCGTGTGTGGCTAACCGGCACATTGATTAGGTGACTGTAACATTAGGGGCACCAAGTACATTTGCATGGTTATTCACACCTTGTTTGTGATCCTCGGTATCTCAGTCACAAACTTGAAGGGCATATCGAGATTTAAACATGTCATTGAAAAGTTCAATGAATCTCAAAAGATCTAGGAGTTTTCAATACATTTAAAACTTAATTTCTTTTTCGTTTTTCATAGTGGAAATTAGTGAGTCGTCATTCACTTACCTTAAAATTATTTGTTGTTTAGATTACGGCATCCCTCTTCTAAATTTCAAATAATGTTGTTGGATCCTAGCCCTAATTTCTCATTTGGGTGTTTAATTGGGGATTCTTGTCTAATCAAACTTTGTCTCTTTTCCTTTCAGATGTCTAACTCGAACAACAACAACGCTTCAGGCTCAACCTATTCAGGCTTGTTCTCACTCATGAACTTGTGTGGGAGGGTGATTTTTGATGGGACCAATTTCAATGATTGGATCCGCAACATCCGCATTGTCACCCGCTACGAGGACAAGGAGTATGTTCTCGATGAGAAGCCAAAGGAAGTCAACGTCAACACTGCTACTCCCGAGGAGATCGCTGCCTTTGAGGCCCACGAGCGAGATGATACGAAAGTCCATTGAATCATGCTCGCAACTATGACTGCCGAACTCCACAAGTCCTACGAGGACTTCTTGATGGGTTTTCAGCATTCTAACACTCCTATGGTGTACATGCAACCCTAGAAACCTTAGATCTATGTTTGACTAAGATACATGCAAATAATTATTTTTCCAAGGTTCTTATCCTAACTAGCATGGCATGGGGAACTTGAATCAAATAAAGCTAGTAGAATTACTTACCTTGTAGTTGTTGGGTTATGAGCATTCTAACACTCCTAAGTGTACATGCAACCCTAAATACCTTGGATCTATGTTTTCTCTATTATACATACAATTATGAACATCCAAGGTATTATCCTAATCTAGCATACAAAATAATAAATATAACAAGATAGAATACATACCTCTTTGATGTAGAATGTCTTCATGAAGCTTGAGTGCCTAGTGCCCCAAGTGTGACACCTCAAATGGTTCACACAACACCAAATACACTTGGAATAACTTGAGAGAAACTTGAACACTCCTTGAAATCGTCTAGCCCTCACACTCACACATTAGTGCACGATTTCTTGAGCCATGGGATTCTTTTATATGGTGGCTATTAGGGTTACACCATGTAACTCATAACTTTACCCATTCCTTATGCTCCATGGATTTTAACCTCCATGGAGTATCCATGGGTCACCCCATGGACTTAGTCCAACATAAGGAATATTGGATCACAAGCCCACATATATAAGAATGAATGATTTACACAATCAACTCATATATTTAATTAGTCTCCTTTTGATCACTTAATTAATTCCAAATTAATTCTTGATCAATACTAATTAAATAACCTTATTAATATATTAGAACTTATAATATATTAACCAATCTTAAGTGTTATTTCTCTCATTATAGTCTATCCAAATGCATGATGCCATGCAACCCAAATGGACCATGCCGGGTCGGGTCAAGTCTTACCAATTATAGTTATGGACTTAGACATTAATCCAACAGTCTCCCACTTGGATAAGTCTAAAACTATTATTGCGTATGACTTCAGGAACCGATCAGCAATCGTAGCTCTCAAAAGCTTCTGTCGAACTCTGACCTTGTCGATGAACTCTGACCTTTGTTAATGACTTGTCCATTAGATAAGGGATCATATATTCCTCCACTCTAGATATCATATGGACTGAGACATGGATTATCAATCATTCTCTCTGTCCATTTGTTGTTTCCCGATTTCCGATTCATGATGACTGACTGATTGAACAAATCAAATCAGTCGTGGCTTGGCCAAGCACTCACATGTATCATCTTTAAATCATCGAGGGGCCCACAGATATCGCTTTTATCCCGAAGGTAAAAGGAATGGATAAACTTCGACTCATATGGCTTGTTCTACTACTTGTTGAATCATACACAAAGGCACGTTTTATAACATCGAGTTACCAATGCGTTTTCGTGCAATCAATGTATAACCAACTCATAGTAACAACTCATATCTCTAGGTTTGAAGAATATAAGATATTATCGTCTCATGATCACTCATGATAAAATCCATGAAGTGATTCAAATGAGCGCGGGTTGAATCCAATACTCAGAACTTATGAGCACTCATGAGTGTTGTAGCACCACTTTGTCCACCAACTTGGACCTCTATAAACCAACCCATGACAATCTTGATTCATATCTACTTCCAACATATGACCGACTATGGATGGTTTGAATAACTTAATCATTCAGGAAGAGCGACTTAGTTATTCTGGAAGTCAAAACATGCAAAGTGAAACACAAAAATAAATGAATCAAATATGGTATCAAACCCTATGAATATAAATAAACACTTTTATTTATCACCATACTGATTACTCATTATTCATTGTTTCGGTTTTATCAACTTTATACTTGAATTTAAAACAATAGTTGTCCCATGCTCCAAGCATGTACACTATGTTTTCTAAACACTAGTCATGCCATACACCAAGTATACATACTATGTTGTCTATGATCTTTACTTTGTAAAATAGATCAATTGAACATCACTCCAATGATCCTCTTTTCACAGTCCCAAATCCTTACTGCAAATGCAAGAATTCCAAATTCATGCCATTTACTGAAATCTGTTAGATTCTAAACTTATATGCATTGATCCTCTTAATGATTATGCACGAAGTCAGAAAGACTTGACAACAATCATTACAGAGCATTTCAAAGGAGATCAGCTCCTTGGAAACATCCTTCTTTCATTAAGTTTCCTAATCTTACACAGATTGAATAATTTCTACCTATGGAGACAACTCCATATTCTCATTTTGACTATCACTTCTGAATAAGAGATGCCTCTTTTCAGAATATGTCAATATGGTCCTTCCAAAATTAGCACTATACTTCCAACTGTCCCTGAGCAACCAATCTTTGGTAAACCTCAGATTGTCCTCGACAATTGCTTAATCATTTTAGTCATATCCAATTCTAGACCTTTTCCCTTCTTAATGCCTCTGGGCATTTGGAAAAATTTAGAAATGACAAATATTATAGCACATGCAATCGATCTTGTACCCAAAGCAAATGGTACACGATTCATGATGTCTCACATAAAGACATGATTCTAGACCAGTCTTTTGCTACAATATTTTTATTTGCCATGTTTTCAAAATTTGACTATGAAGAGGGATGCCGTAATCATAATCGAATTTTGAGAACGCAATATATAGAATTTCCTTAAGTTGAACCAATCCAACATGAAATTCATATATATATTCTTGACTAAAGATGATTAAGGTCTCAATCTAAGCCTTTAGAACTGAAATGAAGTATATCCTCTCCCTTAATTATAGTAAAACAACTTTTTCAATCCCTGCAGCCTCACGAATTGAAACTTTTGTTTTCTATAATTAACATTGCTAACTTGCAACCTTTGTCATAATTATCATGCTCCCACTAACATGATGATTATTAGCATAACACTTATGCTCCCACTAGCTTTGACATGTACTCAGAAATCAGCTGACTTTCTTACCAAAGTTCAGATTTCTGATACTAGATTGTTTTGATAAAACTTTATCAAAATCATACACCTCTCTTAGATAGCTCACATGTGTGTCTAAACAATTTTAGAACTATGAAAAGGGATGTCGTAATCATAGTCTCAATTGTTTAGATCTTTGCCACTTCTCACAAGTTCATGTTAGTGTGCCGGTAAACCACACACGCTCCACTAACGACTTTGAGAATGCAAATATCACAATTGCTATCTAGCTAAAATCTACTTAGTGAAAGTGTTTCCTCACCATCATTTTCATGAATCGGAGAGAAACCTTATGACACTTAGATTTAATAGTGTATGTGTTCTTATCCATGTGAATTTGTCAAAACCATAATCACAAGACAAGGTTAGTGACAAATCCAAACTCATATTGATTAAACTTGTGCAATCTTAAATTCTTGCCACCTGGCAGTACAGGGCCTGCCATTGCTTCCAAGTTGTTATGCAACCAATTGAGAACTTTCAAAACTCCTATGCAAAGCCAACTTTAACTGGAATGGGCACAGAATATGTCAACATGATAGGTTATAAACATCAAGTCGTGTGCTAGTGAAGAACCTCAGGTTTTATTCTTGATTAGTTCTTGAAATTCTTTTTAGGATCTTTAAGACGCCCACTGTCCTCTTGACATATAAGACTCCCTTGTCAAATATTCAAGAGATAGTGCAGATTCTTTATCAAGACTAACACTTTACACAATTGGCCTAAGTTGGTCTCTGTTTTATCCAAAACATCACAACTTACCAATTTCAAATGTACAAGAGTAGATAACCTTTTACTCTTACATTTGACTAGTGTTAACAAACCCTCTTTAAGATATGTCACTCAAGTTACAATCTTGGAGTATGACTCTAAGAATTGTTTTGGAACGAAGTATGACTCATCTTTTTGATTTAACCATTTCAACAATTCATGACTCCTCTTCTTAGTCATAAGAATGCACTAAGATGACTTTAGAGGACCAATTGTGATATGGTATCTTAATCATTAAGATGATCATAAACATGATACTAAAGTACTCTCCCATCTTTTCAGATTTGAGAAACTTTTATCTTTCTGCCATTCTTTGATTCTTCTTATTCGTTCTGTCTCACATTGAAACTTCTCCAATGCTACAGACTTATACTTAAACTTATAAGTATAACCATATTTACTGAACTTAAGTAAATCATGACGAATAGTCTTCTTGATCTTTTGTGGTGGACTTGACCAGTGCACAAGAATGTGTATTCGATCCCTTAGTCCTTTCCTTATTCACATAAGGAATTAGTCTTAATTTTCCAAGCTGAAAGTTCTCATTCATCATACTATACAACTTGCACGATTCCAAGTTTCGGTCCAATTGAACCTTGGGTGATGAGAATCTTTCCTTATTTGGTAATATTAGACACTACCACAACCGAAAGAATCAAATCCATTTTTCCAATATTGCTATCAATGGAATCTTATAAGCAACAACTTTTCACAAATGCCATTGGAAGGATACTTAAAATAAATAAAATCAAAACCTTTTTCTTTTATTTTAAAACTTTGCGGAAAAATTTATCCTTACAATCCATATGAAAACCTTGTTGTTATCTATTCCTAAGCAATATAAATATCATAACTCTTAAGTAATAGCCCAAAATTCTGATCACCGAACCATGCGATTGAAATCCATCTTCGCGATCAGAATCAGCATGTACTTAATAGAGTTAGACAATGGACTTTACCTGAAGTAGAGCCAAACTTATTGACTTTAACATCCTTAGGTAAATTTGGCGGCTTCGTAACCAATGCCCCTTCCTTTGGCAATAGTTACCTATGGACCCTTGATAATGGGACTATCTCAGACTTCGCCTCTCTCTTTACCATTGGGTCAACCGAGTTGACTATGGCCGATCCCTTTCCATTGGGAAGAGAGAGCTTTACTGGATATCCAATGTCATCATTGTCAATGTCCATAGCGTTTTAGGAAGTTGATCTTAGCAAATAGATAAGATCATTAAGGGTCTTGTCTTAGTCTGTTTCATAGGATTCCCAAAAGAACTCACTATGTGACTTAGAAAGTAGTTGAGCCACCAACTTTCTCAAGACTTTGACACCCAACTCTCCCGGCTTGTCAATATGTGACTACATCTCCAAGATGTGATCACACCTAGACCTTGCCTTGCCAATAGGGCTTGAGTGACCTTAAACTTTTTAGGAACTTGTGGGTTAAGGAGAATAATTTGAGGAGGTGAAAGAAGTATGATATCCATGGGACATCATCTTCATTTAGGAAAGCTTGTTTCAAGAGATTTGGGAAGATCATAAATGTCTAGACCAGACATCTTTTTGGGAGATATTCAAGATAGTTGATTTAAAGTCCTTAATATGACACCCAATATGAAATATTAAGGCTAGGACCCAACAAACTATTTTATAACTTAGAAGAGGGATGCCGTAATCCAAGCTATAAAATATTTGAAGGTAGGTGAATGACGATTCACCAATTTCCACCATGAAAAACGAAATAATTTATTAGGTTTTAATTGGATTTGAAAGTCCTAGATCTTTGAGATTCATTGAACTGTTCAAAGGCATGTTTCAATCTCGAGTGTGCCCTTCAGGTTTTGTGACTGGGATGCCGAGGATCACAAAACAAGGTGTGAATAACCATGCAATTATACTTGGTACCCTTAATATTTACCCCTTAATCAGTGTGCCGGTTAACCACACACGCTCCACCGATACTATGATAAATATTAAGTTACCCTTTGCCTACCTTGTTAAGTCCAGGTTAGTGTGCCGGTTAACCACACACGCTCCACTAACGACTTAAGCAAAGTGCAAAGTGTAATTTCATGGGTTAGCACCAAATTCACATTTTCCTAAGTAACTAAGATTGGGTACTAATAAGAGTTTAGTTACTTAGTATTTATCATTAATACTTTTAATGAAAGGAGAATTATAGTCCTTGTCCTACCCGTTCGGCTAACGACCCTCCACCAGTCAAGGAAGCGGTGGGTGAGAGTGGACACCCATTAAACTGCCATTTTATAGGCAGTAACCTTATACCCCCCTTATAGACCGGCTTCGTGAATGAGGCCTACTAACGGTAAGACTGACTTTACTCTTATACATATATATAAATATTATTAACTTATAATATTATAAAGTATAAGGGTTGAATTTTAACTTTTAAAATTCTAAGGGCTAACTTGGAATTAAAGTATTCATAAGTGAAAACTTTTCAAATTCCAAAACTTGAGGGCAAGTTTTGAAACTATTCAAAACTAATTAATTCCATAACTTATGAGTTTAAAGTAGTTTTAATTAAAAAAAAAAACTCTTCAAGTTCCATAACTTGAGGACAAGTTATGGAAGACTTTAAACTAATTAATAAAAAAAATAACTTTTTTTTATTGTAACTTATGGAACTAATTAAGGTTACACTTTTTTTTTAAAATTTAATGAAGAGACTCTTGAACCTCCATAACTTGAGGACAAGTTATGGAGTCATAAAACCATTTAATTAGAACTAGACTCTTCATTTTGTAACCTTTGCCAACTTTTATGAGTTTTATGATTCTTAAATGTGACTTTTCATATAACTTGAGGACAAGTTACAAAACACACTTTGGAATCAACTCTTAGATTAAAATGGATTGAAAACAACTATTTCACACAACTTTTCTATTAATCTAAGAACCTCATAAGAACAAGATAATTCAAATCATCAATCTTCAAGAAATTAGCATGAACATACAAACTAATACAAATGTTGAAATTATGACAATTATCTTAGAAATTGGATTAGCATGAACATTACCACATCAAAAACAAGTTTATAAGTCCAAAAACATCTTAGGGTAATGTTCCTAGTCCAATTCCAACCAAAACAATCGAATATATGCATCCAACTCGATTTTTCAGCTACTTTTGCAAGTATAACAAGAAAACAAGCCTAGGCTCTGATACCACTGTTGGGTTATGAGCATTCTAACACTCCTAAGTGTACATGCAACCCTAAATACCTTGGATCTATGTTTTCTCTATTATACATACAATTATGAACATCCAAGATATTATCCTAATCTAGCATACAAAATAATAAATATAACAAGATAGAATACATACCTCTTTGATGTAGAATGTCTTCATGAAGCTTGAGTGCCTAGTGCCCCAAGTGTGACACCTCAAATGGTTCACACAACACCAAATACACTTGGAATAACTTGAGAGAAACTTGAACACTCCTTGAAATCGTCTAGCCCTCACACTCACACATTAGTGCACGATTTCTTGAGCCATGGGATTCTTTTATATGGTGGCTATTAGGGTTACACCATGTAACTCATAACTTTACCCATTCCTTATGCTCCATGGATTTTAACCTCCATGGAGTATCCATGGGTCACCCCATGGACTTAGTCCAACATAAGGAATATTGGATCACAAGCCCACATATATAAGAATGAATGATTTACACAATCAACCCATATATTTAATTAGTCTCCTTTTGATCATTTAATTAATTCCAAATTAATTCTTGATCAATACTAATTAAATAACCTTATTAATATATTAGAACTTATAATATATTAACCAACCTTAAGTGTTATTTCTCTCATTATAGTCTATCCAAATGCATGATGCCATGCAACCCAAATGGACCATGCCGGGTCGGGTCAAGTCTTACCAATTATAGTTATGGACTTAGACATTAATCCAACAGTAGTTGTTGTTGATTGCTTGGAGTTTTAGAGCCTAGCACCAATAGTGTGGATGCCTCAAATGGAAATCACAAATCACCACAAACTTGGAACTTTGAGAGAATAGTAATCACCTTCTTGAAATCGGCCCTCTTACTTTACTCACCACAACTCATGTGATTTCAAGAAACAAAGCCTCCTTTATATAGTGTGGTGGATTAGGGTTACATTCATGTAAACCCTAATACCCATGTCTTTTCATTTCCATGAGATCCATGGGTTAAAGCTCCATGGAGTATCCATGGACTTTCCATGCAAGCCTAGCCCATTCCAAATAAGCATTAGCCCACACTATATAAATACAAGAGCCCATATTTAATTAGTCATACTTTTGATCTCTAAATTAATTCTAGATTAATTATAGATCAATACTAATTAAATAATATGATTTTATATTAATATATTAGGACTTATAATATATTAATAAATCATAACTTATACTATTCTCAAACGATTATCCATAAATTGTTCGGGTGAAGTGCAACCCAAATGGACCATGCCGGGTCAGGTCAAGTACATACCAAATATAGTTATGGACTTAGACACTATATCCAACAGTCTCCCACTTGGATAAGTCTAATAACTATAGTTGCAAGTATGACTTCAGGAACCGATCAGCAATCGTAGCTCTTTAAACTCTGTTGAACTATGAAGCGCCATTTTAGATAAGTGATCATATAATCCTCTGTTCTAGATATCAGCCGGACAAATACATGGAACATGGTCTTGCTTATTGTCCAGCATTTGTTTCCGATTTGTTTGACATAGAACTTAACTGAACACATCAATTTAGTTCTGACCGGGCCCGGTACATAGGTCAAAACAAAATCATCGAGGGGCCCAGATATCGCTTCTAATCCTAGAAGGAACAGATAAACTTCGACTCATATGTTTGCTCTACTACTTGTTGAATTACACACAAAAGCACGGTTTACAACATCGAGTTACCAATGCGTTTTCGTGCAATCAATGCATAACCAACTCATAGGCAACAAATCATATCTCTAGGTTTGAAGACTTATATGATATTACCGTCTCACGATCACTCGAGATAAATTCCATGAAGTGATACAAGTGAGCGTGGGTTGAATCCAATACTCAGAACTTATGAGCACTCATGAGTGTTGTAGCCCCGCTTTGTCTAACATCTTAGACCTCTACAAGCCAACCCATGACAGTCTTGATTCATATCTACTTCCAACATATGACCGACTGTGGAGAGTTTGAATAATATGATATAAACCATAACATAATTATTCTGGAAGTCAAAACATGCAAAAAGAAATAATAGTAAACGATTGACAAGAGATAGCAACACTTTACTCATAAATAACAGCTTTTATTTATCATCAAATGTCAATTACATTTTACAAATTTCAAGATTATCTAACTACTAAAACTAATATCATCCTTCAGCCCTATGCTCCGAGCATGCTGGAGATGCTTAGCCCGAGTCAGTCCCTTCGTGAGGGGATCTGTTGGGTTCTCATCCGATGATACCCTCTTTGCCACGAGGATTCCTTCTTCTATTCAATGTCTAATGAAGTGATATTTTCTGTCAATGTGTCTGGATCTCCCATGATCTCTTGGTTCCTTGGCTAAGGCAACCGCACTATTGTTGTCACAGAAAATCTCCATTGGCTCCTTTATAGCTGGTACAACTCCAAGGTCTCCGATGAAGTTCTTTAGCCATATAGCCTCCTTTGCTGCCTCGCTTGCTGCTATATACTCTGATTCACAAGTGGAATCAGCCACTGTCTCCTGCTTGGAACTTTTCCAAGTAATTTCCCCTCCGATTAGAGTAAAGACCCAGCCCGACTGAGAGCGGAAATTATCCCTGTCAGTCTGAAAGCTAGCATCACTGTACCCTACAACTCTCAAGTCCTCACTGCCACCGAGGGTAAGGACCCAATCCTTAGTCCTCCGTAGGTACTTGAGGATATTCTTTACCGCAGTCCAGTGTGCCTTGCCAGGGTTCCCCTGATACCTGCTAACCATGCTCAAAGCAAAGGCTACATCAGGTCGAGTACACGTCATAGTATACATGATCGATCCTACAGCTGAAGCATAAGGTATTCGACTCATTTCTGCTATCTCAGCCTCAGTACTAGGGCTTTGTGTCTTACTCAATTTTGCGTTACTCTGGATGGGTAACTCTCCTTTCTTGGAGTTATGCATGTTGAAACTTTTCAACACTTTGTCCACATAGGTGCTTTGACTAAGTCCAATTAGTCTTTTACTCCTGTTTCTCAAAATCCTTATCCCTAGGATATAGGCAGCTTCTCCAAGGTCCTTCATAGCGAAACACTTCCCAAGCCAGGACTTTACTTTCTGCAGGGTTGGGATGTCATTTCCTATGAGTAGTATGTCATCCACATACAGTACCAAAAAGTTGACTATACTCTCACTAGCCTTGATATAGACACAAGATTCATCTTCACTCCTTGAAAAGCCAAATTCTTTGACTTTCTCATTAAAGCAAAGATTCCATCTGCGAGGTGCCTGTTTTAATCCATAAATGGATTTCTCGAGCTTACACACTCTACTGGGGTACTCTGTACTGACAAAACCCTCTGGCTGAACCATGTAAACATCTTCAGCCAACTTTCCATTAAGGAAAGCGGTTTTAAAATCCATTTGCCATATTTCATAATCATGAAATGCAGCAATGGCTAACAAAACCCTAATAGACTTAATCTTGGCCACTGGTGAAAAGGTCTCATCATAATCAACTCCCGGAGTTTGAGAATAACCCTTTGCAACCAGTCGTGCCTTATAAGTGTGTACATTACCATCCATGTCGGTCTTCTTCTTGAAGATCCATTTACACCCAACTATCTTACGATCAGGTACATTGTCAACCAAGTTCCAAACTTGATTGTCATACATGGACTGTATCTCGCTATCCATAGCCTCTTTCCATTTAGCAGCCTCAGGGCCTGCCATGGCTTCCGTGTAGCTGTTAGGCTCATCCAGATTTACCAGTGTGTTATCACTGATAAGTGTCTCACCTTCTGTAGTAATATGAAAACCATAATAATGCTCAGGTGCATTCCTAACTCTGGTGGAACGCCTTAGAGGTATAGATTCTTCAGTCGGCTCAACAGGAGTTTCCTCCTCAGGTTGAGGGCTAGGGTTTGAGGTTCCTTCACCACTCGACTCTTAAATTTCCTCAAGGTCAATTTGCCTCCCACTGTCTCCTTGGCTCATGAATTCTCTCTCTCGAAAGAATCCTCTTCTTGCTACAAAGACCACATTATCACTGGGTCTGTAGAAGATGTAACCAAAGGATTTCTGTGGGTAGCCGATGAAAATACACCTTTCGCTTTGGGGTTCGAGCTTATCGTGAGTCTCGCGTCTCACGAAAGCCTCGCAACCCCAAATCTTGATGTGGTCTAGATTGGGAACTTTTCCAGTCCACAACTCGTGAGGTGTTTTTGGCAACCTTCTTTGTAGGGACTAGATTAAGGATATGGTCGGCAGTCTCTAAGGCATACCCCCAAAATGAGATTGGTAGTGAAGCTCGACTCATCATGGAACGAACCATGTCCAACAAGGTCCGATTGCGCCTCTCAGCTACACCATTCAACTGTGGTGTCCTAGGAGGTGTCAATTGTGAGACAATCCCACATTCCTTAAGATAGTCAAGGAACTCAGTACTAAGATACTCACCACCACGATCGGATCGAAGCATCTTAATGTTCCTGCCCAACTGATTCTCCACTTCTTGCTTAAACTCTTTGAATTTCTCAAAGGTTTCTGACTTATGCTTGATTAAGTAGACATATCCATATCTACTAAAATCATCAGTAAAAGTCACATAGAAATGATTAGCATCTCTTGTGGCAGTTCTGAAGGGTCCACAAACATCCGTGTGTATGAGGTCCAACAAACCTTCACCCCTAGCACAAGTGCCAGTAAAAGGTGACTTTGTCATTTTACCAAGCAAACAAGATTCACAGCTATCATCTGACTTTAGGTCAAATGACTCCAAGACTCCATCCTTTTGGAGTTGACCTATGCGTTTCTTGCTTACATGTCCAAGACGACAATGCCATAAAGATGCTTTATCTAAGCTAGTGGAAGAGTCAATACACAATACATTATTTCCTAGATTATCTACAACAGATACAGTTTCATACACACCATCACAAGGTAATGCTTTAAAATAAAGAACATTATTAAAGAAAGCATCAATACTACCATTATTATTATCAAAATAAAAGGTAAAACCTTGTTTATACAATGCATGAAAGGAAATAACATTTCTTGCCATTTCTGGCGAATAATAACATTTATTCAAATCTAATGTAAACCCACTATTTAGCACTAAGGAATAAACTCCTATCTTGGTGACAGGTGAAGCTTTCCTGTTTCCCATGATCAAGTTTATCTTTCCCTTCTCCACATTCTCACTTCTTTTTAGTCCCTGCAAATCACAACATATGTGAATACCACAACCTGTATCAAGGACCCAAGACTTAGAATGAGGTGAGTTATTAGACAATATAGTGTATATACCTGCATGGTTGGGTTTTACTTTCCCATCCTTCAAATCTTGCTGGTACTTTGGGCAGTTTCGCTTCCAGTGCGACTTTTCATGGCAATAGAAGCATTCAGCCTCATTAGGGTTAGCAGAAGGAGTGACAAAACCTTTCTTGGTTTTGCTTGAAGAGGAGCCTTCAAGGGTCTTACCCTTGGTACCCTTAGAAGGGTTCTTTCTCTTCTTCCCTTTGCCATGCCCGATTGCCAAGACATTGGCCGCAGTTGGAGTAGGAGTAGGAGTAGTAACAACCGACTTACCCTTTAGACCACTTTCGGCGGTCTTCAAGAGTCCTTGAAGTTTGCTGAGGGTGACTTCTTCCTTGTTCATGTGATATGTCATGCGGAATTGATCATAACACGATGGCAAGGAGTGGAAAATGATGTCTATTGCTAACTCCTCAGGGAAGTTCACATTCAGCTTCAGTAAACGGTCCACATACCTTTGCGTTTTCTGCATGTGGCCTGTGATGGGTTCACCATCCTTCATTCGGGTTGTTATCATGGAGGAGATTATTTCATATCGCTCTTGACGAGCACTTTGATGGTAGCGGTCCATCAAGTCCTGGTGCATCTCAAAAGGATAATAGTCCTCATAGGACTTTTGGAGCTCGGCTGTCATGGTGGCCATCATGATGCATGCCACTTTTGTAACATCTCTTTCATGTACCTCATATTCAGCAAGCTCTTCAGGAGTAGCAGTTGGCTCGGGTACCTTCAGCTCCTTGTCGAGAACATATTCTTTGTTCTCATACCGAGTGACCATCCTGATGTTTCTGATCCAATCTGTAAAGTTGGACCCATCAAAGATGACTCTCCCATAAAGATTCATGAGAGAGAAGGAGCTAGTAGGGTTTGAGCCAGAAGCATTGTTATTGGAAGACATCTGAAAAAGAAGAGGGAATAGATTAGATTAGATATAGAGATAGCCCTTAACAAAACACCCAAATGTAATATTAAGGCTAGGACCCAACACAATATTTTATAACTTAGAAGAGGGATGCCGTAATCTAAGCTATAAGATATTTGAAGGTAGGTGAATGACGATTCACCAATTTCCACCATGAAAAACGAAATATTTAATTAAGTTTTAATTGGTTTAGAAACTCCTAGATTCTTTGAGATTCATTGAACTTTCTTCAATGGCATGTTTCAATCTCGAGTGTGCCCTTCAAGTTTTGTGACTGGGATGCCGAGGATCACAAAACAAGGTGTGAAGTAACCATGCAAATTACTTGGTACCCTTAATGTATTACCCCTCAATCGATGTGCCGGTTAACCACACACGCTCCATCGATACTATGATAAACATTAAGTCACCCTTTACCTACCTTTTTAAGTTCAAGTTAGTGTGCCGGTTAACCACACACGCTCCACTAACGACTTAAACAAAGTGTAAAGTGTAATTTCATGGATTAGCACCTTATTCACATTTTCCTAAAATAACTAAGATTGGGAATTCAATAAAGTTTAGTTACTTTAGTATTATCATTATACTTTTAATGAGAATTTATAAGTCCTTGTCCTACCCGTTCGGCTAACGACCCTCCACCGATCAAGGAAGCGGTGGATGAGAGTGGACACCCATTAAGTTGCCATTTTATAGGCAACAACCTTATACCCCCCTTATAGACCGGCTTCGTGAATGAGGCGTACTAGCGGTAAGACGACTTGATCTTATACATATATAAATATTATTAAACTTATAATATTATAAAGTATAAGGGTTGAATTTTAACTTTTAAAATTCTAGGGGTTGAAACTAAAGTTTTTAATATGACTTTACATGTTCCAAAATTTGAGGGCAAGTTTTGTAAACTTTCAAGACTTTTCATTTCTCATAACTTATGAGTTAATGGTTATTAAAAATGAAGACTCTTCATTTTTTGTAACCTATGTGTTCTTTTAATGGTTATTTATAAATGTGACTTTTGGTTATCCATAACTTAAGAAGTAGTTATGAACTCCATTAAAACACATAAAGATCAAGAATTAATCTAATCAGTTATTAGCACATAATTTCTATGATCTTCTAAACTCATATGTTTATGAATGTTCATATCAAAAATTTCAAGAATCGTAAGTACATATACAAAACTTGAAATTTTGATACGAGCTATTGAACAAAACTTCGATTTTCAAGTTTTTTTTTTTTTTTTTTTTTTTTTTTTGCATCAAGTATCAAATAAACAAACCAGTCTCTGATACCACTGATGGGTTTTCAGCATTCTAACACTCCTATGGTGTACATGCAACCCTAGAAACCTTGGATCTATGTTTGACTAAGATACATGCAAATAATTATTTTTCCAAGGTTCTTATCCTAACTAGCATGGCATGGGGAACTTAAATCAAATAAAGCTAGTAGAATTACTTACCTTGTAGTTGTAGTTGATTGCTTGGAGTTTTAGAGCCTAGCACCAATAGTGTGGATGCCTCAAATGGAAATCACAAATCACCACAAACTTGGAACTTTGAGAGAATAGTAATCACCTTCTTGAAATCGGCCCTCTTACTTTACTCACCACAACTCATGTGATTTCAAGAACCAAAGCCTGCTTTATAGAGTGTGGTGGATTAGGGTTACATTCATGTAAACCCTAATACCCATGTCTTTTCATTTCCATGAGATCCATGGGTTAAAGCTCCATGGAGTATCCATGGAATTTCCATGCAAGCCTAGCCCATTCCAAATAAGCATTAGCCCACACTATATAAATACAAGAGCCCATATTTAATTAGTCATACTTTTGATCTCTAAATTAATTCTAGATTAATTATAGATCAATACTAATTAAATAATATGATTTTATATTAATATATTAGGACTTATAATATATTAATAAATCATAACTTATACTATTCTCAAACGATTATCCATAAATTGTTCGGGTGAAGTGCAACCCAAATGGACCATGCCGGGTCGGGTCAAGTACATACCAAATATAGTTATGGACTTAGACACTATATCTAACACTTCTACCCCTATGAGATGCATCAGGATTTACTGGACAGGTACCACCAAAGTGCCAGGCAGGAGAGGTACGAGATCATCACTTCGATGATCACTACCAAAATGAGGGACGGAGAGTCTGTCACTGCTCACCTACAGAAAATGCAGAGTTATGTTGACCGAGTGCTGAAGCTAAATGTTAACTTCAATGAAGAGTTGGCGATTAATATTATTCTTCATTCTCTGACTCCTTGCTACAACTAGTTCTGCATGACCTACCACATGAACAAAGAGGAGGTCACGTTGAGCAAGCTTCAAGGCCTGTTGAGGACTACTGAGAGTAAACTCAAGGACAAATCAGTTGCATCAACCCCTACTGTCGTTGCCCCCGTCTTGGCTATTGGGCAGGGGAAGGGTAAGAAGAGGAAGGCTCCTTACAAGAGCCACCACAAGGGAAAGTCTCATGATGGCACCTTTTCTAGTGGAACCAAGGTTGGTCCCACTGCACCCTCCTCCAACCCAAAGGATGCAAAGTGCTATCACTACCATGACAAAGGGCATTAGAAACGAAGTTTCCCGAAGTATCTGCAGGACATCAAGGATGGAAAGATAAAACCATCCTACGCAGGTACTTATAATATTCAATCTAATAACTCGTCGCATGCTATTTCTTGGGTTCTTGTACAGGATGTGGTTTCACATTTGTTCTGATTTGCAGGGCCTAAGAAGAAATAGGGATGTGGAGCATGGAAATATATACCTGGTCATGGGAAACAGAAGATCGTCGCATGTCACCAAGATTGGAGTTTACTCTTTAGTGCTTAGTAGTGGGTTAGGACTAGAGTTGAATAATTGTTGCTATTTGCCAGAAATGGCTAGAAACATCATTTCTTTTCATGGTTTATATAAACAAGGATTTAGATTTTCGTTTGATAATGAAAAAGGTTCTATTAATGCTTTTCTTAATGGTGTTTTCTATTTTGAAGCATTGCCTTGTAATGGAATATATGAAACTGTGATGGCTGTAGACAATCTAGGAAATGATGTATTGTATATCGATTCTTCCAATGATTTGGATAAACCATGCTTGTGGCATTGTCGTCTTGAACATGTTAACAAGAAACGCATAGCCTAACTCCAAAAGGAGGGAGTGTTGGAGTCATTCAACCTTAGACACGATGACATGTGCGAGTCTTGTTTACTTGGAACGATGATCAAGTCACCCTTCACTGGTTCTTGTGAAATGGGTGAGGGTTTATTGGATCTCATACACACAGATGTGTGTGGGCCCTTTAGATCCACCACAAGGGATGCAAGCCGCTTTTATGTGACTTTCACCGATGATTATAGCAGATATGGCTATATCTACTTAATCAAACACTAGTCAAAAACCTTTGAAAAGTTCAAAGAGTTTAAGCAGGAAGTGGAGAATCAGTTGGGCAGGAAAATTAAGATGCTTCGATCGGATCGAGGTGGAGAGTACCTTAGTCTTGAGTTCCACGACTACCTTAAGGAATGCGGAATAGTTTCGCAATTAATGCCACCCAGGACACCGCAGTTGAATGGTGTAGCTGAGAGGTGTAATCGAACCTTGCTTGACATGGTTCGTTCCATGATGAGTCGTGCTTCGCTACCTATCTCATTCTGGGGGTATGCCTTAGAGACTGCCGCCCATATCCTTAACCTAGTCCCTACAAAGAAGGTTTCCAAAACACCTCACGAGATGTGGACAGGGAAAGCTCCCTTGTTGGCACATATCAAGGTTTGGGGTTGCAAGGCTTTCGTAAGACGAGAGACTCACGACAAGCTCAAACCTTGTAGTGAGCGATGTATTTTCATCAGCTACCCACAGAATTCCTTTGGATATCTCTTCTATATACCGAGTGACAATGTTGTCTTCGTTGCGAGGAGAGGGGTTTTCTGATAACGAGAACTCATAAGCCAAGGAGACAGTGGGAGGCAAATCGATCTTGAAGAGCTTCAAGAATCGAATGATGAAGGAACCTCAAACACTGACACTCAACTTGAGGAGGAAAATCCTGTTGAACCGATTGACGAGTCCTTACATTTTAGACATTCCAATAGAATTAGCATTCCACCCCAGTTTTATGGTTTCCATATTACTATTGAAGGGGATACGTTTATTAGTGATAGTACACTAGTGAATTTGGACGAACCTAACAGCTATAAGGAAGCCATGGCAGGCCCGGATTTTGTAAAATGGAAAGACGCTATGGACAACGAGATTCAGTCCATGTATGACAACCAAGTTTGGAATTTTGTTGACAATGTGCCAGGTCGTAAGACGGTCGGGTGCAAGTGGATCTTCAAGAAGAAGACCGAAATGGATGGGAAAGTACACACTTATAAGACGCGATTGGTTGCAAATGACTTTACTCAAACTCCTAGAGTTGACTATGACGATACCTTCTCACCGGTTGCAAAGATAAAGTCTATTAGGGTGATGCTAGCCATTGTTGCATTTCATGACTATGAAATATGGCAAATAGATGTCAAAACCGATTTCCTTAATGGGAAGTTGGCTAAGGATGTTTACATGAGTCAGCCAGAGGGTTTTGTCGATGCAAAGCATCCTAATAGAATGTGTAAGCTTGAGAAGTCCATTTATGGATCGAAACAAGCATCTCGCAGATGGAATCTTTGTTTCGATGAGAAAGTCAAAGAGTTTGGCTTCCTGCGAAGCAAGGATGAGTCATGTGTATTTGCAAAGCCAGTGGGAGTATAGTTAGCTTCCTCGTATTGTATGTCGATGACATACTACTCATAGGAAACGACATCCCGACCTTGCAGAAAGTTAAGTCCTGGCTTGGGAAGTGTTTCGCTATGAAGGACCTCGGAGAGGCTGCCTATATTCCTGGAATAAGGATAGTGAGAAACAGTAGTAAATGACTAATAGGACTTAGTCAGAATACTTACTTGGATAAAGTATTAAAGCGTTTTAGTATGGAGAATTCCAAGAAAGGGGAGTTACCGATCCAAAGCAATGCCAAGTTGAGTAAGACTCAAACCCCGAGTACCGAAGCCGAGATAGCAGAGATGAGATGAATACCTTACACTTCCGCAGTTGGCTCGATCATGTATGTTATGACTTGTACTCGCCCTGATGTGGCCTTTGCTTTGAGCATGGTCAGCAGATATCAAGGGAACCCTGGCAGAGCACATTGGACCGCAATCAAGAATATTCTTATGTACCTTCGGAGGACCAAGGAATGGTTTCTAGTCCTCAGTGGGAGTGATAAGTTAAGGGTGCGAGGGTATAGTGACGCCAGTTTTCAGACAGACCGAGATAATTATCGATCTCAGTCAGGTTGGGTCTTTACCCTAAATGGAGGAGCAGTGACTTGGAAAAGTTCCAAGCAGGAGACCATAGCTGATTCAACGTGTGAATCAGAGTACATAGCAGCGAGCGAAGCATCAAAGGAGGCGATATGGTTGAAGAACTTCATCGGAGACCTTGGAGTTGTGCCAGCCATAAAGGAGTCTACGAAGATTTTCTGTGATAATGAAGGAGCGGTTGTCTTGACCAAGGAACCGAGGGATCATGGTAGATCTCGACATATCGACAGGAAATATCACTTTATTAGACATCGGGTAGAAGAGGGACTCCTCGTAGTGAAGATGGTATCGTCAGAAGAGAACCCATCAGATCCCCTTACGAAGGGACTGAGTAGGGTTAAGCACTTGCAGCACGCTAGGAGCATTGGGCTGAAGGACGATATTAGTTTAGATAAGATAACTTCGAAACGTGTAATAGATAAATTGTAATTAACATTTGATGATTAAATAAAGAAGTATTATTAATAAGTAAAGTTACTGTCTTGTGTTGATTATTTACCTATTGTTTCACTTCGCATGTTTTGACTTCCTAAATAATAAGATTGTTCGAACAGTCCACAGTCGCTTATACTTTGGAAGTAGGTATGAAAGAAGACTGTCATGAATTGGTTTGTAGACTGTCTAAAGTGTATTAGACATAACAAAAGTTTGCTGCAACGTTCATGAGTGCTTATGAAATAAGATTTTAGCATTAGATTAAACACACGCTTGTTGGCATCACTTCATGGAATTTATCACGAGTGATCGCAAGACGATAATATCATATAGTCTTTAAACTTAGATATATGGTTTATTGTTTGCAAGTCGGTTGTGCATTGATAAGGCGTAAATGCATCAGTAACTTGATGTTATAAAATGCATTGTTGTGCATGATTTGATGAGTGAATAGTAAATACATATAAGTCGAAGTTTATCTGTTCCTTTTATCCTAAGAGGGTAAAATCGATATTTGGGCCCCTCGATGATTTGGTTTGACTTATGTGTCGGGCTCGGTCAGGACTGAAATTGATGTGTTCAATTAAGTTCTATGTCAGACGAATCAGAGATCGAGAAACAAACTGCTGGACAATAAGTATGATTATGTTCCATGTATTTGTCCACACGATATCTTGAGAACGGACGACTATACGATCCATTGTCTAAAGGAAGAGTCAGAGTTCGACAGTGGCTTTTCAGAGCTACGATTGCTAATCGGATCCTGAAGTCGTATTTGCATTTATAGTTATTAGACTTATCCAAGTGGGAGACTGTTGGATTAGTGTCTAAGTCCATAACTATATTTGGTATGTACTTGACCCGGTTGTAGCATGGTCTTTTTGGGTTGCCTTCACCAAAGCAACCTGAGTGGATGATTTATGGAGAGAGAGGATATTATGGTTTATTAATATATTATAAGACTAATATATTAAAAGAGAAATCATATTGTTTAATTAATACTGATCAGTAATTAATTAAGAAAATAATTTTGTGATCAAAAGAGATTAATTAAACTTAGGGGACTGGAATTGCAATTACAAGATAATTGATTTTGGGCTATGGATACTTATGGATATAAGGGGGGACGAAATTAGGGTGGAAGCCCACCTTGAAATCGTCCAAGCCTTATTCCAGAAGGTTCCTTGGACTGCTTAAGGCCTAAGTTATCCAATTAGGGTTTTGGCTGAAACCCTAGCAGCTCAAGTATATAAGGACCCCTAGGGCTACAGAATTTGGCTACCAGAAACCCTAAGAAGTTCTTAGAGCCTCATTCCCTCTCTTCTAGATCATTTTCTTGCCTTGGTGTTTGTAAGCCATTAGAGGTATTACACTTGTGATACTAGGCCCTCAAATCTTGAAGATTCTTGCAACAATCAAGAGGTAAACATCTAAATCTGTTTTATATGTTATTTCGATTTTGATATGCTAGATATAGGGTTTGTAAGCTTTGGATAAATTTGCATGTACAATAGAGAAACCTAGATCCAGAGCTTTAGGGTTTTGCATGTGCACATAGGAATGTTCTTTTGCTCAAAACCTATCAATAATATCCAATCAATAACTGGGTTATAACCCAAAACTAAAATCCTAGTCTAATTGTCCAACACTCAGGGTAAAAAACCATTTTACCCCCCTCCTAAATTGGCGTAAAATCCGAGGCTCGATCCAAAAGCACCAAAAAGCCCATTAAGGCCCAAATTTCTATTTGAGCCAAAAAACTCCTCATTGGCCTAATTCTAATAAGGCCCAAGGCCAAGCCATGGCCCAAAATCAAAAGGCTAATGGCCCAAAAGGCTCAACACTCTTCTAGCCCATAAACGACCCAAACCAAGAAAGTCAACCAAAGTCAACGACGGCTAAGTACCCCCGACGTACTCAGGCTTACGCCCAGCGTTCTACGAGGACTCCTAGTACGCGTTGCGTATAAGCTGGGTACGCCTAGCGTACTACCAAGCGAGACAAGATCGGGGATCGAGCAGCGTACACACAACGTACACATACGTACGCCCAGCGTACGTGCCCATTAAGCACTTATCCATTAAGTGCTTAATACTTGCAACCAAAAGCCCAAACTTCAGATCCAAGTCTTATCAAACGTCTTAATCCCTAAAGTCATGAACTTGGAGCCTTTGCATGACTCAAAAGGAACCAAACCTCACTTTTAGCATTCTACTTCCACCATAATGACCTAAACTCATGCATGGTTGATCAACAACCATCAAGATGCTAAGTTTATGGACTTAGGACCTCAGAAACATCAAGAGAAGCAACTCCTAACTTCTAGAGTGGAAGGAATCCACTAGACCTCATCATATGACCAAAATGGGACCAAAACTTCATAATGACTAGATCTAAGTAAACAAAGAGCAGGTTCCAAGCTTTCTACCTCAATGAAGCTGGAAATGATGTGAGAAATCTGGATCTACAAGCCTTCCTTTGATCAATGCTCCTTCTCCCAACTTCTTCTTCTTCATGTCTCACCAACACACACTACAACACACACAAGAGGGGTCAAATCTCTTCAAAATGGGTTAGGGTTTCGAAAAGTGACTCAAAGGGCTTTGGAGGCTGAGAAGTGAGAGATCCAAGGTTCATAATGTTGTTTAAATAGGGTCTAAACCATAGATTTTAGGGTTTGTCCCCTGCATGCGTACGCCCAACATACGAGGAGTACGCCCCGTGTACTACAAGTTTGTCGGAAATGGCAAAATTACCCCATGGGGACCAAATTTGCAAAGACTTAACATACCAAGGGTGAAAATGAATATACCTCGAGTCGGGTGTTAAAACTTTCATCCACTTGAATCAGACTTCATCCTCGAGTCGAAGTCTGCTTCCACAGATAACTTTGGGTAGTGCTCCCTCATCTCATTCACAGGCTCCCACGTCCACTCAGAACCGTTCCGGTGCTGCCACTACACCTTCACCAACTCGCCAACCTTGTTCCTCAAGGGTTTCCTCTTCCGATCAAGAATCGCCACCGGTCTCTCGATATAATTCAGATGGTCATCCACCTGAATATCCTCCAGTAGGATCACTGCAGAATCATCAACCAAACATTTATGCAATCGAGAGACGTGAAACATGTTATGGATCTGACTAAGCTCCTCGGGAAGATCCAAGCGATAAACAATCCGGCCCACCCAGCCCAAAACACTAGTCGTTTGCGTAGCTCTTGCATGTATGATATTTGATATGTATATCGGACGGGGCCTGATGAGTATATTGTATGTTATTTATCTTTGTGATTCTTGCATGTGTTTATGTGTTTATATGTATATCGGGCGGGGCCCATCTCATATTTCTAACAGATATGTTCCAGGCGGGGCCCGTTATATGTTTGATATGTATGGTATGTAGTATTTTGGGGAACTCATTAAGCCTCGTGCTTACGGTTTTCAGTTTATGTTTCATGTACTTTCGGATCCAAGGGGAAGAGCTCGAGGTGATCGCATCGCACAAACCACATTGTTCCGCATTTTATTTGACTTTGATGTTTTGATTATACTTTGATTCTATTATGGTTTTATGAACATTTTTTGAAATATGGTTTTATTATTCAAAACAAAAAAATTTGATCTTGAATTTTGGGACGTTACAACGTGGTGACGACATAAAGACACTAACTGCTAGGGCTGCCTCATTTGGTAGCCTCAATTCTCTAAAATCAGTCTCCTCTAAACCCTAGACCCCTTTGCATGTTCTTGAATCATCTTTGGTGATTTTATGATCTTGGAAGGAAGAAGAAGGAGCTCTAGTGCTTAGATTCAACAAGAAACTCATCTCTACTCCTTGTATACATCTTTTGGACTTTTATATGTCATCAAGGCTTGCTTTTTTTGGTTCTTCTCTAATAGATCTATGATTATTGGCATGTTTTGGTTCATAGTTGAGATTTGAATGGTTTAATGTGATAAAGTCTACAACTTTATGACTCACCAAGGTCCCATGAGCATAATAAGTTCTGGATCTAGAAGTTAGATAGGATTTGTAAATCATGCATGAGGTTTTGGTAATTTCCTCATCTTTTTTACCTAGTTGGGCGAAGGACATGCATGGGTCATACATGTCCATAAAGTTCAGATTCTTATAGACCTTTAGGGTCCCAAGAAGCTTATTAGAGAGTATGATCAAAGGGTTTATCAAATTAAGGACTCAATCCATTAAGCTGCCTAGATGTAGCGACCACGACGTGGTAATGTGCTTGCCATGATGTGGCGAAAAGGAATGTCGCGACTATTTTGGCATTTTGTTACTACGACATGGCCATGGGTTGGCCACGACGTGGCGACCCTCTAAGTTTACTTTGACTGTTGACTTTTTGACATGGTTGACTTTTAGTCAAATGGCTAGTTCTAGAGTGTAGACTAAGGTTTAACCTTGAATATTTCAATAAGTGGGGTGTAACACCAGTTTCTCAACGGTACGAGCTGTGGTTGATCAAATTCGAGTGTGAGGTGAGTCTCTCACTATACTATGTAGGAGTCCTAGATTGTTTTTGTGACTCTTGCATGAAAGACTATGGTTGGATCACAAAATGTAACACCCGACTCGAGGTATATTCATTTTTGACCCTTGGTATGTTACTTTTTTTTGCAGATTTAGTCCCCAGGGGGCAGTTTTGCCATTTCTAGAAAACTTTTAGTATGCGGGGCGTACTCCTCATACGCTGGGTGTACGCATGCAGGGGGAAAACCCTAAAATTTAGGGTTTGGACCCTATTTAAACAACATTATGAACCTTGGATCTCTCATTTCTCAGCCTCCAAAGCCCTTTGAGTCACATTTTGAAACCCTAGCCCCTTTTAAAGAGGTTTGACCCCTCTTGTGTGTGTGTGTGTGTTTTAGTGTGTGTTAATGAAACTTGAAGAATAATAAGTTGGAAGAAGGAGCATTGATCAAAGGAGGGCTTGTAGATCCCTATTTCTCACATCATTTCCAGCTTCATTGAGGTATAAAGCTTTAAAATTGCTCCTTGTTTACTTACATCCAGTACTTATGAAGTTTTGGTCCCTTTGGTCATATGATGAGGTCTAGTGGATTCCTTCCACTCTAGAAGTTAGGAGTTGCTTCTCTTGATGTTTGTGAGGTCCTAAGTCCATAAAGTTAGCATCTTGATGGTTATGGATCAACCATGCATGAGTTTAGGACATTATGGTGGAAGTAGAATGGTAAAAGTGAGGTTTGGGTCCTTTTGAGCCATGAAAAGGCTCCAAGTTCATGAATTTGTGGCTTAAGACGTTTGATAAGACTTGGATCTAAAATTTGGGCTTTTGGTTGCAAGTATTAAGTGCTTAATGGGCACATACGATGGCGTATGTATGTGTACGTTGCCCGATCCCCAATCTTGGCTCGCTTGGTAGTACGTTGGGCGTACCTAGCTCGTACGCAGCGCGTACTAGGAGCCCTCGTAGAATGTTGGGCGTAAGCCTGAGTACGTCGGGCGTACTCAGCCGCCGTTGACTTTGGTTGACTTTCGCTGTTTGGGCCGTTTATGGGCTAGAAGTGTGTTGGGCCTTTTGGGCCATTAGCCTTTTAGTTTTGCGCCATGGCTAGGCCTTGGTACTTATTAGAATTAGGCCTATGAGGGGTTTTGGGACCAATTAGGAAGTTGGGCTTTTTGGTGCTTTTGGATTGGGCCTCAGATTTTGGGTCAAGTTAGGAGGGGGTAAAATGGTTTTTTACCCTGAGTGTTGGACAATTGGACTAGGATTCCAGTTTTGGGTTATAACCCAGTTATTGATTGGATATTATTTGGTGGTGATAGTACGAAGATTTTTCCGGATCAGCAGTCCAAGTATTTATCTGAGAGATTCAGGAGTTTGAGGTGAGTTTCCTCATTGTATTCAGCGGGTCGAAGGACCAATGCCGGCCCATGGTTTATTATGATGAGGATGCTAGTTGTCTGTGTGACTTTGCATGTATGATTTTTGATATGTATATCGAGCAGGGCTCGATGTCGGGCGGGGCCTGATGATTATCTTGTATGCTATTTATCTCTGTGATTCTTGCATCCGTTTATGTGTTTATATGTATACCAGGCGGGGCCGATGATGGGAAGGGCCCATTATTTACTGACATATTTGATCCGAACGGAGCCCAATGACAGGTAGGGCATGCTATCGACCTAGGGTTTGGTAGAATTTTCAAAAATAAATGTTCTATAAAAGAGTTTTCTAATAAAAGAAAAAGGGTGTGGTGCATGAAATTTACCGGGATCAAGTAAGTTTTCTCAAAATACCCATACATGTTTTATGATATGCTTTGATTTGTGAATCTATGAATCGCATGCTAGTTAAGGCTAGGGATCTGCTCATGATCTGCATGATAGAATGTTAGGAGAGATGCATTTATATGCCTACTGTATGAGCTTGTAGACTTGAATGCTAGTACAGATCAATCAGTGATAAGATGACCTGTTTAGGTTATGCTTGCTCCGATTACTCGATGCTTGAATGCTGCTTGCTTTGTGCTTTTAGGAGTTTCCATTAACTTCAGCTAACTAGTAAGCGAATATGCTAAGTTATATATTGTTGAGACTAAATAATTTTAGAAGGTTAGGTTTTAACTCTATTGCGCAACTCTTGTTTGAGTCCAACCGTTGTAGTGTGAGACCTTTCATTCGAAGAGTTATCTAGTGTCGGTGATATGTAATTGTATTCGTAAGCTAGTTAGAGGATGTTAGGGGGAGTTCCTTCTACAACTGATGGTGGGGAGTAGTGTGGTGATTGACCTAGGAAAACCTAGGAAGAGATTTAGTGCTAGGAGCCTCGTCTTGTTGTGGATTATATGTGTATATAAGGGAGTGACTTGGAGGATTCAAAGCGATCCTTGAGGAAAGTATGGATAGATATCGAAGGTAGTGTGGGCCCGTACTACTGAAAGCAGAGGATCCGTACTTGAGTCAAGGAAATTTACGATGATACCATGAAGCTCATAGAGTATAGAATCTCTTTATGCTTATATATTTATGTTCTGATGATTTGAATGTTATTTAGTATGGTGGTCACTCGAGGAAGACCTGGTAGTGGTTATGTTGTTGGTGAGGATACATGCTCGGGTTCTAGAGCCGGGCAGTTGGATGATCAGATGTGGGAGTTCATTTTGTCAGAGATTACCCGCAGCGTACTCGAGCAGACTCCTGTGATCTTTGGTACGATCAAGGAAGGTATCATGGAGGTTTTAGAGGAGCGCTTGGGCTCATTCCGTTCTGAGAAGGTAGCGAGGATGAGAGCCCGCACTTTGACTTTCTGTGAGTTCTGGGCATACCGGGCCCCGAAGTTCTTCGGGAAGAAGGACTCGATCATGAGAAGACATTGGTTAGCGGATGTCGTTAATGTTGGATTAGTGTCTAAGCCCGTAACTATATTTGGTAAGTACTTGACCCGGTTGTGCATGGTCCTTTTGGGTTGCCTTCACCATAGCAACTTGACAGGGTGATTTATGAAGAGAGAAGAGATATTATTATATTAATATATTATTATGATAATAATATATTAAAGGAATAATAATATTATTTGATTAATATTAGTCATAGATTAATTAAGAATTAATTAGATGACTAAAAGAGATTAATTGAATAAAAGGGCTTAAACTGTCAAATGTGTGATAGTTATGTTTTTGGGCTATGAATCCTTATAGATCATAGGGTGGCCGAATTTAGGGTTATGGACTCCTTGAATTCGTCCAAGCCTCAATCTAGAAGGATCCTTGGATTGCTTAGGGCCTAAGTTATTCAATTAGGGTTAAGGATGTAACCCTAGTAGCTCATAGTATAAAAGGACCCCATGGGTTGGGGAAATGGGCCACCTTGCTTCCTTGGGAACCCTAGAGCCGATTTCTACACCTCTCCTCTATCTCCAAATCATCCTCTTGCTAGTTGGTGTTTGTAAGCCATTAGAGGAGTGACAATTGTGACTCTAAGCTCCAAGAACAAGAAGATTCAAGCAAGCAACTTAAGGTATTCATCTAGATCTGATTTCATATGTCATGATTCCATTGTATTTACTAGATCTAGCATTGAAAGTCTTGGATACATTGCATGTTCAATTAGAGAAACCTAGATCCAAGCATTATGGTTTGCATGCGCACATAGGAAAGTTCTTATGGCTCAAACCCATCAGTGGTATCAGAGCTTTGATTGATTTCTATTGAATTGATGCATTGTTTAATTGTTCTTGCATTGAAAAATCGTTTTTCTGCCTTCTGACTGACAGACTCGGCGAGTCCCATTGTGGGACTCGGCGAGTCGGATCGTCTGTCAGAAAGATTCTCGGGATTTCTTGTTGTTTTGCTTGAGGATACTTGCCTAAATCGTTTTGGGTCCATAAAATCCGAATTTTATCATGTGTTTGACTATATCCTTGACAAAACAAAAGATAATTACCATTTTGTTAAATAATAATTTCCTTATTTGATAATAATTGATTATTTGAATTAATTGGTAAATTGTCTTGCAAGTAATATTGACTAGGTCAAATCTAGATAATCATTAAATTAATTAGTTAATTTATATTATTTGTTATTTGATCCTTTATGTTTTGAAAAGTTCAAAATTTGTCCTCAAGTTTTGAAATTTAAGTTTTGTGATTAAATGTTTAATTCGAATTATTTAAATTTCAAACCTTAGAATTTTACAAGTTTTAAAATTCAACCCTATACTTATAATATTATAAGAATAATATATATATATATATAACTTAAATGCTAGTCTTACCGTTAGTAGGCCTCATTCACGAAGCCAATCTATGAGGGGGGCTTAAGGTCATGGCCTATAAAATGGCCGTTTAATGGGTGTCCATTCTCACCCACCGCTTCCTTGATTGGTGGAGGGTCGTTAGCCGAACAGGTAGGATCAGGCAAACCTTTCCTCATTAAAAGTATAATGAATCTATATAAAGTAACTAAATGTTTTTACAAAATTCCCAATCTTAGTTACTTTAGGAAAAGGTTCATTGATGCAATCCCATGAAATTACACTTTGTACCATTGTTAAGACGTTAATGGAGCGCGTGTGGTTAACCGGCACATTAATTGGTTTCTAAGCAAAGGTAGAAAAGGGTGACTCATTGTTTGTCATAGTTCGATGGAGCGTATGTGGTTAACCGGCACATCGAATAGGTGACTGTAACAATGAGGGCACCGTGTACATTTGCATGGTTATTCACACCCACTTTGTGATCCTCGGCATCCCAGTCACAAACTAGAGGGGCATATCGAGATTTAAACATGCCATTGAAAAGTTCAATGTATCTCAAAAGATCTAGGAGTTTTCAATACATTTAAAACCTAATTTCCATTTCGTTTTTCATGGTGGAGAATTAGTGAATCGACCTTCACTTGCCTTCAAATTATTCACTTATTAGATTACGGCATCCCTCTTCTGATTTGTAAATAATGTTGTTGGTTCCTAGCCCTAATTTTTCATTTGGGTGATTAATTTGGGAAATTCATTCTAATCAACTTTGTTCTTTTTCCTTTTCAGATGTCGAACGGAAACAACAACGCTTCTGGGTCGAACTCCTCTGGTTCATTCTCACTCATGAACTTGTGTGGGGATGTGATCTTTGATGGGACCAATTTCAGTAATTGGATCCGCAACATTCGCATGGTCACTCACTACGAGGACAAAGAGTATGTCCTCGATGAGAAGCTAAAGGAGATTGACATCGATACTGCTACCACCGAAGAGATCGCGACCTATGAGGCCCATGAGCGTGATGCCACGAAAGTCCATTGCATCATGCTAGCGACTATGACTGCTGAACTTCAAAAGTCTTATGAGGACAAATACCCCTATGAGATGCATCAGGATCTGCTGGAACGCTACCACCAGAGCGCTAGGCAAGAGAGGTATGAGATCATCACTTCGATGATCACTACCAAAATGGGTAGTGGAGAGTCCCTTACCGCTCATCTGCAAAAGATGCAGAGATATGTTGATCGCCTGCTGAAGTTGAATGTGAACTTCGATGAAGAGTTGGCAATTGACATCATCCTTCACTCATTGCCTTCCTGCTATATCCAGTTCCGCATGACCTACCACATGAATAAGGAAGAGGTCTCCTTGAGCAAGCTTCAGGGCTTGTTGAGGACTGCTGAGAGCAACCTCAAGGATAAATCTGTTGCATCACCTCCAACTCTAGCTGCTGCCCCTGTCTTGGCAATTGGGCAAGGGAAGGGTAAGAAGAGGAAGGCCTCCTCAAGGGGCCACCACAAGGGAAAGTCCCAAGATGGCACCTCTTCTAGTGGAACCAAAGCTGGTTCTGCTAAACCCAACTCTAACCCTAAGGAGGCAAAGTGCCACTACTGCCACAAGATAGGGCATTGGAAGAGAAGCTGCCTAGAATATCTGCAAGCTATCAAGGATGGAAAGATCAAGCCATCTTTCGCAGGTATTTACACAATTAAATCTAATCATTTATCACATGCTACTTCTTGGGTTCTTGATACAGGATGTGGTTTTCATATATGTTCTGATTTGCAGGGACTAAAAAGAAATAGGGATGTGGAGCGTGGAAGGATGAATCTGATCATGGGAAACAGAAGATCGTCGCCTGTGACCAAGATTGGAGTTTATTCCTTAGTGCTTAGTAATGGATTAGATTTAAATTTGAATAATTGTTGCTATTCGCCAGATATGGCTAGAAACATCATTTCATTTCATGGATTATATAAACAAGGTTTTAGATATTCATTTGATAATGAAAATGGTTCTATTTATGCTTATTTTAATAATGTTTTATATTTTGAAGCATTACCTTGTAATGGAATATATGAAACTATGATGGTTGTAGACAACTTAGGAAATGATGTGTTGTCTGTGGATTCTTCCAATAGTATGGATAAAGCATGCTTGTGGCATTGTCGTCTTGGACATGTCAATAAGAAACGCATAGCCCAACTCCAAAAGGATGGAGTATTGGAGTCATTCGACCTTAGGGACGATGACGTGTGCGAGTCTTGTTTACTTGGAAAGATGACCAAGTCACCCTTCACTAGCACTTGTGCGAGGGGTGAGGGTTTATTGGATTTCATACATACAGATGTATGTGGACCCTTTAGATCCACCACAAGGGATGCGAGTCGCTTCTATGTGACTTTCACAGATGATTATAGCAGATATGGGTATATCTACTTAATCAAGCACAAGTCAGAAACCTTTGAAAAATTCAAAGAGTTTAAACAAGAAGTGGAGAATCAGTTGGGCAGGAAAATCAAGATGCTTCGACCTGATCAAGGTGGAGAGTACCTAAGTCTTGAATTTCACGACTACCTCAATGAATGTGGAATAGTTTCACAATTGACACCACCTAGGACACCACAATTGAATGGTGTAGCTGAGAGGCGTAATCGAACCTTGCTAGACATGGTTCGTTCCATGATGAGTCGTGCTTCGCTACCTATCTCATTCTGGGGGTATGCCTTAGAGACTGCCGCCCATATCCTTAACTTAGTACCTACGAAGAAGGTTGCCAAAACACCTCACGAGATGTGGACAGGGAAGGCTCCCTTGTTGGCACATATCAAGGTTTGGGGTTGTGAGGTTTTCGTAAGACGAGAAACTCACGACAAGCTCGAACCTCGTAGTGAGCGATGTATTTTCATCGGCTACCCACATAAATCCTTTGGATATCTCTTCTATAGGCCAAGTGACAATGTTGTGTTCATTGCTAGGAGAGGGGTTTTCCGAGAGTGAGAACTCATAAGCCAAGGAGACAGTGGGAGGCAAATCGATCTTGGAGAGCTTCAAGAGTCAAGCGATGAAGGAACCTCTAACACTGGCGCTCAACCCGAGGAGGAAACTCCGGTTGAACCGATTGATGAGTCCTTACCTCTTAGACGTTCTGAAAGAGTTAGTGTTTTACCCCAGTTTTATGGTTTTCATATTACTATGGAAGGGGATACGTTCATTAGTGATAGCACACTAGTGAATATGGACGAACCTAACAGCTACAAGGAAGCCATGACAGGCCCATAGTCTGCAAAATGGAAAGAGGCTATGGACAGCGAGATTCAGTCCATGTATGACAACCAAGTTTGGAATTTGGTTGATAATGTACCAGGTCGTAAGACGGTCGGGTGCAAGTGGATCTTCAAGAAGAAGACTGACGTTGATGGAAAGGTGCACACTTACAAAGCATGATTGGTTGTGAAGGGTTTCACTCAAACTCCTGGAGTTGACTACGACGAAACCTTCTCACCAGTTGCGAAGATAAAGTCTATCAGGGTGATGCTGGCCATTGCTGCATTTCATGACTATGAAATATGGCAAATGGATGTCAAAATTGCTTTCCTTAATGGGAAGTTGGCTGAGGATGTTTACATGGCTCAACCAGAGGGTTTTGTCAATGCGAAGCATCCCAATAGAGTGTTTAAGCTTGAGAAGTCCATTTATGGACTTAAGCAAGCGTCTCGAAGATGGAATCTTTGTTTCGATGAGAAGGTCAAAGAGTTTGGTTTTCTGCGAAGCGAAGATGAATCATGTGTATATGTCAAAGCCAGTGGGAGTGTAGTAAGCTTTCTCGTATTGTATGTCGACGACATACTACTCATAGGAAACGACATCCCGACACTGCAGGAGGTTAAGTCCTGGCTCGGGAAGTGCTTCGCTATGAAGGACCTCAGAGAGGCTTCCTATATCCTGGGAATAAGGATAGTGAGAGACAGAAGTAAGAGACTGATAGGACTTAGTCAGAATACTTACTTGGACAAGGTACTAAAACGTTTTAGTATGGAGAATTCGAAGAAAGGGGAATTACCAATCCAGAGTAATGCCAAGTTGAGTAAGACTCAGAGTCCGAGTACTGAAGTCGAGATAGCAGAGATGAGCCGAGTACCTTACGCTTCCGCAGTTGGCTCGATCATGTATGCTATGACTTGTACTCGCCCTGATGTGGCCTTCGCTTTGAGCATGGTCAGCAGATATCAAGGGAACCCTGGCAGAGCGCATTGGATCGTAGTAAAGAATATTGTTAAGTACCTTCGGAGGACCAAGGAATGGTTTCTAGTCCTCGGTGGGAGTGATGACTTAAAGTTGCAAGGGTACAGTGACGCCAGCTTTCAGACCGACAGGGACAGCTATCGTTCGCAGTCGGGCTGGGTCTTTACCCTCAATGGAGGAGCAGTAACTTGGAAGAGTTCCAAGCAGGAAATTGTAGCTGATTCAACGTGTAATAGATAAGTTGTTATTAACATTCAATGATTAAATAAAAGAGTATTATTTATAAGTAAAGTTACTGTCTTATGTTAATCATTTACCTATTGTTTCATTTTGCATGTTTTAACTTCCTGAATAATTGAATTATTTGATAATAATCGAATTATTTAAACGGTCCACAGTCGTTCATATGTTGGAAGTAGATATGAATGAAGACTGTCATGAATTGGTGTGTAGATTGTCTAAAATTTATTAGACATAGCAAAGGTTTGCTGCAACGTTCATGAGTGCTTATGAACTTGATTTGAGCATTGGAATAAACCTACACTTGCTGGAATCACTTCATGGAATTTATCACGAGTGATCGCAAGATGGTAATATCATATGCTCTTAAAACCTAGATATATGGTTTATTGTTTACTAATTGGTTGTGCATTGATAATGCGTAAACGCATCAGTAACTTGATGTTATAAAACACATTGTTGTGTATGATTTGATTAGTGGATAGTAAATGCATATAAGTCGAAGTTTATCTGTTCCTTTTATCCTAAGAGGTTAAAAGCGATATCAGGGCCCCTCGATGATTTGATTTGACTTATGTGTCGGGCCCGGTCAAGACTAAATTGATGTGTTCAATTATGTTCTATGTCAAATGAATCTGAGATCGAGAAACCAAATTGCTGGACAATAAGTATGACAATGTTCCATGTGATTGTCCGCACGATATCTAGAACAGAGGATTATACGATCCCTTATCTGAAGGGCAGGTTCCTGATAAGATCAGAGTTTGACAGCGTCTTTGAGAGCTACGATTGCTAATCGGAATATGCTTACATTATAGTTACTAGACTTATCCAAGTGGGAGACTGTTGGATTAGTGTCTAAGCCCGTAACTATATTTGGTAAGTACTTGACCCGGTTGTGCATGGTCCTTTTGGGTTGCCTTCACCATAGCAACTTGACAGTGTGATTTATGAAGAGAGAAGAGATATTATTATATTAATATATTATTATGATAATAATATATTAAAGGAATAATAATATTATTTGATTAATATTAGTCATAGATTAACTAAGAATTAATTAGATGACTAAAAGAGATTAATTGAATAAAAGGGCTTAAACTGTCAAATATGTGATAGTTATGTTTTTGGGCTATGAGTCCTTATTGATCATAGGGTGGCCGAATTTAGGGTTATGGACTCCTTGAATTCGTCCAAGCCTCAATCTAGAAGGATCCTTGGATTGCTTAGGGCCTAAGTTATTCAATTAGGGTTAAGGATGTAACCCTAGTAGCTCATAGTATAAAAGGACCCCATGGGTTGGGGAAATCGGCCACCTTGCTTCCTTGGGAACCCTAGAGCCGATTTCTACACCTCTGCTCTCTCTCCAAATCATCCTCTTGCTAGTTGGTGTTTGTAAGCCATTAGAGGAGTGACAATTGTGACTCTAAGCTCCAAGAACAAGAAGATTCAAGCAAGCAACTTAAGGTATTCATCTAGATCTGATTTCATATGTTATGATTCCATTATATTTACTAGATCTAGCATTGAAAGTCTTGGATACATTGCATGTTCAATTAGAGAAACCTAGATCCAAGCATTAGGGTTTGCATGCGCACATATGAAAGTTCTTATGGCTCAAACCCATCAGCTAATGCATTCCACACTAGCAGTTGTCCCGATGGGGCAAAGGTCATACTTGCTTTCTATATTTTGAAACACAGATCACGAAACTGGTGGGAGGAGGTATGACATGAATTGGGAGGCGAGGTGATTGAGTCCATGACTTGGGAGAATTTTGTGATGAGATTTTGGGCCGAGTTCGCACCTGTGATTGAGGTCCAGCCGTTGGCGCGAGAATTTTTGGATCTTCGCGGGACTACTGAGACGGTGGCTGGGATCACCGCTATGTTCCTCGAGAGATCGTTATTGGTTCTGCATTACGTGGCAGACGAGGAGTTGAAGAAGGCGAGATACCATGAGATGTTGAGGAGCGACATGCGATCATTTGTGATCCGATCCAGTTGCAGGACATTGGATGATATGATTGCGAGAGCCAGAGAGAGAGAAAGAGTGAGAGAGATAAAGAGAGAGATAGAGAGAGAGAGAGATTGATTTAGAGATGGAGAGGAAGAGGAAGTCAGATCAGGCTCAGGGTTCATAGGGCTCGGGAAAGAGGCCCAAGGTTTTTTATTCGAGATCGAGAGGCTAGCAGGGGTGGAACTTCTGTGGCAAGTGCGAAAAAACGCACGATGGAGCGTGCATGGTGGGTGGTTCTGGCTGCTTCAAGTGCGACATGACGAAACATATTAGCAGGGATTTCACTGCCACCACCACCATCACCCATACATCTGACCCGATTTGCTTCCATTGCAAGCAGAGGGGCCATAAGAAGGCCAATTGCCCAAGTTTGGCAGCAGCAGGACCAGTGGTAGCACCTGCTCCAGGGACTCTACGTATTACTGATGGCCGCCAGGGCAAGGCGGATGCGTCTGTTGCGAGGAGCAGGGCTTTTCAGCTGACGACCGAGGAGGATCGTGCAACACCTGATGTGGTGACGAGTATGTATTTTCTCCTTATCTCTTTATTTATGTTGATTTTCTGCTTATATTTGTGTGTTCTGTTTTAGAATCGTTCCTTGTGAATGGCATCTCTGCCTTGGTATTGTTTGATTCAGGGGTTAACCAATCTTGCGCTCAGCAAGAGGTTTGTTTGAAATCCCTAATTTCACGGCCAGAAAAGACCGATTTGTTTATTCTTTGTTTGAAAATCAGAGTATACTTTTGAAGAAATATACTGTGAAATTTGTTCCCAAAAATATGATAAAGAATTTATCAAAGCATTTCTGAAGAAATGTATTTTCACTATATTAAAAACCTCGGGATGTCATTGTCAATACATATCAAAAGCATAAACAAAAACAACATACGCCTTACAACATCTATTTATTCTAGTGGCCTATAATCCATTGATCTCTCATAAGATCATCACTCCTATGCTCTCTTGCCACTACCTGTATACAAGAAATTGAGTGGCTCAGGCTTGGGAGCCTGGTGAGCACATGGGGTTTTCAACCCACAATAATTAAGTTTATTAATTTCATCAATTCAATCAACCCGATTACCCGTTCCCGTTATCCTCACTTTCTGTCCCTAAAGCATCTAAATTAAGGGACCTAGTCTAAGGATTTTCATCGAGATGACAACACTGCTTAGGGGATTACTCAGCAATATATGTCAAATAAGGAAACCATGAGGGAGATGGAGTACACCTGGTGAACACTTAGTTCAAAAACACCTACAGGTTGCGAGCCTGCTAGTGTTCCACTGGACTGTCTAAAATAGTTTGTGGTCGTCATCTATACTCCGCTAGATGACTGGATCATCTTAAACATCAAGTCCTCTCATCAATTTTATATCCTCTTTCATCTTCTATTTCATCTGCCCATCTTTACCCATCATAATCATAGGTATAAAATACATATCAGTTAAAATCGAGTAAAATATGTATATTTTGTTCATCCAGTATAAATATCAAGTACACAGATAATATGCACACATAGCACATAATTTATATTAAATACTTCATATCTATGTGTAAGATGAAAATAACTATGCACTCACTTGTTAAAGTGATGATTCCAAACTCGGCAGCGCTTCGCTTCTAACAATTCTATCTTCCTTCGACGAAACCTAATATTATTACCGCTAGATTTTAGTCTAATATTTATTACGACTATTTACGATCGATATCGTTTTATAAGTGTTAAATAATACTTTTCAACCACTACGTACATACATGGGCCAGACATGAAACACCGGAGCGCGGGACCATTTTGGCATTATAGCACTTCTGAAATCTAACAACCCTATGCGACCTTCAAACCAGATTTCCCGTACCGCGAGTAATTAAAAGATATTATAATAACACTTTGTATATTATATCTTATAATATACTAGACGTGTGCTTGCGCAAAGCGGCGGCGATGAATAACTCTTTGGCGAATAGTTTCTTATGGGGAAATAGTCATTAGATTTTACTATTAGTTTTTAGGTAATAAAAAAATTACCACTTTTAAATAAAATATGTATGTTTATACGTTATATTTAAATTTTCTGTTTATACTATTGATATAAATTAATAAATATTGATATCTAGTTTAAGAAATGTAAATTAATTTACATAAATGAATTTAGTATTTTAATATTTTCACTTTGCTCCAAATTGAATTTCTTAATAACTTTCTTTAATTCAAGTCTTCAAACTTTTGGTAAGTATTAATGAATTACTTATGCATAATTGATTTGTACAAAAAGTTTTGTAAGTTATACCTCTTAAATTTCAAAATATGACTAATATGCTTTATAATATAGTATAAGATATTGTTTATAAGTTCATAATAACGATAATAAAATAAGACATAAGCTATACTTAAATTAGGGTAAGCACAACTCACTTACTAGGGGGTTTGGCTAGGAACCGGGCTATGCAGGGGCAGAACTTCTGAGCCGAAAGCTCTACTTCTCGGAGCCTTCTGGAGCTCCAGACTCGCCTCTTAGCACTTGGTAAGTACTAGGGGTTGGGAGTGGTTTTGTCACACCCCCGAACCAGACGGCGGAAACGTCCGAGGGCTCGCGTGACTTAAATTGAATATCATCACAATGGATATAAATGAATCATAACATAAACATCACCATGCATCAATACATTACAACTGATATTGTTCACAGCCATTACATTGTTTTAAATATTACACATCCATAACATAAGTTGTTTAAGAGTTTTCAAAACATAGCTTCCTAACATACTTGATATTACCCTGCAGCTTACCTGTTACCTGAGAATACAAGTTATTTTGAAAAACGTCAACATATGAAATGTTGGTGAGTTCATAAGCAGGGTTGTGATAAAAATGATTTGTGTAGTTTATAAAACCCAGAAAATCCGATATTTTCTGAAAAGACAATTGTTTACCAAAGTGCGAAGATCCATAAGTTGATGCATGAATGATTTCAAAACGTGTATAAAAAGGAGTTTGGTATTATAGTTATAGAAAAATACAAGCGAGTGGTATTGATTTCCTCAAAAAACCCGATGTTTTCCGATAACATAAAATATAATTGTTTTTCAAATTGCTATACCGTCACAACGACTGATTTTGATTACTCTTCCTTGATTTCTCGGATGGTATTGGATTAATTAATTATGTGAGTCGTTATAACCATGCATAATAATGACTATTTCGTCTGTCTTGGCAACCTAACGTATGCCGGGATTGATCTTAAGATTTTGTCACCCTAGACTGGCCGAGTCTAACTGTAGCGAACAGCTGAGGTGTGGGGGAGTCACCCCCGTATAGATCTATACACAAACTCTCGCTCTCCTTCCAGGAGACTTTGATTATAACTACAGACTACGAACGACCCTTAGAGGTGTCGCCCGTTATTACTCACTTAATCCAAACAACATTGATTACTATTGATTAACGACCTGAATTTGTTTACTTTGATTACACATAAGCCTAACAAACGAGGAGTAAAGGAATACAAAGTCCTGCTACTTTCCTGAGTTATTTTAGGCTGTTGGGTATACGAAGGACACTTTGGCCCATTTCGCATTTGATTTACTTGGACCTTACTAGCAATGCTAATGGGTCACTAAGGCCCAATAGCACTTAAAGCCATTGAGGGTCCCTTAAATATGAAATTGGGTCATAGAAGGCCCAATAACATTTATTATTATTATCCCTTGGGCCCAAAAATCATGTTAATGGATCACAAAGGCCCAACAAGCATGATTTTAACTTTCAAGCCCAAAGTTTCGAATGTTTACTTGTTTTAGGTATTGTATAATTGTTGGAAGGTTTGATTGGACGATTGTAATTTTTGTATCGACACGAGACCGATCGATTTGTTTATAACGATTTTTGGATTTATACGTATATTCATCTTTCTATTTTCATGAGTTGTAGTTTTTGGTATTTTTGATTCAAGTATCTTAACAATAAAATAAATGGTTCAAAATGTTGGTTTTGACCTTTTCAGCCCTTCTTTAATAAAAATAACAATTTTAGTCCTTTATACAAACAAAAGACATTTTAAGCCCTTAAACTATTTTCTTGACACTTTTGACCCATAGACTTGTTCAAGTGGTATTTTTAGCTCAAAGCTTATTCTTTGGCAGTTTCAGCCCTTCCAGAAAAGTGTTTTTCGGTTAAAGTCCAAACTTTTTGCAACTTTTACAATTTTGGCCCAAATTCCAAAAACTTTACATTTTTGATCCTTTTTGGAAAAGAAAAGCATTTTAACCCTTGAAATAGTTTTGTTTACACTTTTTACCTCTTGTTTTGTGAAATTTATCATTCAGCCCCTTGAAAATTTGTTTTTTTCGCAATTTTGGGCTTAATGGGCCGAAAAGCCCAAAATTTGGCCCATTAAGCTACAATTTACATTTCAAGTCCTTTGAAGAGCATAATATTCATAAAAACATTTATTTTAACTGTTTTGACTCCTTTGAACCTTAAGAAAAACCGTGAATGGCAATTTTAACCCAACTTTTGTTTATTTGACAATTTAAGCCCAAAAATTGGTTTTATGTTGCTATATGTTGATTTTAATCTTAGAGGGTACTTTTCTTGACTTGTTTAGTGTAGTATACCTTAGATCATGTTTGTTTTCCTTCTTATGCCATAGATCTCGAGATTTCTTTCCTTTTTGTTTACATATTCAACACATAAGCACATAAAATCACACATACATACATGAAATCATACATAGCATACACATACTCATAGATCTACACATTTTACTTGTATTCTCCCCCATAAAACTTGTGAAAACCGAAAAGAGAGGGGTATGAACTCACCTTGAGTTTGTGGGTTCGGTTTTGAAGAAGAATGGAAGAAGTTTGATGCTATTCTCGGCCTACCAAGCTTGTTGGAGGATCTTTGGCTTAGATGTGTTCTAAGAGGCAAGATCATGAATTTGAATGAATTAAAAGATGATTTTTGATGAGGTATAGAAGTTAAACTTTGGATTTAAGTAAGAACTTACCAAGATTTGTAACTAGAAGTGATTTTTGAATGAAAAACTCATTGGAATACTTATAATTCTCGAAAATTTGGATGAAAAGGAGAAGAGAGTTCTTATGTTTTTGAGAGAGATTTTTGAGAGTGTGTGTGTGTGTTTGAGTTGGTTTCGGCCGAAGAAGAAAGAGAGGAGAGGGGAGAGAAGTTGCATGGGAACATGAGATGCCCTAGATGCATGAGATGTACTATACCTTGATAACCTTTGAGTAATAATGATGTGTCAACTTAGAAGTCAACTCCAATAATCTTCTTTTTTTTATATTTATATATATATATATATATATATTGGCCGAGAATGGCTAAGGAGAGGAATGTGTTGGGCCTTTTTGAGTTTGAGTCCATAATATGGGCCTAATTTGATGGTTTTCGGCCTATTGGCCCTTTTAGATAAATTCACGGCCCAATATTCATCAAGTATGAGTCTTATGGCCCATTAGGGATAATTAGGTTAGTTATGGCCCAATAAGGTCCATTAGGGTATTTTATTTCATTCTAGGCCCATTATGGCCCAAAATGTCAAAATAAATGAAAGTGGGTCCAATTAGAGTCCATATAGGAGTTCTAAGCCCAAAATAGTCAAATTGGAAGCTTATTGGTCCATTAGGCCCAATAAGAAAATCCTAATCCAAAATGGACTTAAACCGGGATATCTAGGGTTTCCAATTCTTTGTTGACTATTTGCAGTGCTTGTATAAAGTGTTTGATGGAAGTTTTGTTGTTATTGAATAAGCATCTTACATGCTCTCACATTTTTGGTTCACAAATGTTATCATTGTTGTTGTTACAAAGCATCAAAATTCCTAGTTGTGACATCATCCCCCCGTTAGAGGGAATTTCATCCCGAAATTCTTTTGAAAGCTAGATTTGAGAATGCGAGAATAGGTGAGGGTACTTTTGCTTCATTTGGTCTTCACGTTCCCATGTGAATTCTGGTCCGCATCTCGCGTTCCATCGAACTTTCACAATCGGAATGCGACTTTGCTTAGTACGCTTCACCTCCCTGTCCATGATTTCAACTGGTTCCTCGATGAACAGGAGATTCTCGTTGATTTCGATTTCTTCCAATGGAATGACGAGAGTCTCGTCGGATAAGCACTTCTTTAAATTGGAAACATGGAATACGGGGTGTACACTGCTGAGCTCAGCGGGTAGCTTGCAGTCTATAAGCCACTGGACCGATTCGGGCAAGAATCTCGAAGGGTGCAATGTATCGAGGGTTTAGTTTTCCCCGCTTCCCAAAACGAATCACCTCTTTCCAGGGAGAGACCTTTAATAACACCCGATCCCCGACTCTAAATTCCAAGGGCTTTCGCCGCTTATCGGCGTAGCTCTTTTATCTGTCTCGTGATGATTGCAGTCGGGCCCTGATCTGAATTATCTTCTCGGTCGTCTCGCGTATGATTTCTGGTCCCGTTAATGCATTGTCTGGGGTTTGTCCTCTTGCTAGCTGGGTGTCTCCTACCTCAGCCCAACACAATGGTGATCTACATTTACGCCCGTACAATGCCTCGAAAGGAGCGACTTTGATGCTTGAGTGATAACTGTTATTGTACGAGAACTCGATCAAAGGCAAGTGGATATCCCACGACTTTCCAAAGTCTATCACACATGCACAAAGCATATCTTCTAGCGTTTGAATGGTTCGCTCGCTTTGCCCATCCGTTTGTGGGTGGTAGGCAGTGCTCATGTCGAGTTGCGTTCCCATAGATTTCTGAAGTGATTGCCAAAAGCGTGAAGTAAACCTACTATCTCTATCTGAGATGATAGATATTGGCACTCCATGGAGTCTCACAATTTCCTTGATATAGATCCTTGTCAGACGCTCCATCTTGTATGATTCTTTTATTGGCAGGAAATGAGCGGATTTTGTTAATCTGTCAACTATTACCCATATGGTATCCAAACCATCAGTTGTCTTGGGTAGTTTGGTCACAAAGTCCATAGTAATCCTTTCCCATTTCCACTCGGGAATTACTGGTTGCTGTAATAATCCCGAGGGCTTCTGATATTCCACCTTTACTTTAGCACATGTAAGGCATTTGCTAACGTAAGTGGCAATCTCTGCCTTCATGTTAGGCCACCAATAATGTTGCTTGATATCCAAGTACATTTTATCTGAACCCGGATGGATGGAGTATCGCGTCTTGTGGGCTTCATTCATGACTACTTCTCTGAATCCCCCAAGTTTAGGGACCCAAATGCGGTTCATGAAGTAATATGCTCCGTCCTCCTTCACTTTGAAATTCTTTTCCATTCCACGTAACGCTTCGCTCGTTCTGTTTTCTGCCTTCATGGCATCCGACTGGGCTGCTCTGATTTGCGAGGTCAGGTGGGATTGGATGGTTATCGAGAGAGTTTTCAAACGACGATTCGAGTAATCCTTTCGACTCAAGGCATCAGCTACCACGTTAGCTTTACGTGGGTGGTACTTGATTTCGCACTCGTAATCGTTCAGCGGTTCAACCCATCTTCGTTGCCTCATGTTTAACTCCTTTTGATTTAAGATGTGCTGGAGACTCTTGTGGTCGGTGAAAATGGTGCACTTGGTACCATAAAGGTAGTGCCTCCAAATTTTCAGGGCGAAGACCACAGCTCCTAATTCCAGATCATGGGTGGTATAATTCACCTCATGTGTCTTTAGTTGTCGGGACGCATAAGCTATCACCTTCCCACGCTGCATGAGCACACAGCCCAAACCTTGGTTCGACGCATCACAGTAAACCACAAAGTCTTCTATTCCTTCCGGTAGTGATAGTACCGGCGAACTGCAGAGTGCTTGCTTCAGAGTTCGGAATGCAGCTTCTTGCTTATCTGTCCATTCGAAGGGTACGCCCTTTTGTGTAAGCAAGGTAAGTGGCTTGGCTGTTTTGGAGAAATTTTGAATGAACCTCCTATAGTAGCCTGCGAGACCTAAGAATTGACGAATTTCGGTGGGTGTTGTTGGGATCGCCCATCCTTCGATAGCTTTGACTTTAGAAGGATCCACGTGTATCCCTTCCTGACTAACAATATGACCCAAAAAGTTCACACCACGGAGCCAAAACTCACACTTAGAGAGTTTTGCATATAACCTTTCGGTTCGCAGGTTTTACAGGATTTCTCGGAGGTGTCGGCCGTGTTCTTCTTCGCTTCGAGAATAGACGAGGATATCGTCGATGAAAACGATGACAAAGTTGTCAAGGAATGGTCGGCATATTCGATTCATTAGGTCCATGAATGCGGCATGGACATTCGTTAGACCGAAGGGCATTACGACAAATTCATAATGTCCATAACGAGTTCGGAAGGCGGTTTTGGGGATATCCTCCTCCCGGACTTTGAGCTGGTGGTATCCGGATCGCAGGTCTATCTTAGAGAAGTAACTTGTTCCTTGGAGTTGGTCAAATAGATCGTCGATTCTCGGAAGTGGATAGCGGTTTTTGATAGTGAGACTATTAAGTTCCCTATAGTCAATACACATCCTAAATGTACCGTCTTTCTTCTTAACAAAGAGGACCGGAGCTCCCCAAGGTGAGAAACTGGGTCGGATGAATCCTTTGTCCAAAAGCTCGCCGAGTTGACTGGACAACTCTTGCATTTCCGCAGAAGCCAATCTGTAGGGTGATTTGGCGATGGGAGTAGCTCCTGGCACTAGATTATTCGGAATTCGACTTGTCTTTCTGGGGGTATCCCCGGAAGGTCTTCAGGAAATACATCCGGGAAATCGCAAGCCACAGGGATGTTTCGAATATTGATCTCTTCTTTGGACTTATCCACTATATGAGCTAGAAACGTCAAGTCCTTCTTTCGTAGATACTTCTGTGCCTTAATGCACGAGATAAGACGAAGGTTCGTGTTGGGTTTGTCTCCGTATATAATTAGGGTTTCGTGATTTGGGAGGTGAAGGCGAACGGCCTTCTTGTGACACATAATTTCAGCATGGTGGGGGCTTAACCAGTCCATGCCGATAATCACATCAAAACTCCTAATGGAAACAGGCATTAAGTTTATTTGAAAGACGTGATGGTTCAAGGTCAGGGTACATCCGATGTAGATTTCCCCAGTGGATTCTGTTTTCCCATTAGCCATTTCCATCGTAAAGGTTTCATTAAGCTTCTGGGGTTGTTGTTTTAACAAGTGTTTGAACTTATTACTCACAAAACTTCGTTATGCCCCGGTATCAAATAGGATGCATGCATAAGTGTGGTTTAGGAGAAACGTACCGGTGACAACAGCGGGATCCTGAACCGCTTCTCCTTGTCCCATGGTCAGCACTCTTCCTGCTCCTCCATTCTCAGGGTTGTTGATGTTGGGGCAGTTTCGACGGATATGCCCAGTCTTTCCACATCCATAGCAGGTGGGGCTTGATCCTGCATTATTGCCGCTATTGTTGGTGTTGCTGTTGTTGTTCCGGTTGTTGTTGTTTCCTTGTTGCTGATTTTGGGGAGGATAGGTCCTGCAATACTTTGTTGTGTGACCCTTCCGATTGCAACTGGTACAATGCATCTCTCTGCATTCGCCATTATGATGAAGACTACACTTGTTGCACTTTGGGAGATTCCCAGAATACTGCCTAGGGGCACTTGGATTAGCTGAAGCTGGAGCATGTGGTGTGGAGGGTACTTGGGTGGATGCAGCATTGACTGTCACTGTTTGTTGTTCTTTGACGACTCCGAGCCTTGTCGCCCTTTTCTCTTGTTGTTCTTTCCCTTCTTGTTGTCACTCTCCTTCTTGCCTTCAGTTTCCACTGGCTTCTCGCCCTTCTTGTTGTTGTGGTCGTATAGTTTCTTAGCCAACCTCTTGGCACTGTCGAAGGTTTCAGGATTTGCAGCTATTACTTTTCCTTGAATTGGGGAGGTTAATCCCCAGATGAATCGTTCGATTTTCTTTCCCTCTGAAGTGATCATGCCAGGGCACAACAGTGACAGCTCACTAAACCTTGATATGTATGCATTTATGTCGGAGTTTCGGACGGTGAGATTCCATAACTCTTGCTCCATTTTCTGGATTTCGCCTCGTGGACAGTACTCGGCCATCAGCATTTCTTTCAACTCCGCCCACGGCATAGCGTTGGCTACGGGGAGAGTCATGGCCTCTACATGTCCATTCCACCAGGTGAGAGCCTGGTCAACAAATGTGCATGCGGCGAACTTCACTTTCACCTCCTCGGGGCATTCACATATCTCAAATACTGATTCCACCTTTTCCATCCATCTCTTTAGGGTTATCATTCCACCTGTGCCATTAAAGGTTCGTGGCTTGGCGTTGGTGAAATCCTTGTAGGAGCATGTCTTGGTAGGTCCTTGATTTATTCCGTTGTTCGAACTTCCAGCTCCTTGTCCATTGACTCCACCATTGTTCCCTTGGTGTATTTGCGCCATGGCCACAGTAACCGCAGCAGATACAGCTGCTTGGAATGCAGCTGAGTTGACTTCGGGTGTGGTTGGTCCAGGGTTTCTACGGGTTGGTCGTTGGGGCATCTTTCTGTCACTGAACGGAAATATGTTGAGCGCCTATTATTTTTTGTGAGATTGTGGTCCTATAAACTAGGTGTATGGTGTATACTTAAGTGGTTCCGCATGTTAACATACAATCATGGATACATAACACATAACAGATAACAACATCACAATAGAACACATAAAATTTTCCATTAATATTATCCGCATTTTTGTTACATGAAAATTTGCTCGAAGGAGCATACATAAGTGGTGCAGGTTCGGCAGCGTAACGACTCTATGAGTAGTGTAATCACTTAAACATAGAGTCGATGGTACATAGCATAGATCATATAAGCATAATACTAACGATAGATATGGCTAGTCCTAACACTCTAAGGAGCGCTCGACGACGGTAGTGAGGTCATATACCGAAGTGTTGTGCCAACAACTGGGCCATCTCAGTCATTTCTCCAATGACTTCATCTCTCTCCTGTCCCGCTTGCACCGCTCGTGCTTCCATGGCAAATAGCTGTTGCCGCAGAGCAGCAATCTCAGCTTCCGGAGAGCGATTCTCCCTCGAGGGGTTTCCTGGGGGGGCGGGGTGGTCCTGCTGCATCTCACTGGTAGGTGATGTGGCAGAATCCTTGCCTGAGTCTTGTTCTTCATCCATGTCGTCGTCGGTCCCATCAAACTCGTAGTCTGTGTCCGTGTACTCGTCGGGCCCAATGCCGTGTGCTCCCCCTTGGTCTCCCTCGGGTTCGTCCTCGATCATTCCGTGGGCCACTAAGGCCTGATGAAACTGAATGCCCTGGTGTTCTCCTTCCATGGTGACTGAGAGGAGGTATATGAATAAACTATTATTACTCCTAAGATGTTTTAATTATTATGTAGATTGAGTTGATGTTCTTTTCTTGGTAACAAGGGGTATGTTTTTAGGCTTACCGTCCATCGAGGTTTTTACCAGGGTATGTAATAGTTGTACTTCGGAGAAAATGTAGTTGATCAGGCTACATCCACCCCTTAATACAACTAAGAACAGTCCCGACTTAACCAAGATGTCAGTATTATCTTATTTGACTTGGTATTATGTTATTTTTCCTATATCGTACAGGTAAAGATGTTTTGTTGTTGTGTTTTATTTGTTTTGTTCAGAGTTGTTTTAGTCCCTCTTTAGTTTATAGTTGCATATCAATGTGTGGTTAGATATGCTAGTTCACTATAAACAGAGCTCTGATACCAACCTGTCACACCCCCGAACCAGACGGCGGAAACGTCCGAGGGCTCGCGTGACTTAAATTGAATATCATCACAATGGATATAAATGAATCATAACATAAACATCACCATGCATCAATACATTACAACTGATATTGTTCACATCCAGTACATTGTTTTAAATATTACACATCCATAACATAAGTTGTTTAAGAGTTTTCAAAACATAGCTTCCTAACATACTTGATATTACCCTGCAGCTTACCTGTTACCTGAGAATACAAGTTATTTTGAAAAATGTCAACATATGAAATGTTGGTGAGTTCATAAGCATGGTTGTGATAAAAATGATTTGTGTAGTTTATAAAACCCAGAAAATCCGATATTTTCTGAAAAGACAATTGTTTACCAAAGTGTGAAGATCCATAAGTTGATGCATGAATGATTTCAAAACGTGTATAAAAAGGAGTTTGGTATTATAGTTATAGAAAAATACAAGCGAGTGGTATTGATTTCCTCAAAAAACCCGATGTTTTCCGATAACATAAAATATAATTGTTTTTCAAATTGCTATACCGCCACAACGACTGATTTTGATTACTCTTCCTTGATTTCTCGGATGGTATTGGATTAATTAATTATGTGAGTCGTTATAACCATGCATAATAATGACTATTTCGTCTGTCTTGGCAACCTAACGTACGCCGGGATTGATCTTAAGATTTTGTCACCCTAGACTGGCCGAGTCTAACTGTAGCGAACAGCTGAGGTGTGGGGAAGTCACCCCCGTATAGATCTATACACAAACTCCCGCTCTCCTTCCAGGAGACTTTGATTATAACTACAGACTACGAACGACCCTTAGAGGTGTCGCCCGTTATTACTCACTTAATCCAAACAACATTGATTACTATTGATTAACGACCTGAATTTGTTTACTTTGATTACACATAAGCCTAACAAACGAGGAGAAGAGGAATACAAAGTCCTGCTAGTTTCGTGAGTTATTTAAGGCTGTTGGGTATACGAAGGACACGTTGGCCCATTTCGCATTTGATTTACTTGGACCTTACTAGCAATGCTAATGGGCCACTAAGGCCCAATAGCACTTAAAGCCATTGAGGGTCCCTTAAATATGAAATTGGGTCATAGAAGGCCCAATAACATTTATTATTATTATCCCTTGGGCCCAAAAATCATGTTAATGGATCACAAAGGCCCAACAAGCATGATTGTAACTTTCAAGCCCAAAGTTTCGAATGTTTACTTGTTTTAGGTATTGTATAATTGTTGGAAGGTTTGATTGGACGATTGTAATTTTTGTATCGACACGAGACCGATCGATTTGTTTATAACGATTTTTGGATTTATACGTATATTCATCTTTCTATTTTCATGAGTTGTAGTTTTTGGTATTTTTGATTCAAGTATCTTAACAATAAAATAAATGGTTCAAAATGTTGGTTTTGACCTTTTCAGCCCTTCTTTAATAAAAATAACAATTTTAGTCCTTTATACAAACAAAAGACATTTTAAGCCCTTAAACTATTTTCTTGACACTTTTGACCCATAGACTTGTTCAAGTGGTATTTTTAGCTCAAAGCTTATTCTTTGGCAGTTTCAGCCCTTCCAGAAAAGTATTTTTCGGTTAAAGTCCAAACTTTTTGCAACTTTTACAATTTTGGCCCAAATTCCAAAAACTTTACATTTTTTATCCTTTTTGGAAAAGAAAAGCATTTTAACCCTTGAAATAGTTTTGTTTACACTTTTTACCTCTTGTTTTGTGAAATTTATCATTCAGCCCCTTGAAAATTTGTTTTTTTCGCAATTTTGGGCTTAATGGGCCGAAAAGCCCAAAATTTGGCCCATTAAGCTACAATTTACATTTCAAGTCCTTTGAAGAGCATAATATTCATAAAAACATTTATTTTAACTGTTTTGACTCCTTTGACCCTTAAGAAAAACCGTGAATGGCAAATTTAACCCAACTTTTGTTTATTTGACAATTTAAGCCCAAAAATTGGTTTTATGTTGCTATATGTTGATTTTAATCTTAGAGGGTACTTTTCTTGACTTGTTTAGTGTAGTATACCTTAGATCATGTTTGTTTTCCTTCTTATGCCATAGATCTCGAGATTTCTTTCCTTTTTGTTTACATATTCAACACATAAGCACATAAAATCACACATACATACATGAAATCATACATAGCATACACATACTCATAGATCTACACATTTTACTTGTATTCTCCCCCATAAAACTTGTGAAAACCGAAAAGAGAGGGGTATGAACTCACCTTGAGTTTGTGGGTTCGGTTTTGAAGAAGAATGGAAGAAGTTTGATGCTATTCTCGGCCTACCAAGCTTGTTGGAGGATCTTTGGCTTAGATGTGTTCTAAGAGGCAAGATCATGAATTTGAATGAATTAAAAGATGATTTTTGATGAGGTATAGAAGTTAAACTTTGGATTTAAGTAAGAACTTACCAAGATTTGTAACTAGAAGTGATTTTTGAATGAAAAGCTCATTGGAATACTTATAATTCTCGAAAATTTGGATGAAAAGGAGAAGAGAGTTCTTATGTTTTTGAGAGAGATTTTTGAGAGTGTGTGTGTGTGTTTGAGTTGGTTTCGGCCGAAGAAGAAAGAGAAGAGAGGGGAGAGAAGTTGCATGGGAACATGAGATGCCCTAGATACATGAGATGTACTATACCTTGATAACATTTGAGTAATAATGATGTGTCAACTTAGAAGTCAACTCCATTAATCTTCTTTTTTTTATATTTATATATATCTATTGGCCGAGAATGGCTAAGGAGAGGAATGTGTTGGGCATTTTTGAGTTTGAGTCCATAATATGGGCCTAATTTGATGGTTTTCGGCCCATTGGCCCTTTTAGATAAATTCACGGCCCAATATTCATCAAGTATGAGTCTTATGGCCCATTAGGGCTAATTAGGTTAGTTATGGCCCAATAAGGTCCATTAGGGTATTTTATTTCATTCTAGGCCCATTATGGCCCAAAATGTCAAAATAAATGAAAGTGGGTCCAATTAGAGTCCATATAGGAGTTCTAAGCCCAAAATAGTCAAATTGGAAGCTTATTGGTCCATTAGGCCCAATAAGAAAATCCTAATCCAAAATGGACTTAAACCGGGATTTCTAGGGTTTCCAATTCTTTGTTGACTATTTGCAGTGCTTGTATAAAGTGTTTGATGGAAGTTTTGTTGTTATTGAATAAGCATCTTACATGCTCTCACATTTTTGGTTCACAAATGTTATCATTGTTGTTGTTACAAAGCATCAAAATTCCTAGTTGTGACAGGTTTAAAGAGAAGTTTGAAAGATAAAGAAGGGTGAAGATGCGTAGGTACGTTGGGCTTTCCTCGGATCTACGTTGCGCGTACGAGGGCTGTAACGACCCAAAAATCAAGGGTAAAATTTTCATTTTTAATATAGCTAAAACATTGATACCATTTATTTCAAACATTTCAAATCATCGTTAAGTAAAACATTTATCAGAGTTCATCCTAAAATCATTCATTGCGGAAATCATAGGTGCGTGCACTGCGATCAATCCGATCTCTTCTTTTCCAAATAGATGATACCTGAAACCAAAACTGTAAACCGTAAGCACAAAGCTTAGTGAGTCCCCCAGAGCATACCCCACGCACAATCCACATAACACATATCATATTAGCTGTAAAAGCTATCTCTACCACATAATCCATGCATATAATCATATAAGGAAGCCATGGAAACCCTCTAGGGTCTTACACCTAGTGCCACAGGAACCCCCACATGGTCTTATTCGCTATGGGAACCCCCACATGGTCTTCCTTCCTTGGGAACCCCCACAAGTTCTTCCTTCCAAACAAGACATAATGCAAACTATACATACAAACATATGAGCTAAACATACAAACATATAAGGATGCCTTGGAAACCATCCAAGGTCTTACACCGCGTGCCATTGGAACCCCCACGTGGTCTTAGCCCACTGCCATGGGAACCCCCACATGGTATTAGCCTGGAAAGCCATGGGAACCCCCACATGGTCTTATATCCAACTGCCTCGGGAACCCCCGGGGTCTTCCATGCAAGTATCACAAAGACAACTAGCATACCAAATACCACACAATCAACTAGCATACTACATATATAATTATTTGCCATGGGAACCCCAACATGGTCTTCACATAAATGCATAATGTATCAATAATACATTCGCAACAATCATCACAACTAGATAAATGGGTCGGCCTTGGAGCCTTAGACCTATTGGTATGGTGAGAAGACTCACCTCAAATACAGAAGTTTCCCAAATGACATGCTTAGCTGCTGCCCTGCCAGCTTCCCGGGCTGTTACTATCAATCAATCAATATACCCAATTAGCAATTGGGTTCTAATCCATGACTATAACTTCATACCTGGGGAAAAAGACCGTTATACCCCTGCCAGCCCAAGCTATAATCTAAAAGGCCCCAAAGGCCAATTAATCTACAAGTGGCCCAATTTTCCAAATTGGGCCCAAACCTAATAGTCCACAAGGCCCAATACCAAAAACTCCCGAAAACCCAATCCATGGCCCAATTTTCCAAATTGGGCTCAAAACCATAATGGGCCTCCACAACTAAATATCAACCCTAAAACCAGATGGCCCAATAGGGCCCAAAACACTCATTCCAAAACCATAAGATCCATAAAGGCCCATTAATTGCCCAATTTTCCAAATTGGGCCTATACTCCTTATTGGGCCTCATCCTAAGATCCAACCATTTAATTAGTCCAGAACACAACCACTCTAATAGTCCATTAAGGCCCAAGAATCGAGGCCCAAACAGATGGCCCAAAGCCTAAGCCCAAAGTCCGAAATCCAACCTGACTGAGTACACAGGGCGTACTCAGCAGTACGCTGCGCGTACTCGCTTAATGGCTTGTACGCTGCGTGTACTTGCTTGTACGCCCAACGTATTACCCTCTAGACCCACTTCTACCATTAAGCACTTAATTCTTTAAGCCATAAGTCCAGTCCACAGATCTGAGTCCCACATAATGTCGAAACCCATAAAGTCACTGACTTGGTGACTTTGCTTGCCCCATAAGGACCAAATAGCATTCTTCTTTCATGGAAATGACTCAAACTCCCACATAGATGGTCTTAAACTCTAAAGGTACCAACTTTATAAACCTTTAACCTCTAAAACACTAATAGGGGCAACTCAAAGCTTCTGGAATGAATTCAAGACCACTAAATCTCATACTTGGGACCATCATGAACTAAAAACCATACATGGAAGATATAAGAGATAGATGATCAAGCTCAAAGCTTTATACCTTCGTTGAGCTGAAAATGTAGCAAGAAGTCCCGATCTACAAGCCCTCCCTTAAGCCACCACCTTGTATTGAGCTTCCACTTCTTGAAATGCACCAAAAACCACCCAAAATGCACCCACAAAGCTCACAACACTCTTGGATGAAGCTACCACTCGAAATTAGGGTTTAAGGCTCTGAGAATGAAAGGGAGGCGCACCCCCTTGGACTTAAGGTGCTTTAAATAGTGAGCCAACCCTAAAAATTAGGGTTTTGGAGATCTTGGACGTACGATGGGCGTACTCCTTGTACGCTGAGCGTATGTCTTTCGCACCTGCGTTTCATTATCCAGCACTATGCTGGGCGTACTCACCTGGCTACCACCTTTCATGCATGGGCTGAAATGCAAGCTTTTCCATTCAGGGACCAATTCTGCAAAGAACTTCAAAGTACTATAACTTCTTCGTTCTGAGTTCATTTCCGACGAACTTTATATCCACGAAAAGGTGGCAAGAATCCCTACGCTCCTAGCTACACCCCAAGCCTTAAAACATTTTGAATAAAACCCGAGACCCATAAAAGACCGAATCGTCAGATTACGCTTATACCCTTGGCCTCTGAAGACATAATCGGACACTTTCAAAATCGGGTGTTACAACTCTCCCCCACTTAAATTAGATTTCGTCCTCGAAATCATTCCTTGCCATTCCTTACGCCAAATAACTTGAGCATTATGGCCACAGCCTCGAGCATACCATAGCCTTTCCAAGGCAACCGAAACCAACCCTCGTATGGTTCTAGAACCTGAAGATGAACGAATTCCTTGCAACCTGATCACATCTGCTCCATCTAAAATCTGAAGTCTCGAGATGGTCTGTCTCCCTGACAGACTGCCCACATCGAATCATCATCGAGCTGATTCCACAAGAAACCAACCTAGATAGAATACTTCCCACCCGTAATACCTTGAGGCTTCCTAAAGAGAAAAATCATCGGTTAACTGCGGCTACCGAATAACATGCACTTCCATACACGGACCCTAAATTACTGAAGTCGCTCCAACTCCTCTTGCTGTCACATAGCTGCTTTCCTGAAGAACAACCGGGACCTACCTGGTCCCAACTTGTCTGTCAACTGTCCGGAACACCGGACACCTACCCGATTGCTGAGCCAAAAACACACATACAACAGTTCTACATGGCCTCCGAAGGATACCTCATCTGACAATAACTGCCCTATCTATACCGGTACTCATGGCTCCTTCAATCCCTTGATCCATCCGATCATAATAGGCTGACAACCTGTCTCCACTGAATCAACGCAAAAGGTGAATGTAACCAGAATAACTGTAGTCTTACATCATGCCCGGTCTCCTTCGACCTCCGTTTCCCGATTTTAATTGCGTTGTGACCTACTCACAACCTTGCGAACTAGCCCACCCTGGCCTAAGTCATCTGAACGAATCTGTGAATGCTACGGCTACACTTGCAGACTTACAACACTTCCAACACTATCCAACAACCTTATGAATGCTACGGCTACACCCGCAGACTTACAACACTTCCAACACTATCCAACAACCTCGTGAATGCTACGGCTACACCCACAGACTTACAACACTTCCAACACTATCCAACAACCTTGTAAATGCTATAGCTACATCCGCATACTTACAACACTTCCATCCTAACGCAACCGTAGCCCAATGCCTTACCCCTAATCTATCAATTTGAACGCATACAGAGTCGAGCACACACTCGACCGAACACCCGAAGTGACTCAATTCATAACTGGATCCCCAACTTGCTTCTCCAAATTCTGCTATCAAGCCCCCAAGAAAACGCGATTCACACGCTGGGGAGTTTTACCGAACTCCAACTCACACAACCCTCACCAAATAACCACTTGGCCCGCCATTTTCCTTGATGAGGATGAGAAACCCATCCTGGTCTCATGCATGCCCCTGTCCTAAATACATGCACGATTCTCCCCCACTTAGATTCCACTAAGTCCGCTTGGCACATAAAAATTGAAGGATTCCCAGTCCTTCTTTCATTCCAATGATCAATCTGCTGACGACTGATGCCTACCCAGATGAGTGCACCATAAGTAACTCTTCCGAAAACAACACAACTCTTGAAAACTAGCTAACACTTCTTGTATCCCAACGACATCAATGACTTCAGACGCTTAAAAGTGATATCACACTCAGATCTCGGAGTTCAACGAACGGATAGTCTAACCAAAACCTCAGCAACAACTCTCTATTCCCTCGGCGATCCTGAAGGTTCTTCCAATCACAAAATACTAAGGCTACTAAAAACTAGTCATGATTCCCTCACACAATCCCTTGAACCAACCCCGAAAATGGCTGGAACAGGTGAACTCACTGCTCCTCCCTGATCGACATACAATCGACCTCCTTATTGCCCACCTGATCAAAATGAAAATAGAACGGACTTGCCCCCTATGGGCAATCCCTGCTGACATGGCCGAACCTGCTACACCTGTAGCAACCCAGATCACTGAACAGATTCTGACAACGACTCGGAGCAATCACGGTACACGCGGAACCCGCTCCGCGAGATACGTCCTTCTGAAGATCTCTCAAAGATTCCTCGGCATGCTGACAGGCATCTGACAACCCTTGCTAACTCAGACAATAGAAGATAACCAACCCGAGATCTAACTTATCACAATTCCAAAGCGATGAAAATTCTTGATATCCTTTGGAAATGGTAGAAAATAGCATTTACGCAAACATCTGAAGGAATCCTGACCTCCTCCTCATGTGTTACCTCGACCGCCCTGAGAACATGGTGTAACACTTGCTTCCAGTCCCAATGACAATCCCAACTCTTGGAACGACCCTCCATCGTGCAGTTTCCACAAGCGTTACACTGAACCCGACCTGTTGGCCTCTCAAAAGCTGATCCGAATTTCTTGGGTCTCTTCCCAATACCTTCCAATAAATGCACATAACCTGAACTTCTATTCTCGGAGTACTCCAAATCGATCTTCCGCCCTCTGGCTCTGGGATCCACAACATTCAGGGTCTCGCACCCTGACACACTCACTAGCTCAATCGTCAACAGCTGAACTGCAATAGCAGGAGCAACCTCTGCTCTAAACTGGGATACAAATTACCCCCAAGACATAGTCTCCAGTCCCGAAAGTGCAATAGATCGCACAATCAATCCTTGCCGCTTGATACAAGAGATCCAAGGTGAACTCAAAACCCTGGCAGTCCTTCCACTAACTGGCTCACCACCGGAGCCGGGACCAAACCTTGGTCCTTCCCATACATGCTCATCCTCATTCTGCAAAGCAGCTATTCTCACGATCAAGGCATAACCAATAATTCTCCTTCCCATAAGCTTCTTAGATTCTCCAAGACTCTCACCGATTTGAGTATGGATCATGTGCTTTCAGTAGTACGAGCCCAATACTACCTTCCACACCTATCCATACTTTCCTCAACAATCCTCTTGAATCCTCTAAGTCAGTTACTCCACTGGTATACTAAATGTCTGCTAAACAGCAACACGATAACTACCGAAGCAACTCCTAGGCTCCCCTAGGTTCCCAACTTCCCCGAACCGCGCCACTAAGCTCACTGGAGCATATCATAGGCTTTCCTAGGTTCCCAACCTCTCCCTGCCTCAGCTGCTGAAAGATTCCCATTAATGTCAACTAGCTACCTCATGAATATAGCCACATGTAGCAGAGATCAAATAACCCTTCAAGTAAAAGACTCGTCCCTAGAACGGTTGGACTCATACAAGAGCTGCGCAATACGGTCAAGTCCATCACTCTGAGATTATCCATTCTATGCTACATGTGAGTTAGCATATTCACTTAATAGCAAACTCACATTAATAAGAGTCCTACAAAGCACAAAGCAAGCAACATTCAGGTAATCGGTAAATCTAACCAACATACACTAGAGAGGTCAGTCTATCCACACATACAATCCGCAAGCAGGTAACACCTGTCACTAACCTCATCCTAGGCTTACCTTAGGGTAGTCTCCGACCCATGAACTATCATAAAACATTTGGCCCACATACCACCACTCATGCTGTCCACATCCATCCATCCTCGCTGCCGGCTGCCTTATGCATGCAAATTATACACAGAACAGGATCTAATAGACTGTCGAATAATAGACTTTACCCTAAGACCACAGGAAATAAGGCCAAATCAGCTATTCTAAGGATATACGATCCTAACCGTATACAGTTTTCAAAACATACACTTAGCAGTTACCAATACCAATAGTCATTCTCATTACAACATAACATACAATATCTCCAAAGCTACAAGCATCACATATCAAGCCAATATATCGCTGACTACTCAGCACTAGCATGCAAGTCTACCAGCTCATACAACATATATAGGCATCTTCCCTAGCCATAACTAGCATGCGATTCACAGATCCATAAATCAAGTTAAAACAGATAACATATATGGGTATTCTGGGAAACTTACTTGAGCTCGGCTGATTACATGCACCAAACCCTTTCTTTTCTTAGAAACTTTTTCCTTGAAAACATTTTTCTTTTAAAAACTTTACAAATCCTCAGTTTGAGTTCAGACACACCGAAAATATGTTCGAATCCCTCAAACCAAGGCTCTGATACCAACTTGTAATGACCCAAAAATCAAGGGTAAAAATTTCATTTTTAATATAGCTAAAACATTGATACCATTTATTTCAAACATTTCAAATCATCGTTAATTAAAAAAATTATCAGAGTTCATCCCAAAATCATTCATTGCGGAAATCATAGGTGTGTGGACTGCGACCAATCCGATCTCTTCTTTTTCCAAATAGATGATACCTGAAACCAAAACTGTAAACCGTAAGCACAAAGGTTAGTGAGTCCCCCAGAGCATACCCCACACACAATCCACATAACACATATCATATTATCTGTAAAAGCTATCTCTACCACATAATTCATGCATATAATCATATAAGGAAGCCATGGAAACCCTCTAGGGTCTTACACCTAGTGTCACGGGAACCCCCACTTGGTCTTATCTGCCATGGGAACCCCCACATGGTCTTCCTGCCTTGGGAACCCCCACAAGGTCTTCCTGCCAAACAAGATATAATGCAAACTATACATATAAACACATGAGCTAAACATACAAACATATAAGGATGCCTTGGAAACCATCCAAGGTCTTACACCGGGTGCCACTGGAACCCCCACGTGGTCTTAGCCCACTGCCATGGGAACCCCCACATGGTCTTATATCCAACTGCCTCGGGAACCCCCCGGGGTCTTCCATGCAAGTATCACAAAGACAACTAGCATACCAAATACCACACAATCAACTAGCATACTACATATATAACTATTTGCCATGGGAACCCCCGCATGGTCTTCACATAAATACATAATGTATCAATAGCACATTCGCAACAATCATCACAATTAGATAAATGGGCCGGCCTTGGTGCCTTAGACCCATTGGTATGGTGAGAAGACTCACCTCGAATGCATAAGCTTCCCGAATGACATCCTGAGCTGCTGCCCCGCCAGCTTCCCGAGCTGTTACTATCAATCAATCAATATACCCAATTAGCAATTGGGTTCTAATCCATAACTATAATTTCATACATAGGGTAAAAGACCATTATACCCCTATTCTATTCCTTGACCAAAACTTTGGCCCAAGCTATAATCTGAAAGGCCCTAAAGGCCAATTAATCCACTAATGGAAAATTGGGCCCAAACCTAATAGTCCGCAAGGCCCAATACCAAAAACTCCCCAAAACCCAATCCATGGCCCAATTTTCCAAATTAGGCTCAAAACCATAATGGGCCTCCACAACTAAATATCAACCCCAAAACCTGATGGCCCAATAGGTCCCAAAACACTCAGTCTAAAACCATAAGTTCCATAAAGGCCCATTAATGGCCCAATTTTCCAAATTGGGCCCATACTCCTTATTGAGCCTCATCGTAAGATCCAACCATTCAATTAGTCCAAAACACAACCACTCTAATAGTCCATTAGGGCCCAAGAATCGAGGCCCAAACACATGGCCCAAACCCTAAGCCCAAAGTCCGAAATCCAACCTGACTGAGTACACAGGGCGTACTCAGCAGTACGCTGCGCGTACTTGCTTGTACGCCCAGAGTACTACCCTCTATAACCACTTTTTCCATTAAGCACTTAATTCTTTAAGCCATAAGTCCAATCCACAGATCTGAGTCCCACATAATATCTAAACCCATAAAGTCACTGACTTTTTGACTTTGTTTGCCCCCATAAGGACCAAATAGCATTCTTCTTTCATGGAAATGACTCAAACTCCCACATAGATGGTCTTAAACTCTAAAGGCACCAACTTTATGGACCTTGAACGTCAAAAACACTAAGAGGGGCAACTAAAAGCTTCTGGAATGAATTCAAGACCACTAAATCTCATACTTGGGACCAACATGAACTAAAAACCATACATGGAAGATCTAAGAGATAGATGATCAAGCTCAAAGCTTTATACCTTCGTTGAGCTGAAAATGTAGCAAAAAGTCCCGATATACAAGCCCCCCCTTAAGCCACCACCTTATATTGAGCTTCCACTTCTTGAAATGCACCAAAATGCACCCACAAAGCTCACAACACTCTTGGATGAAGCTAACACTCGAATTTAGGGTTTAAGGCTCTGAGAATGAAAGGGAGGTGCACCCCCTTGGACTTAAGGTGCTTTAAATAGCGAGGCAACCCTAAAAATTAGCGTTTTGGAGATCCTGGACGTATGCTGGGCGTACGTCTTTCGCACCCGCGTTTCATTATCCTGAACTACGCTGGGCGTACGCCAGTTTACGCTGGGTGTACTCACTTGGCTTCCACCTTGCATGCATGGGCTAAAATGCAAGCTTTTCAATTCAGGGACCAATTATGCCAACAACTTCAAAGTACTATATCTTATTCGTTCTGAGTCCGTTTCCGACGAACTTTATATCCACGAAAAGGTGGCAAAAAGCCCTACGCTTCTAGCTACACCCCAAGCCTTAAAACCTTTCTAATAAAACCTGAGACCCATAAAAGACCGAATCGTCAGATTACGCTTATACCCTTGGCCTCCGAAGACACAATCGGACACTCAAAACCGGGTGTTATAAGGGCGCATGTGTCAATCTTCGGATGAGACGACGTGGCGGATGCTAGACCGCGTATGCGAGACCGCTAGGCATAATGTTGCTACACGGGGCGTACACGAAGGCTAGATGTCAGCATCCGAATGCGAGAACTTGGATAACAAGCAAGGGCCAGGATTTTGCCACGTCACCCTCCTCGCAACAACATAGTCCCGACTTCTAAATTCCATAAATTTCACATACGAGCTCCGTTTTTTACGTCCTTTATATCCAGGTGTAGGTGGCGACTTACTTTACAACATTCATTTAGACTTTGTCAGCTAATTTTGACTTTATTTTTAAAGTTATATTTTAACAGGCCTGGACAGGTAAAGTTCGTTAAAAATTTATGACTTTGTTATCCGACGTCCATTTTCGTCTATCTTTATATCGTTGAGTTCTTATTAACGAGATCTTTAATTCTCGTTTAGATTGTGTCGGCTAAAAATCTGTCGATCTAAAACTCGAATTTTGGGTTGTGCATTGTTATGCTAAATCTTAGAAAATCATAACTTCCTCATACGAAGTCAGATTTGGACGTTCTTTTTATGCACACTCTTGGTTTAACGTATACGACGACTTTCGTTTAGGTCGATAAGGCTAAAAAGTATTTTATCACAAACTCAATTTTTATGATTCCCGGTGTCGTGCCGGTTTTGCCGCAAAACTTCGACATGCCATAACTTCTTCGTTATAAGTCGGATTTCAGCGTTCCTTATATTCCCAAAATTCTTGTAACGACTACTTTAACTTTCTTCATAGATATTGGGCCTATCTATTATTTTATTTTTGACGTTTATTTTATTGTTATTTTATTACGTCGTTATAAGCAAGTATAATGCACACAAAATCACATAAATCACATAATACTCAAGTAATTCCTCTTCATTACCCCAAAATAGGTTACAATTGTTGACCCTAACTATTACATAATCATACTAATGCTTAGCCAGAAACACAGGCGTTACAATTCTCTCCTCCTTAGGATGATTCCGTCCCAGAATCATGCATCAGTAAACAGATGTGGATCGCGACTCATCATGTCACTCTCTGTTTCCCAGGTGAGGTTCGGCCAATTCGTATGTTTCCATTGCACAAGCACCAAGTCAACCATCTTGCATCATAATTTTTTTGTCTCACGATCAACAATTGCCTCAGGCTCTTCAATTAGCCTCTTATTTTCATCCATCCTTAACTCCGAAAGTGGAATTATATCGGGAACTTCTCCCGTGAACTTCCTCAAATAACACACATGGAAAGTGTTATGAATACCATCTAGTTCTTCTGGAAAATCCAACTTGTAAGCTTGGTTCCCTATCCTCTGAAGAACTTTGAATGGTCCAATAAACCTTGGACTTAGCTTTCCTCTCTTTCCAAATCTTATAAGTCCCTTCCATGGTGAGAATTTAAGCAATACCGAATCTCCAACTTCGAATGTCATCGATCGTCGCTTCTTATCAGCATAGCTCTTTTGGCGATCTTGAGCTGCTAACATCCTTTCTCTAATCACTTTTAACTTGTCAGCAGTTTGATGGACTATTTTGGGGCCCATAATCTGTTGGATTAGGTGTCTAAGCCCATAACTATTATTGGCATGTACTTTATTTGATTATGAGCATGGTCCTTTTGGGTTGCCTTCACTCATGCAACTTGATAGGATGACTAGTGGAAAGAGAGAGAGAGAGTAAGATTTATTATATTAATAATAAATTGATACTCAAAATGATTTTATTAATATATTATAAGATTAATATATTATATGGAAATCATATTATTAATTAGTGATTAATCAGAAATTAATTTAATATTAATTTTGAGATTAAAGGAACTGATTAATAATGGAGGGGCTGTTTTGCAAATCATTGGTAGTTGTGAAACTGGGCCTAGGGACTCCTTGATGGGAGTGGATGAAATTTATAGATTTGATCTATAAGATTCCGTCCAAGGCATCTTATGGAGGTCCCTGGGTTGCTTTGGGCTTAAGTTAGGAACTAGGGTTTCCTTATTCAAGTCCAACTTAAAGGTTAAGCAACCTAGCCTTATATAAACCCCCCAAGACTAAGGAATTTCGACCCTAAGATTTAGAAACCCTAAGGTGGCCGATTTCATCCTCTCTCCAAGTCATCCTTGTTGTGTTGAGTGTTTGTGACTCCATTAGAGGTGCAACACTTGGGGCACTAAGCTTTCAAAGGTCAAGGATTGTTCTTATTATTACAATATAACAAGTGAGGTAATCTTCTAACCTTTTATACATATGAATTTCGAAATTGTGTATGCTAGATCTAGGGTTTTGCTTTGGATGATTAACTTGCATGTATAACTTGAGAAAAACCTAGATCCAAAGCAATTAGGGTTGCATGTGCACCATAGGAATGTTGTAATGCTCATAACCCATCTGTGGTATCAGAGCCTAGGTCGTTTTTCTGTTGTATTTGATGCATCTATGATTTTTTCAAAGCTGGAAGAAAATCGTTTTTGGACTCTGCCTGATGAACACGTCGTGTTCATAGATGTCCACGACGTGTTGGTCTTCCACGACGTGTTATGGCCTGACACGACGTGGAGACCAGTCAGTTGGCAGATTTCTGGATTTCTGGCCTACATTAGATTTGGATAATTACCATAAATTGTTTTTAATGATTAAATTCTAATTTTTTGATATGGTAATGAATATCATCATCTAATTGAAAGATAATTGTCAAATTTTAAGATAATTATGAGATTTTGTGATAAATTAAGTATTTGTAAAATTTGATTTGAATTTTCTTACCAAATAAAAGAAAATGTCAAATTTATGATAAAGATAAAAAGTTATATGATTAATTTAATTGTTTTAATTTAATCTAGAAGTTTTGAAAAGTTTCAAAAATTTTCCCTCAAGTTTTGGAATTTAAAATTTAGTTAAAAGTTTTAATTTTGAAATATTAAAATTCTAAAACCCTAGTGTTTTTAAAAGTTTAAAAATACACCCTCATGGTTTTATTAATAATTTAATAAAAAGATTAATTAAGATACAATTCATAATTTCATAGATATGTTTAAATTTAATTAATTAAAAGTTTAATTTATTAAAAGATTAAACCACCTAGTATTTTAAAAGTTTAAAATACACCCTTATACTATTATAATATTAAAAGCTTAATTCATATATATGTATAAGAAAAGGTCAGTCTTACCGTTATTAGGTCTTATTCACGAAGCTGGTCTATAAGGGGTGTTAAAGGAAGCGGCCTGTAAAATGACCGTCATTGGGTATCCACTCTTACCACCGCACCCTTGACTAGTGGAGGGTCGTTAGTCGAACGGGTAGGATAGGACACTAAGCCCTCATTAAAGGTATAATGAATTATAAAGTAACTAAATGCTTTTATAAATTCCCAAATCTTAGTTACTTTAAGAAAATGTAAATTTGATGCTAACCCATGAAATTGCACATTGCACCTTATTGGTCAGTTAGTGGAGCGTGTGTGGTTAACCGACACACTAATGTGGACTAATGAAGGATGGCAATGGGTTTCTCGTAAATTATCATTGATCAATGGAGCGTGTGTGGTTAACCGACACATTGATTTAGTGATAAATGACATTGAGAGTACCAAGCTAATTTGCATGGTTATTCACACCTTGTTTGTGATCCTCGGTATCCCAGTCACAAACTTGAAAGGCATAATCTAGATTAAACATGCCTTTGAAAAGTTCAATGAATCTCAAAAGATATAGGAATTTCATTTAAAACCTAATTCGCTTAAAATTTTCGTTTTCGTGGTGGAATTGGTAAATCGTCATTTACCTACCTTCAAATAATTTACAATTGGATTACAGAATCCCTCTTCCGAATTGTGAATTATTGTGTTGGGTCTTAGCCTTAATATTTCATTTGGGTGTTATATTAAGTACTTGAATAAACTAATTTAAATTTCTCCCTGTTGTAGATGTCTGGTCTTCCTCAATCCTTTGGAAAAGGCTTTCCGTCTGAAGATAATCTTCCACGTGTCGATGAAGGTGAAATATCATTCCCTTCTTCGTGCAATGGTGGAACCGGAAATCATACTTCTCTTCCTCCACCTTCTCCCGTGATTCTCCCTGACCCACGTTTCGTCGACTTGAAAAGTTCAAGGTCACTCGAGCCCTTTTGGCATGCAAAAACCAAGATGGGAATTTTGTATGTGCACATGTTCTAAACATGAAGTCGCACCTTGACATATTGGGAATGTTGGGTGTCGTTTTCCCAAGGAAGCTGGCTGCTGACTTGGTTCTTCAGTCACTTCCCGAGTCATATAGTCAGTTTGTTAAGGACTACTATATGACAGATCATGACATGACCCTCATTGATCTAACACATTTGCTAATTGCTTCTAAAACAACAATGCTGTAGCGCACTGGTAAAGCAAATTTGATTGGAAGATCTACCTCCCAAATTTCCATGGACATAGGCAATGGCAACAATGATCCAGAAAAGATTTCTTCTCCTAAGGGAGAGAAATTGGCCATGGTCGAAAAGTTTGACCATAAGAGAAAGGCCAGGTATGAGATTGTTCCATGTGTCATTCCCAAAGAGTCCATATGTTTCTATTGCGAAGAGAAGGAGCATTGGATGCGAAGCTGCCGTATCTACCTGAAAGATCGCAAGGATAGTAAAGTCAAACTGTATGACTCTGCTTCAGGTATATCCACTATCTAACTCTATTAAGTTCTTATTTATAGATTCTTAATACATGATGTGATAAGATTGCATTTTGATGTTTTGTAGGATCGAAGAAAAGGAAGGAAGCTTAAAAGAAGAGACGGCTGAGTCTGATCGTGAAGAGATGGATTTCAATCGCATGGTTCGATGATCAGATTTTTGAGTTGCTACTTTAGAGTTATGATAGATTGCTTAGGAATATTTAGTAACATAATTTTCATTTGTATTTGAATTGTAAGGAAAATTTTTCTGCACGTTATCAATAAAATGAATTGTTATGTTTTATTTCATGTTTCCTTGAAATTGCATTTATGAAAATTGGTGTTTATATTTCTATTATTAGCAATGTTGAAAAATGGATTTGATTCTTAGTTATATCGTTTGTGGTAGTGTCATAATTTACCAAGTGAGGAAGGATTCTCGTCGCCCAAGTTTCAATTGGACAGAAACTTAGAATCATGCGATTTGAATTGTATGATGTATGGGAATCTTGACCTTTGGGACATTAAGACTAATTCATTGTTCACATGTATATGTGAGTCAAGTGAAAGACTAAAGGATCTTGTACACATTGATGTGGACTGGTCAAAATCCACCACAAATGACGATAAGTCTATTCATCATGATTTACTGGTGGTTCAGTAAATATGATTATACTTACAAGATTAAGTATACTTCTAATACCTTGAAAAGTTTCAAAGTATAAGCAGAACGAATTAGAAGAATCAATTAGGCAGAAAGATAAAAGTTTCTCCAATCTGAAAGGAAAGGAGAGTACTTTAGTATCGTGTTTTATGATCATCCAAATGATTATGGAACCATGTATCAATTGATTCTCTAAGGACACCTTAGTGCATTTATATGACTAAGAATAGGAATCAGAATTGTTGAAATGGTTAAATCAAAAGGACGAGTCATACTTCGTTCCAAAATCGAGTTTTAAAGATATGATCTAGTTACTTCAAGTTCTACCTTAAGTAACAAGTTCTAATTAGATTTGTAACACCTCATGAAATGTAGGGTAGAAAAGTCTTCTAACTCTTGCACATTTGAAATTGGTAGTTGTGATGTTTTGGATAAAACAAAGACCAACTAAGACCAACTATATGAAGTGTTGTCTTGATGAGAACCCGCACTAACTCTTGAATATTTGGTTGTCAAGTAATGTTCCTTGACAGAGAATCTTATATGTCAAGAGGTCAGTGGGAGTCTTAATGATCTTGAATAGTTTCAGGAAATAGTCAAGAATAAACCTTTTTAGTAATCACTAGCACACAACTTGAGGTTAATAACCTATTGTGTTAACATATTCTTGTTTCTGTGCCTGTTCCAGTTAAGTTGACTATGCGTGTGAGTTCTATGAGTTCTCATTTGATTGCATAAGGAAAAGCACCTTGATCCGTGAAAGTACATTGATTTGTATGGGTGAGCTGCTCAGCAACTTGGAAGCACTGGTAGGCCCTTGTACCTCCAGATGGCAAGAAATTAAGATTAAGCAAGTTTAGTCCATATGAGTTTGGATTTTTCATAAACCTTGTCTTATGATAGTGGTTGGAAATGACAAATTCACAAGGATAGGAACACATACACCATAAAATCTAAGTGGCAAGAGGTTTTTCTCTACTTCATGAAAATGATTGTGAGGAAACGCTTTCGCTAGTAGATTTTAAAGGATTAGCAGTTGTGATAATTGCGTTCTCAAATACGAGTATGATTACGACATCCCTCTTCATTGTTCAAATTGTGAGAAATGGCAAGGAATTGTTTGAACATTCAGGACTTACTGCTATAAGTTCTGAAATGGTTTAGACACGCACATATGCTATCTAATGAAAGGTGTATGAGCTTGAGAAGTCTAGGTAAAGACTTATCAAAGCACCATGTATCAGAAATATGAAATTTGGTAAGAAAGTCAATAAGTATTGATTTCTAGAAGTCCAGCTGATTTTTGGATACATGTCAAAGCTAGTGGGAGCATAATTGTTATGCTAGTAAGAACATAATTATTATGCTAGTGGGAGCATGATTATTATGTAAGGTGTTGCGAGTTGGCAATGCTATTTATAGGAAACAAAGGTTACAAATTTGCAAATTTGCAAAGTTTGGGAATTGTTTCGCTATAGTAAGGGAGAGGATACTAATACTTCATTTCTAATCTAAAAGTTTAGATTGAAATTTTAATGGAACTTAGTCATGGATATATATGAATGTAATGTTGAAATGTTTCGACATTGGAAATTCTATATATGGAAATATTATAGCAAGAGACTGGTCAAGTATCATGTCTTTATGTGAGACTTTATGAATCGTATCCCATATGCTTCGGGTATAGGATCGATTTCATATGCTATAATATTCGCTGCTCTAATTTTCCAAATACCCAAGGCATTAAGAGGGAAAAAGGACTAGAACATTGTAACGCCCCGATTCTGAGGTACTGATTTTGATATAAGATTTTCTTGATTTCAAGGCCTACTCGACGAGTTGGTTGTCCTACTCGTCGATTAGCAGCGGGTTGGTCCACGTGTTTTAGTGACCTACTCGCCGGGTCCAAGAAGGGACACGACGAGTAGGAGCTGGAAAATGAAACCCTAAATTTCGGGGTTTTGCATCCTATTTATAGGATCATTGGCCTCCCCCAACCTCCCCTTACAGCCTCTTGACATTCCAAAACCCTAATTCGTGTGAGTGTATGCTTCTTTGGTGTGTTTAAGCTTTGAAGAAGGATTTTGGTGAGAAAAACTTGGGGAAACAAGTGATTAGAAGCAAGGAACTCGTGGGAACCAGATATCTACTTCAGTGGGCACCCTTTTGAAGGTATTAAGCTGTTTCTTTGGCTCATTTCTTCCTAGATCTCTTTTCGGTGGGTTTTTAAGAAGCCTTTATTGTGTTTGAGCTAAGATCTGAAGTTGCAACTTCAGATCTGAGCTCTCTTTGGCCTATAAGTCCATAAAGTTGTTAGCTTTGGCATGTATGAACCTCCCCTCAAGTGTAAGACTTCTTTGCAAGATTAGTTTTGTCATTTTAAGGCTTTAGAGCTTTGCATGCACGTAAAGTTTGCAACTTTACGTGATAAGCATTCCTTGGGAAGTTGGATCTACAATATGGAGCCTTTGCATGGTTTAAAAAGCATATGTATGGATGAAGGACTGAAGGGACTCGACGAGTGGCATGGTTGACTCGGCGAGTCCGATGAAGATTGTCGTGGGCTCGGCGAGTCAGATGAGTGACTTGGCGAGTCGGCTAGGGTTTTCCCAACCTTTGGACACGTATGGACTTGGCGAGTTGCAAGAGGAACTCGTCGAGCTGGCCAAAGAGGTTACGGCCGCAAACCGTAGGAACTCGACGAGTCACTCTAGTGACTCGGCGAGTTGACTAATTGTGCGAGGAACTCGGCGAGTATCTAAGGGTACTCGACGAGTTGAGGTCAACATGGATTGTTGACCTTGACCGTTGGCTTTGACTTTGACCAAGGGTTGACCAATGGACTTCTGGGGGCATTTTGGGAAATTGGAAATTTATGAACATGGTTTGATGGCAACTATAGGTGGTGGAGTTCGTGTCGGTGATCCGAGAGGTTGAGCTTATCTTTCGAGTCGACAGTTGCGAGGTAAGTTATCATCACTATACTCAAGGGTCTAAGGCACCAAGGTCGGCCCTTTGGATTTTTATCTGGTTATGTTATGCTGGTATGAACTGTTAGATCGGTATCCTAGAGGGTAGGATAATATTATGAGGTATGTGGTATGATCTGTTAGATCGATATCCTGGTAGATAGGATGGTATTATGTGCTATGTGGTATGATCTGTTAAATCAGTTGTTGTCTATGGACTGTTATGTGATTATTTGTTATATATGCACATGTTTGTTTGGCGGTTGAGGCTTATCTGCTTTGTGAGAAAGCCAATATGTAACATCCCAACCATCAGGTATCATTATCACTCCATTTAAATTTCATGTTTTAAAGTCTACTCGACGAGTTGACGCTGTGACTCGTCGAGTAGCAGCAGGCCAGGACGCGTCAATTAATGAGTGACTCGTCGAGTCGGGATGGGGGACTCGACGAGTAGGAGCTGGAAGCGGAAACCCTAATTTTCAGGGTTTTTGCACCCTATATATTGTACCATTAGCGCCTCCCACTGTCCTCTATCACCCCTTGAGACCCAGAAACCCTAATTTCCATGAGTGAGAGCTTGGAGAGTGTTTTGGAGCTTTGGGAAGTGACTTTTGGGAAGGAACTTTGTAGATCAAGAGGCTAACATCAAGACTTCTGTGTGGATCCAGATTCTACTTCAGTGTGGGCACGTTTTGGAGGTAACCAGCTGTTACCTTAACCCCTTTTTCTTCTAGAATCATTCATATGTGGAAACTAGGGCTTTCTTTAGTTATTCATGAAGGGATTTTTGGTATGGGAGCTAGATCTGAAGTTGAAACTTCAGATCTGAACCTCTTTTGAGCCCTAAGTCCATAAATTTTCCAGTTCTTGCAAGGATGAGACTCTCCTAAGGTGTAAAGCTCCATTAGAAGCTTAGAATGGTCATTTAGAGCCTTTAGGGCCTTGCATGTGTGTAAAGTTTGCAACTTTACGTGTTAATCATGCCTTGGAAGCTTGGATCTATAATTTGGAACCTTGGCATGGCTTAAAAAGTGTCTGCATGGATGAAGATCTAGCATAGTCAACTCGGCGTGTCATATGAAGATGGTCATGAACGCGTCGAGTCGATGAACAAACTCGGCGAGTCCGTTGAAGATTGCCTTGAACTCGGCGAGTTGTTCGAAGACTCGGCGAGTCGGCTAGGGTTTCTCCCACTTCTTGGATACGTATGAGCGCGGCGAGTTGAAGGGGAACTCGACGAGCCAATCAAGGATTTCACGACTTCTCGAGTTTAGGAAGGACTCGACGAGTCGGTGAACTACACTCGACGAGTCGAGTCAACATGGACTGTTGACTTTGACTATGGACTTTGAATTTGACCAAGGGTTGACCAGTTGACTTCTGAGGGTATTCTGGTAATTTGGAAATTTATGAAAAAGGGTTTTATGATAACTATAGGTGGTGGAGTTCGTATTGGTGATCCGAGAATTGAGCTTTCTAGTTTCAGACGGCACTTGCGAGGTGAGTTACCTCCCTATACTGAGGGGTCTAAGGCACCAAGGCCGGCCCATTGGATATGTTATCCTAGCAGTGTTAGAAGTTGAGTATGAGTTAGTGTTGCATGCTAGTGGTTATCCAGTTAGGTAGATCTGTAGGACTACCTGTGTTGTTATATGATTATCTGCATGCTAAGTGGTTATGTTATATGTTGATATGTTATGGGGATGGGTTGAGGATGTACTGCTTCATGCGGTGACCAACAAACCCTAGGAGCATTCCAGATACGAGCTGTGGGCCCGGTAGGCAATCCAGACTCGTACTGTGGGCTCGATGGCAAACCAGATGTGAGCTGTGGGCCCGGTAGGCAATCCAGACTCACACTGTGGGCCCAAGGGTATTTGAGTCTGTAAAGCAGTGGACCCAGTACATGTTGTTATTGGTATATGTATTATGTGCAGTGTATCTGTATTTTGGGGAACTCACTAAGCCTCGGGCTTACAGTTTCAGTTTATTGTTTCAGGTACATCAGGGGATCGCGGCAAGGCGAAGGCGTGATCGTACAGCTCCTCATATTTATGTTTATGTTTCTGGGATACTCTGATATTATATATTTTGAAAACAAAGTTGTAATGATTTTTAATGGTTTGAAATGTTTTTAAAAGTTTAAATTGGTTTGAATTTTTGGGTGTTACACAATAGACCTGGGCATTCCAACATGTTAGTTGTGGGCCGTGAGTATTCCATCCCGGGCATGACTGGACTCATAGTATGTGGGCATTCCAACCTATTGGTTGTGGGCCTGGGGTATTCCATCCCGAGGATGATTGGACCCATAGTATGTTGGCATTCCAACCAGAAGGTTGAGGGCCTGGGGTATTCCAACCCGATGGTTGAATGGACCCATTGTATGCTGTTTATGATTATATGTATTGTTGCGGGTATGGGTAGTTTGGGGGAACTCACTAAGCTTTCGGGCTTACAGTTTCAGTTTATTATTTCAGGTGCATCAGGGGATCGCGATAAGGCGAAGGCGTAATTGTACATCTCCTCATGTGTTATTCATGTTTTTGGGATAAACTCTGATATTAGACTATTTGAAAACAAATCTGTAATGACTGCTGGATTTAAATGTTTTTGGAAAATTTTAAATTGGTTTGAATTTTTGGGGGTTACAAGTTAGTATCAGAGCCTTGGTTTGAGTGAATTAGAGGAACATTCGTGTGAATCCAGTCTCAAACTAAGGAAAATGTTCTCAAAATAATTTTTGAATGGTTTTCAAATAATAAAGGAGGATGCGAGTGTACGATCAGCCGGAGCTAGTAAGTAGACCCCAAAATATCGTACAAGTTATTTGATATTATGTGATATGTTAGAACATCATGCTAGTAATAATATAGGGATCCTCAGGAATAGTATGATAGAATTGCCTGATCTTTAATGCCTTATCTTATGTAGAGTACCTCATTGATTGTTTGTGACTCTTTCGTGTGTGAACTAACTATTGGGTGAATACTCTAAGTCACATGCTACATGGGTTAAATGGTCTTAGGGTAAGGGATTTGGTCCTGCTAGCTCTTGTCTGAGTCCAACCGTTGTGGGATTAAATCTTTTAGTCTAAGATTGTTTAAGTCGTGCGGTATGTGATTGTATTCATGCAATAGTTAACTGGCACCAATGGAGGGTCGTGTGGCAGTTCGTGGATGGGTGGGTAGTGAGAGGACGGAAGGCTAGTTATGAGATATTGATCATTCCTCTAGGAGTGAGGATTTAACGGTCGCTATTTATATGTGTATTGTAGGGTGTTGTGGTGATACTTGAGACAAATATGGGTAGGTGTGGAAGGTAGTATGGGCTCTTACTACTGAAAACACAGGACCCATACGCGTGTCAAGGAAGTAACAACCCCTAGGGTTTGGTTGGGAGTAGGTTCCCCGTCGTGTATGCAGATTATCTGATATCTTCCTGGTATATGTTCAGCATGGTGATGGCAAATCGATTTGAGGCGGGATCCGGATCATGATTGGGAGCGAGTGGCCAGGATAGGCCAGTATTGTCCGTCGATCAGATACGGGAGATGATTTCCGTGGAGTTTCTTAGATTTTGCAAGAAGAATTATTCGGTGTCGTGGACCAGGTCACCGCTAGGGTGATCGCCAAGTTCGAGGAACAAGTTGCAGCGTTGCAATCTGTGAGAGATGTTGCTACCGGGATGACTACTGGGGGAGTGTCGGTGGTGGGGTCACAACTAGGAAAGAGGAGGAGGGACTTTTCAGTAGAGGACAAAGAGTTGGAGACAGCTAACCTAAGTACTGGAAGTCAGGAGGGTCACGAGGTGTGTGGCAAGTGTGGGGGAACCCACAGATTTGCTTGTCACAAATTCAAGTGCTACAAGTGCGGGGAGAGAGGGCATGTGCAACGGGATTGCAAGAAGGATCAGATATGCTTTCACTGTCACCAGCCAGGTCATTTCAGGTCCAGTTGTCCTGCGTTGAGGACGGAAGGAATTCAGATTCCAACGATCATCGTTCCTCAGGAGGTCGAGGTCGAGCCGCAAGAAGTCTCTGGTATGTAATTGGAAAACCCCATTCTGTAATAATATTGTGGTCAAGTCGTCCGTGATCGGTATTTATTTTGTCTTGGAATATTGTTGAGTATGGATAAGCAGTAATTTCGGGTTAGTTGTCTGTTCTGTCTGAGCTATGTGTTGTGGAGTTTCATGAGTTGTTAGGCCATTGGAGGTGTCAAGAGAAATTTATTATCAAAGGATTGTAGGTGATTAGAGTTCAGGGATTCATTAGAGGATGGGAGTAGAGTGCTTGATTAGAATTTTATCATCTATGGCAAGGGTTGTGCCCTTTCAGTTTTTCGAGCTCAAAGGAGTGAGCAGGCTTGTGACCCCAAGATTGGGTTGTATTCCATCTCGAGGTCAGTTGGTTGCAGGGATTGGCGATATTATTTCAGCGCAGGTGGTTCGATGTGGCATAAGTATTTTGTGAGGTCTGGTTTGCCTTGGATTTATTGTATCAGGTGGTAAGGATTGATTGTGCGACCTATTTCAATTTTGGGATTATAGACTATGTCTTGGGAATATTTTGTAGTCCGGTTTAGGGAAGAGGTTGCTTCAGCTACTGTAGTTCAGCTGTGAACGTTTGAGCGGGAAACTTGTTTGGAACACTTTTGGAAAAGGGGTATTATGTGGGAGGTCTGCTGACAGGGTCCCACAGAATGGTTATTCAACATTCTCAGGATTCAGTGGTTTTAGTAACCGTCATTGATTGGCGGGCGAAAGCACAAAGGGAAGTAGCTCGTTGCCGAGGTATTAGTTGGAGCACTAGTTAGAAGAGTTGGTTGTTATCGGATCGATCATTAATTTTCATGTATTGTGAAGACTTAGTGAATCTAAGTGGGGGAGAATCGTCCCAGGATACAGAAGCATGAGCGGTGTTGAAAATGGGTTAAGTTCCGCATCATGGCCAGGAAGAAAGGCGGCCCAGGTGGCTGTTTGGTTTTAGGGTTGTGTGAGTTGGGAGTTCGGTAAACTTCCCAGCACGTGTATCGCGTCTTCTCGGTGCTTGATAGCAGAATTTGGGGAATCGGTTTGGTGTTCTAGTCATAAATTGAGTTCAGTTCGGGTGTTCAGTCGGGTGTGCGATAGACTCTAAGGGTAAGTGGATTGATAGATTGAGGGTAAGGTATCAGATTGCGTTTGTGTTAGAACGGAAGTTTTGTAAGACTGCGAGGGTGGCCGTAGCATCCACAAGCGATCGGATAGTATAGAAAGTGTTGTAAGACTGCGGGGGTAGCCGTAACATTCACTAGCAGTCAGATGGTGTGGGAAGTGTTGTGAGGCTGCGAGATGATTCGTAGCATTCACGGATTCTTACAGATGATCAGGTCAGGGTGGGCCTGTTCGCAAGATTGTGGGTAGACCATAGCATAATCGGAATCAGGAAAAACGGTGGGCCGTTGGAGACCGGATATGATGTAAGACTAAAATATTCTGGTAGCGTTCTCTTTTCGTATCTGATTCGATGGCGTCAGGCTGTCAAGCTGTTATGATCAATGGATCAGAAGGATTGATGGAGCCATGAGTGGCGATATAGTTAGGGCGATTATTGCTAGACGGAGTTCCTTCGGGAGTCGCCTGGGGCGACTGTGAGATTACCATTGGCCCAACAACCGGTCAGGACTCCGGTATTCCAGATAAGTTGGGACCGGGGAGGTCTTAGTGGACTTCAGAAGCAACCATAAGGCAGCCTACTGTTTCGGTAAGTTTTTGTGTTCAGGGCGATATTAACAACTTGGGTTTTCTGGTGTGCTAAAAGTATCTGTATGCGTTTGTAGATCTATGTGTGGGTATTGAGTATGCTGCTATGCTATAGAAATCAGTAGGTATGTCCTCAAGTAGTAAACATATTGATGGAGTGTGCTGAAGACTGTGAATGGGTTTTGTTAGTTATGTAATCAGGTTCTGAGAATATATGTGTTATGGAGTAGCAACTTGTTCTGCAAGTGGATAGTGTAGGGTGAGGTTTCAGCACTGTGACGTTTGTTGGTGTTGTGAAGTACCTTATCTGGCCCTTTTGGGTAATGGAGTAGGTGAGTGCCTCCAGGATGGAGTGTTGGGCATCTGAAGCGACGACATCGGTGTCGATAGGTTATCGGAAGCATTCCAGTCATGAGCAGAGGGCCGGAGAGGGCATATGAGGCTCATGCTGTGGGATCAGAGGCAATCCAGACCTATGCTGAGGACCATGCAATGATATTCCAGTCATAGGCTGTGGGCATAAAGATTGTGTTGGTTATGTCTCTGGTAGGAGCGCGTTCGGATTGGATGTATTGTTGAGATTCGGGGGAGTTGCACTCAGTTGTGACGAATCAGAGGATGGTGGATGAGATGCAAGGATAGATCCTTGGATCTCAAGTTATGAGTAGACCCGAGTTATGTCATAGAGGTATTCCAATCTAGGGTATTCCATCCTGAGGATGACCGGACCCTATGATTAATTGGACCTGATATGTTTGGTATTCCAACCCGGGGGTTGTTTGGGCCAAACATGTGTGGGGATACGAGGGTATTTCATCCTAGGGATGTCTGGACCCGTCGTAGGCATGCCTGGTATTCCAGCCCGAGGCTTATTGGGCCAGGCATGAGTGTTCGTGTTTATTAGTGGATTTATTGTAGGATATTTTGGGAGCTGGAGGACGCTTTATCCTATCAACACAAAGGGGTTCGCTTCAGGAAGAGGGAAGTTGGGTTTCCGATACGTTGAATCATCAGGACTTTGTCTGATTGGCCGGTAGTAGTAGGTACGTTGTTGGTGGTAATCGCTTGCGGGACTGTACTCCATGGATGTTACAAGTTTATGGATGTTGTGGACGATAAGGAGTGGCATGGTAGATTATCGTCGGTATTATGTGGACATCTTATCCGGATGGCCTATTAGGTGGCATGATGTGCTTGATCGGGCTGAGGCGGTCCTGCTCTATGCAGTAGGCCAAGATACCCGGTGCGGGCCGATGGTGAGTCGTAGGCTCAGGGGTTCAACAAAATATGATCCATGGTTCTATTTTCGGGTAGGAACTTCAAGATCCCTGGGTTGAACAATCGGATAGTAGTGTTGAGAATAGGACTAGAGATGGTTAGTACGAGTGGTCTGTAAGGGAGCCAGACCGATTTCAGGTTTCCAGATTGTAGGTTTAGGTAGAGTAAGACTGTGTGTTGCATGGGTTTATGGATTCGTCTTCTCTGGAATGAAAAGATTCCCATTGGATTTAGTCTCCTTCGGAAGTCGTCGACAGTCATGGGTATGAGGTGCCCCTTAGGATATCGGGTTTCCAGGAATGGTAAGGAATGATTTCGAGGACGAAATCGAATTTAAGCGGGGGAGAATTGTAACGCCCCAATTCTCAGGTACTGATTTTGATATAAGATTTTCTTGATTTCACGGCCTACTCGACGAGTTGGTTGTCCTACTCGTCGAGTAGCAGCGGGTTGGTCCACGTGTTTTAGTGACCTACTCGCCGAGTCCAAGAAGGGACTCGACGAGTAGGAGCTGGAAGATGAAACCCTAAATTTCGGGGTTTTGCATCCTATTTAAAGGATCATCGGCCTCCCCCAGCCTCCCCTTACAGCCTGTTGACATTCCAAAACCCTAATTTGTGTGAGTGTGTGCTTCTTTGGTGTGTTTAAGCTTTGAAGAAGGATTTTTGCGATAAAAACTTGGGGAAACAAGTGATTAGAAGCAAGGAACTCGTGGGAATCAGAGATCTACTTCAGTGGGCACCCTTTTGAAGGTATTAAGCTATTTCCTTGGCCTATTTCTTCCTAGATCTCTTTTTGGTGGGTTTTTAAGAAGCCTTTCTTGTGTTTGAGCTAAGATCTGAAGTTGCAACTTCAGATCCGAGCTCTCTTTGTCCTCTAAGTCCATAAAGTTGTTAGCTTTGGCATGTATGAACCTCCCCTCAAGTGTAAGACTTCTTTGCAAGATTAGTTTTGTCATTTTAAGGCTTTAGAGCTTTGCATGCACGTAAAGTTTTCAACTTTACGTGATAAGCATGCCTTGGGAAGTTGGATCTACAATATGGAGCCTTTGCATGGTTTAAAAAGCATCTGTATGGATGAAGGACTGAAGGGACTCGGTGAAGGGCATGGTTGACTCGGGGAGTCCGATGAAGATTATCGTGGGCTCGGCGAGTCAGATGAGTGACTCGGCGAGTCGGCTAGGGTTTTCCCAACCTTTGGACACGTATGGACTTGGCAAGTTGCAAGAGGAACTCGTCGAGCTGGCCAAAGAGGTTACGGCCGCAAACCGTAGGAACTCGACGAGTCACTCTAGTGACTCGGCAAGTTGACTAATTATGCAAGGAACTCAGCGAGTATCTAAGGGTACTCGATGAGTTGAGGTCAACATGGATTGTTGACCTTGACCGTTGGCTTTGACTTTGACCAAGGGTTGACCAATGGACTTCTGGGGGCATTTTGGGAAATTGGAAATTTATGAACATGGTTTGATGGCAACTATTGGTGGTGGAGTTCGTGTCGGTGATCCGAGAGGTTGAGCTTATCTTTCGAGTCGACAGTTGCGAGGTAAGTTATCATCACTATACTCAAGGGTCTAAGGCACCAAGGTCGGCCCTTTGGATTTTTATCTGGTTATGTTATGCTGGTATGAACTGTTAGATCGGTATCCTAGAGGGTAGGATAATATTATGAGGTATGTGGTATGATCTGTTAGATCGATATCCTGGTAGATAGGATGGTATTATGTGCTATGTGGTATGATCTGTTAAATCAGTTGTTGTCTATGGACTATTATGTGATTATCTGTTATAGATGCACATGTTTGTTTGGCGGTTGAGGCTTATCTGCTTTGTGCGAAAGCCAATAGACCTGGGCATTCCAACCTGTTGGTTGTGGGCCGTGAGTATTCCATCCCGGGCATGACTGGACTCATAGTATGTGGGCATTCCAACCTATTGGTTGTGGGCCTGGGGTATTCCATCCCGAGGATGATTGGACCCATAGTATGTTGGCATTCCAACCAGAAGGTTGAGGGCCTGGGGTATTCCAACCCGATGGTTGAATGGACCCATTGTATGCTGTTTATGATTATATGTATTGTTGCGGGTATGGGTAGTTTGGGGGAACTCACTAAGCTTTCGGGCTTACAGTTTCAGTTTATTGTTTCAGGTGCATCAGGGGATCGCGATAAGGCGAAGGCGTAATCGTACAGCTCCTCATGTGTTATTCATGTTTCTGGGATAAACTCTGATATTAGACTATTTGAAAACAAATCTGTAATGACTGCTGGATTTAAATGTTTTTGGAAAGTTTTATATTGGCTTGAATATTTGGGTGAAACAAACAATATGTGACTAAAAGTTGTTAAACAACTATAAAGGACAATCTGAAGTTCGCTAAAGATTGGTTGCCTAAGGACAGTTGGAAGTATAACATAATTATAGAATGGCCATATTGACATGTTCTGAATAGAGGTAACTCTTGTTTAGAATTGATTATCATATGGAAATATGGAAATGTTTCCATATTGGGAGTTGGATATTAAGAATATATGTAAGATTAGAAACTTTAATGCAAGAAGGATGTTCAAAGGAATGTACTTTGAATGTGAGACTTCATTTCTATGGAATTGTTTGGTAACAAATCTCCAATGGAATGTAATATCATTGGCCAAGTCTCTGTGATTTTGGTGCTTTGATATTACAAAAGGATCATTGCATGTAAGTTTAGAATCTAACACATTCTAGTAAGTGGTAAAAAATTTGGTATTCTTACACTTGCAATAAGGATTTGGAATTATGAAATGAACATCATTGGAAATGTGTTCGATTGATCTATTTGACAAAGAAGGACCATAGATAAACATAGTGTGCATGCTTGGAGCATGGGATAACTATTGTTTTAATTGAAGTATTAAGTTGATTGTTAGGAACACTATACAATGAATAAGGTTTAATCAATATGGTGATTAAATAATAAGTGTTTTATTTATATTCAAAAGTTTGAGACCATATTGGGTTGGATTATTCTTGTGTTTCACTTTACATGTTTTAATTCCCGAATAACTAGTTTATTCAAACATCCACAGTCGATCATACTTTGGAAGTAAGTAGTGAGGCAAGACTGTCGTGAATCCGACTGTAGATTGTCTAAGAGCTTACGCATAGCACAAGTTTGCTGCAGTGTTCATGAGTACTCCTGAAATAAGAATTTGAGTATTGGATTAAACTCACGCTCATTTGAATCACTTCATGGATTTTATCATGAGTGATTGTGAGACGATAATATCTTATATTCTTGAAACGGAGACATATAATTGTTGTTTACGAGTCGGTTGCACATTGATAATATGTAAATGCATAATTAACTTGATGTTATAAAACGTATTATTGTGTGTGATTTGATGAGTAAATAGTACAAGCATATAGTCGAAGTTTATCCGTTCCTTTTAACCTAAATGTGATAAAAGCGATATCTATGGGCCCCTCGATGATTTAGTGATGACACCCTAAGTGCTTGGCCAAGCCTGGACTAAGTTGATGTGTTCAATTGTAGTCTATTGTCGGTCGATATAAACCGGAAATCGGGAAACAGAATTTGGACAGAGAGAATGATTATAATCCATCTCTAATGTCCATAGGATATCTTGTAGAATGGAAAAATATTTGATCACTTATCTAAAGGACGCGTTTTTGATAAGATCAGAGTTCGACAATGGCTTTTGAGAGCTACGATTGCTGATCAGATTCTGAAGTCATACTAAATAGTTATTAGACTTATCCAAGTGGGAAACTGTTGGATTGGGTGTCTAATCCCATAACTATTATTGGCATGTACTTGATTTGATTATGAGCATGGTCATTTTGGGTTGCCTTCACTCATGCAACTTGATAGGATGACTAGTGGAGAGAGAGTAGGATTTATTATATGAATAATAAATTGGTACTCAAAATGATTTTATTAATATATTATAAAATTAATATATTATTTGGAAATCATATTATTAATTAGTGATTAATCAGAAATTAATTTGATATTAAATTTGGGATCAAAGGAACTGTTTAATAATGCAGGGGCTGTTTTACAAATCATTGATAGTTGTGAAAGTAGGCCTAGGGACTTCTTGATGGGAGTGGATGAAATTTATAGCTTTGATCTATAAGATTTTGTCCAAGTCATCTTATGGAGGTCCATGGGTTGCTTTGGGCTTAAGTTAGGAACTAGGTTTTCCTTATTCAAGTCCAACTTAAAGGTTAAGCAACCTAGCCCTATATAAACCCCCCAATACTAAGGAATTTCGGACCTAAGCTGTAGAAACCCTAAGTTTGCCGATTGCATCCTCTCTCTAAGTCATCCTTGTTGTGTTGAGTGTTTGTGACTCCATTAGAGGTGTAGCACTTGGGGCACTAAGCTTTCAAAGGTCAAGGATTGTTCTTGTTATTAAAATATAACAAGTGAGGTAATCTTCTAACCTTTTATACATATGAATTTGGAAATTGTGTATGCTAGATCTAGGGTTTTGCTCTGGATAATTAACTTGCATGTATAACTTGAGAAAAACCTAGATCCAAAGCAATTAGGGTTGCATGTGCACCATAGGAATGTTGTAATGCTCATAACCCATCATAATATGCTTTTCTTCCGCCTCAAGCCAACAAGACGGTCTACGACACTTTTTTCCGTACAATGCTTGATAAGGTGCCATCTTAATGCTCGAATGGTAACTATTGTTGTATGAAAACTCTACCATGGGTAAATGCTCATCCCAGTTACCTTGGAATTCTAGGGTACATGATCTTAACATATCTTCCGGAGTTTGAATCGTTCTTTTGCTCTGACCATCAATCTGTGGATGGTAGGGTGTACTTAAACACAACTTCGTACCCATTTCCTCTTGTAGACTCCTCCAAAACCTTGATGTGAAACGACTATCATGATCTGATACAATCGTTAAAGGTACACCGTGAAGTGTTACTACCTCCTTCACGTAAGCATTTGAAAGCTTATCCATATACCACATCTCATTGGCTGTTATGAAGTGTACACTCTTTGTGAAACGATCCATGACTACCCAAATCATGTCGTGACCGTTCTTCGTCCTGGGCAGTTTAGTCACAAAATCCATGGCGATGTCTTCCCATTTACCCATGGGTGCATGTAAAGGTTCTAAACTCCCATATGGTTTCTGATGTCGTGCTTTAACTCTCGCATATGTTACACAATCGGCCACATACTTTGCAACATCGAGCTTCATCGTTGGCCACCAGTAGTAAGGTTTCAGATCCCTATACATCTTGGTGCTGCCGGGATGAATCGAGTACATGGTCTTGTGAGCTTCTTCCATCAGAAGATCTCTTATTCCTCCCATCTTAGGTACCTAAATCCTATCTTGGAATACCTTCAATCCTTGATTATTTGTACCGAATACCAATGTTTTACCTAAACGTTCTTCCTTTCGGTCATTTTTCTCTAAAGCTTCTTCTTGAGCTTTCTTAATGATTTCCATAATTGTTGAGACAACTTCAATTCTTAACGCTCTTGGCCTTTTCCTTTCCAGGTTTACTTTTCGACTTAGAGCATCAGCTACGACATTTGCTTTACCAGGGTGGTAAAGTATCTCACAGTCGTAATCTTTGAGCAACTCTAGCTAGCGTCGTTGCCTCATATTCAATTCTTTTTGGTCAAAGAGATACTGGAGACTTTTATGATCAGTGAAAGAGCTTGCACTTTGTGCCATTTAGATAATGTCTCCATATCTTTAATGCAAATACTACCGTTGCCAACTCCAGATCATCAGCGGGGTAGTTCTTCTCATGCTCTTTCAATTGTCAATATGCATATGCTATCACTTTATCTCTTTGGGTCAGAACACAACCTAACCCAACTCCAGATGCATTGCTATAGACTGTGAAGTCTTCAAATCCATCAGGTAAAGAAAGAATCGGTGCTTCACATAACTTCTTATTTAATTTCTCGAATGTCTCTTCATGTTTCTCATTCCATGTATATGTAGCTCCTTTATGGGTCAAATATGTCAATGGAGCAGCTATCGAAGAAAAGCCTTGGATAAATCTTCGGTAATATCCAACTAATCCCAGAAAGCTTCGAATCTCAGTGGGACTTTTTGGTCGTTCCCATTTCACCACAACTTCAATCTTTTCTGGGTCAACCATTAGTCCCTCTTAGTTAACCACATGACCCAAGAATTGGACTTCTCGAATCCAAAAATCACATTTGGAGAAATTTTCATACAGGTTCTCCTTTTTCAAAACTTCTAATACTTCTCGCAAGTTCTTGCCATGCTCCTGCTGGCTCTTTGAGTAAATCAAAATGCCGTCTATGAACACTATTACGGATTTATCGAGGAATGGTTTACAAAGTCTGTTCATCAGATCCATAAATGTTGTTGGAGAATTTGTTAGTACAAATGACATAACCAAGAACTTATAGTGTACGTATCTTGTTCTGAATGCGATCTTCTCAATATATTGTTCTCTCACCTTCAGCTGATGATATCCTGACCTAAAATTGATCTTTGAGAAATAGCTCGAACCTTGCAGCTGATCGAATAGGTCATTAATCATTGGCAATGGATACTTGTTCTTCACCATTTCCTTGTTCAGCTCCTTATAGTCTATGCACATCCTCATGCTTCCATCCTTTATCTTTACAAATAACACCGGAGCTCCCCAGGGTGATGGACTAGGTCTAATGAAACCGTTGTCCAACAACTCCTAAAGTTTCATCATAATCTCTTTCATCTCTGTCGGTGCTAATCGGTATGGTGCTTTCGCTATTGGTGTTGATCTTGGCAACAAGCCTATTCGAAACTCTACTTGTCTATCAGGGGGCTATCCAGGAAGATCTTCGGGAAAGACTTTCGGATAGTCACACACCACTGGTATTCTTTGTATCTCTTTCTTCTCCTTCTTTGCATCAATAACAAATGCCAAGTATGATGTTCATCCTTGGACAAACATTTTATGGATTTCATCAGGGAAATGATTCCAGAATTTATTATGTGCTTGTCCCCGTACACCACAAATGACTCTTTTCTAGGTGGGTTTACTCTCACCATCTTCTTATTACATAGTATCTCGGCATGGTTTGCACTAAGCCAATCCATTCCCAGTATGATGTCGAATCTGTTTAACTCAATGGGCAATAACTCCACGTGGAATTTATTCCCGTTCAAGTCAATGACGCTGTTTTTAATGCAATCGCTAACAGGTATGAATTTTCCACTAGCAACTTCTACAATTAGAGCATTTTCAAGTTTATCTACAGGAAATGCTAGTCTTCCACCAAACTTGTGTGATATAAAGAAGTAATTTGCTCCCGAATCAAACAATATATTGGAAGGCAATACATTTACAACAAAGGTACCTGAAGCGACATCTGTTGCATCCCTTGCTTCTTCCAGGGTCATCTGGAATGCTCTCGCCTTTGGCCTTGGCGGAACATTAGGCCTTGCTGCCTATTTCTTCTTCGGGAAATCCTTAGCAATGTGCCATTCTTCATTGCACCCATAACATACCCTCTTGCTGGCTGTACACTCATTGGCGTAATGCCCAATCTTTCCACACTTGTAACAAGTCACATCCTCTCTACATTTTCCAGAGTGCTTCTTCTTGCACTTCTCACACCATCTTGTTTCACCTCCTACTCCTCGAAACTTCTTGGAACCAAACTTTGAGAATTTGCTTTTCTTGTTGGACCTTGAAGATCCATCAAACTTCCTATTCTCGCCAACTTCAACCTTGTTGGCGGCTCTACTCTTGATCATCTCTTTAACAGACTTAGCAGCCCAGATGGCCGCCTCGAAAGTAGGTGCCTAACATACTGGCACAACATACTCCCATGGTAGTCCCTTCGTATACTTATCAATTTTCGTTAGCTCGTCAGGGACAATGCGTAAAGAAAACTCCATTTTTTTGTGAAGGAATTGGTATACTCGTCAATGGACATGCTGCCCTTCTTCAGTGTCAGAAACTGATTCTCTAGTTAGTTTTGGGATGAACAGAACTTGCGTTTAAAGTGGACCAAGAACTCTGCCTATGTCAATTGTAGTGGCTCATTGGGGCTTATGGTCTTCCCCAAGGTGTTCCACCAGCAAACAACACCACCCCTAAACTGACGTACTGCAAACGTAGTTTGTAGCTTGCCCTTGCAACCACATGTTATGAAAGCTAGCTCCATCTCAGATATCCAGTCCATAACTCCGATTGGATCTTCTTTCCCAGTAAAATTTGATGGCTTGCAAGTCATAAAGTCTTTGTACTTGCATCCGTTTCTTTCAATCCCTCTGTCATGGTTATTTCTCCTAACCACTGGCGGTTCATCTTGGCCAACGGTTCTACTATAGTTTCCTTCTTCTGACTGACCTTCATTCGGTTCAGGATGTTCAACAGGCACAGTAGGTTCATCCTTATTCTATTGAAGTAGAAGCCATGTCTCTTCCATCTGACGATCCAGCATCATTTGAATCATTACTTGTACTCATGCCATCGTGATTGGCTCGGGTGCAGCTTCTACTTATGGTGCATACTCAATCACAATCCGCTGATTAACATTTCCATTAGCGTTTTCGGTTCGTGTTCTCACCATGTCGATCTATACACCAAAGTAGATGAATTTAAATCTTTATTTATGATAGACGTTTAATTCCTCGTTGACACTTCGAAAAGTTACATGCTAGGTCTAATACCGTAATTATACGTTTAGAATTCTGAACACATAAAATTTCCAGATCCGGTTGGCAACAGACCATAGATCCGATCAAATAATAGCATATAAGGCATTTTTACAGACAAAGCATAAATCATATAGCACATAAAAGCAATTTAGGCATTTTCCCTAAAATAAACTAGTGCTCGTGTCTAAAATATAGTAGACACTCATCTCACAATCATCGCTTAGCATTCTAAGTTTAAGTCTAGAAATCCTACAAATTCCTAGTTCGCTTGAACTAATGCTCTGATACCAACTGTAGCATCCCCAATTTCACGGCCAGAAAAGACCGATTTGTTTAAGCTTTATTTGAAAATCAGAGTATACTTTTGAAGAAATATGTTGCGAAATTTGTTCCCAAAATTATGATAAAGAATTTATCATAGCATTTCCGAATAAATGTATTTTCACTATATTAAAAACCTCGGGATGTCATTATCAATACAGATCAAAAGCATAAACGGAAACAACATAGGCCTTACAACATCTATTTATTCTAGTGGCCTATAATCAATTGATCTCTCAATTCAATCAACCCGATTACCCGTTCCCGTTATGCTCACTTTCTGTCCCTAAAGCATCTAAATTAAGAGACCTAGCCTAAGGATTTTCATCGGGATGACAACACTGCTTAGGGGATTCCTCAGCAATATATGTCAAATAAGGCAACCATGAGGGGGATGGAGTACACCTGGTGAACACTTAGTTCAAAAACACCTACAGGTTGCGAGCCTGCTAGCGTTCCACTGTACTGTCTAGAATAGTCAGTGGTCGTCATCTATACTCCGCTAGATGACTAGATCATCTTAAACATCAAGGCATCTCATAAATTTTATTTCCTCTTTCATCATCTATTTCATCTACCCATCTTTACCCATCATAATCATAGGTATAAAATACATATTAGTTAAAATCGAGTAAAACATGTATATTTTGTTCATCCAACATAAATATAAGTACACAGATAATATGCACACATAGCATGTAATTTATATTAAATACTTCATATATATATGTAAGATGAAAGTACATATGCACTCACTTGTTAAAGTGATGATTTCAAACTTGGCAGCACTTCGCTTCTAACAATTCTATTTTCCTTCGACGAAACCTAATATCATTACCGCTAGATTTTAGTCTAATATTTATTGCGATTATTTACAAACGATATCGTTTTATAAGTGTTAAATAATACTTTTCAACAACTATGTACAGACAGAGGCCATACATGAAACACCGGAGGGCAGGAACATTTTGGCATTATAGCACTTCTAAAATCCAACAACCTTATGCGGCGCTTCAAACCAGATTCCCCGTACCGCGAGTAGTTAAAATATATTATAATAACACTTTGCATATTATATATATATATATATATATATATATATATATATATATATATATATATATATATATATATATTGTTTATAAGTTCATAATAACGATAATAAACTTAGCCATAAGCTATACTTAAAGTAGGGTAAGCATAACTCACTTACTAGGGGGTTTGGCTAGGAACCGGGCTCTGCGAGGGCAGAACTTCCAAACCGAAAGCTCTACTTCTCGGAGCCTTCTAGCGCTCCGGGACTCGCCTCTTAGCACTTAGGAAGTACTAGGGGTTGGGAGAGGTTTAGAGAGAAGTTTGAGAGAGAAAGAAGGGTGAAGGTGTGAAAAATTGTATGAAACCTCGCATCTATTTATAGGCTGGAGATGCGCAGGTACGCTGGGCATTCCGAGGATCTACGTTGCGCGTACTTGGCTACGTTGCGCGTACGAGGGCGTAGGTGTCAATCTTCGGATGAGACGATGTGGCGGATGCTGGACCGCACATGCGATACCGTTGGGCTTAATGTTGCTACGCGGGGAGTACACGAAGGCCAGATGTCAGCATCCGAATGCGAGACCTTGGAGAACAAGCAAGGGCCAACATTTTGCCACTTCACCCTCCTCGCAACAGCATAGTCCCGACTTCTAAATTCCATAAATTTCGTATACGATCTCCGTTAAAATGCTCAAAACCCATCAGTGGTATCAGAGCCCAGGTTTGTTTTCTGTATACTTGTTGCAAAACTGCTTAAAAATCGAAAATTCTGCACTCTGACGACTGGACTCGCCGAGTCCATGGGGAGGACTCGCCTAGTCCATGAACAAATTCATCATACTCGACGAGTAGAATAATGCACTCGGCGAGTAGGAGCGTGCTGGGCAGTTTTTTCGAGTTTTGTTGCTGAGAATGGATTAAGATCATTATCCCAATCTGTTTTGGACTTGTAAAATCTGTTTTTCAAAATGATAATGATTATGTTAACCCATTTTACATGACTTTTATCAATTTTCAAGTATTGTATATGTTTATATGATTTTCTTGAAATTGCTTGACATGAATTTGTGTTCATATGAGTTTAGAAGATCATAGGAATTATGTGTAACCACCATGTGTGTTTAATTCATGATCTTAATGGCTATGATGGTGTCCATAACTTGTCATCAAGTTATGGATAACCAAAAGTCACTTCTTTTAATTATGATTAAAGAACTAAAGAGGTTTCATAAAATGAAGAGTCTTCATTTTTATGAACCATTAAAACTCATAAGTTACAAATTGAAGAGACTTGGAATAGTTTCAAATCTTGCCCTCAAGTTTTGGAATTTGAAAAGTCTTACACTTTAATACTTTAATTCCAAATTAAACCTTAGATTTTTAAAAAGTTTAAAAATCAACACTTATACTATTATTATAATTTTATTATATAGATATGTATAAGAATATGTCATTCTTACCGTTAGTAGGCCTCATTCACGAAGCCGGTCTATAAGGGGGGTATAAGGTTGTTGCCTATAAAATGGTGACTTAATGGGTGTCCACTCTCACCCACTGCTTCCTTGATCGGTGGAGGGTCGTTAGCCGAACGGGTAGGATATGACTTTAAATACTCGTTAAAAGTATAATGAATTATAAAGTAACTATACATTATAAATTCCCAATCTTAGTTACTTTAGGAAAATGTGAAATTGGTGCTAGCCCATAAAATTACACTTTGTACCTTACCAAGTCGTTAGTGGAGCGTGTGTGGTTAACCGGCACACTAACATGGACTAGTAAGAGTGGCAAAGGGTAACTTGACTTTATTATAGATCGGTGGAGCGTGTGTGGTTAACCGGCACATCGATTAGGTAATATTGTTGAGGGTACCAAGTCAATTTGTATGGTTATTCACACCTTGTTTGTGATCCTCGGCATCCCAGTCACAAACTTGAGAGGGCACAATCGAGATTCAAACATGCCATTGAAAAGTTCAATGTATCTCAAAAGATCTAGGAGTTTCAAAACCAATAAAACCTAATAATAAAATATTTCGTTCTTATGGTGGAAATTGGTAAATCGTCATTTACCTACCTTCAAATATTTTATAGTATGGATTACGGCATCCCTCTTCCAACTATAAATAGTTTGTTGGATCCTAGCCTTAATATTTCATTTGGGTGAATTATTAAGGATTCCTAATCTAATGAAACTTGTCTTTCTTTCCTTTCAGATGTCTTCCAACAATGCTTCTGGCTCAAACCCAACAGGCTCCTTTTCCCTTATGAACTTGTGTGGTAAGGTCATCTTTGATGGATCCAATTTCAATGAGTGGATCAGAAACATCAGAATGATTACCCGCTACGAGGACAAAGAATATGTCCTCGATAGGGAGCTTAAGGTTGTGAATGAAGCCACTGCTACTCCTGAAGAGTTTGCGGAGTTTGTTGCACATGAAAAGGATGCTACTAAAGTAGCATGCATCATGATGGCCACCATGACTCCTGAACTTCAAAAATCCTATGAAGATTTCTACCCCTATGAGATGCACCTGGATCTGATGGAAAGGTACCATCAGAGCGCGCGTCAGGAGAGGTATGAAATCATCTCCTCCATGATAACCGCAAGGATGAAGGATGGTGAACCCATCACCGGTCACTTGCAGAAGATGCAAAGGTTCGTTGACCGGTTGCTGAAGCTAAATGTTGACTTTCCTGAGGAAATGGCGATTGACATCATTCTCCATTCCTTACCTCCAAGTTATGATCAGTTTCGTATGACTTATCATATGAACAAGGAGGAAGTCACACTTAGCAAACTTCAAGGACTCTTAAGGACAGCTGAAAATGGCCTTAAGGGTAAAGCGGTTGCTACTTCTACTCCTTCAACAGCCCCTGTTCTGGCTATTGGGCAGGGAAAGGGTAAGAAAAGGAAAAACCCTTCGAAGGGTACCAAGGGTAAGACTCTTGATGGTTCCTCTTCAAATGGGACAAAGAAAGGTCCCATTACTCCTTCTTCAAACCCAAAGGAAGCACAATGCTTCTATTGCCAGGATAAGGGACACTTCAAGCGAAGCTGCCCCAAATATCTGCAAGATCTAAAGGATGGGAAGGTTAAACCCACCCATGCAGGTATTTACACAATATTGTCTAACAACTCATCTAATGCTAATTCTTGGGTGCTTGATACAGGGTGTGGTATTCACATTTGTACTGATTTGCAGGCACTAAGAAGAAGTGAGCAAGTGGAGCACAGGAAGATAAACTTAGTCATGGGCAACAGGAAAGCATCACCTGTTACCAAGATAGGAGTTTATTCTTTATTGCTTAATAATGGGTTAATGTTAGATTTGAATAAGTGTTGTTACTCGCCCGAAATGGCGAGAAATATTATTTCCTTTCATGGCTTGTACAAACAAGGTTTTACATTTTCATTTGATAATAAAAATGGTGCTATTAATGTTTATTACAATGATGTATTTTACTTTAAAGCATTACCTTGTGATGGTGTATATGAAGCCGTGAATGTTGTAGACAATCTAGGAAATAATGTGTTGTATATTGATTCTTCAGATAGCTTGGATAAAGCATCCTTGTGGCATTGTCGTCTTGGACATGTTAACAAGAAGCGCATAGGCCAACTCCAAAAGGTTGGAGTCTTGGAATCATTTGACCTCAAGTCAGATGATAGTTGCGAGTCTTGTTTACTTGGAAAAATGACAAAGTCACCCTTCACAGGTACTTGTGATAGGGGTGAAGGTTTGTTGGACCTTGTACACACGGATGTGTGTGGGCCCTTCAGAGTTGCTACAAGGGATGCTAATCGCTATTATGTGACTTTTACTGATGATTACAGTAGATATGGATATATTTACTTAATCAAGCATAAGTCAGAAACCTTTGAAAAGTTCAAAGAGTTTAAGCAGGAAGTTGAGAATCAATTGGGCAGGAACATCAAGATGCTCCGATCCGATCGAGGAGGAGAGTATCTTAGCATTGAGTTCCTTGACTATCTTAAGGAATGTGGGATTGTCTCACAATTGACACCTCCCAGAACACCACAGTTGAATGGTGTAGCTGAGAGGCGCAATCGAACCTTGTTGGATATGGTTCGTTCCATGATGAGTCGAGCTTCATTACCAATCTCTTTCTGGGGATATGCCTTAGAGACTGCCGCCCATATCCTTAATCTAGTCCCTACTAAAAAGGTTGCCAAAACACCTCACGAGATGTGGACTGGGAAAGTTCCCAATTTGGACCACATCAAGATTTGGGGTTGTGAAGCTTTCGTGAGGCGTGAGACTCATGATAAGCTTGAACCTCGAAGTGAGAGGTGTATTTTCATCGGCTACCCACAGAGATCCTTTGGTTACCTCTTCTACAGACCCAGTGATAATGTGGTTTTTGTAGCAAGAAGAGGAGTCTTTCGTGAGAGAGAATTCATAAGCCAAGGGGACAGTGGGAGGCAAATTGACCTTGAAGAGCTTCAAGAGTCAAGTGGTGAAGGAACCTCAAATGCTATCGACCAACCTGAGGAGGAAACTCATGTTGATCCGATAGATGAGTCTGTACCTCCAAGACGTTCCACTAGGGTGAGGAACACACCTGATTTTTATTATGGTTATCACATCACCACTGGAGGTGATACATTTATTAGTGATAGTACACTAATAGATTTGGATGAACCTAATAATTACAGGGAAGCCATGGCAGGCCCTGAGTCTGCTAAATGGAAGGAGGCTATGGACAGCGAGATTCAGTCCATGTATGACAATCAAGTTTGGAACTTGGTTGACAATGTACCAGGTCGTAAGAAAATTGGGTGCAAATGGATCTTCAAGAAGAAGACCGACATGGATGGGAAGGTACATACTTACAAAGCGCGACTGGTTGCGAAGGGCTTTACTCAAACTCCGGGAGTTGACTATGATGAGACCTTCTCACCAGTAGCTAAAATTAAGTCTATTAGAGTATTGTTAGCCATAGCTGCATTTCATGATTATGAAATATGGCAAATGGATGTCAAAACCGCTTTCCTTAATGGAAAGTTGGCTGAGGATGTTTACATGGCTCAACCAGAGGGTTTTGTCGATACAAGATACCCTAATAGAGTGTGTAAGCTTGATAAATCCATTTATGGATTGAAACAAGCATCTCGCAGATGGAATCTTTGCTTTGATGAGAAAGTCAAAGAGTTTGGCTTTTCTAGGAGTGAGGATGAGTCTTGTGTGTATGTCAGGGCTAGTGGGAGCATAGTTAGCTTCTTGGTGTTGTATGTGGATGACATACTTCTCATAGGAAACGACGTCCCAACCTTGCAGGAGGTTAAGTCTTGGCTTGGGAAGTGTTTCGCTATGAAGGACCTTGGGGAAGCTGCCTATATCCTAGGGATAAGGATATTGAGAGATAGGAGTAAGAGACTAATTGGACTTAGTCAAAGTACTTATGTGGATAAGGTACTGAAGAGGTTCAGTATGCAAGATTCCAAGAAAGGAGAATTACCAATCCAGAGTAATGCCAAGCTGAGTAAGACTCAGATTCCGAGTACAGAGGCTGAGATAGCTGAAATGAGTCATATACCATATGCTTCCGCTGTGGGCTCGATCATGTATGCTATGACTTGTACTCGCCCTGATGTGGCCTTTGCTTTGAGCATGGTCAGTAGATATCAAGGGAACCCTGGCAAGGCACACTGGACAGCGGTAAAGAACATTCTCAAGTATCTGCGGAGGACTAAGGATTGGGTCCTTACCCTCGGGGGCAGTGATGACTTGAGAGTGGAAGGATATAGCGATGCTAGCTTTCAGACTGATAGGGATAATTTCCGCTCTCAGTCAGGCTGGGTCTTTATCCTAAATGGAGGGGCAATTACTTGGAAAAGTTCCAAGCAGGAGACAGTAGCTGATTCTACTTGTGAATCAGAGTACATAGCAGCAAGTGAAGCAGCTAAGGAGGCGATATGGCTAAAGAACTTCATCGGAGACCTTGGAGTTGTACCAGCTATAAAAGAGCCAATGGAAATTTTCTGTGACAGCGAAAGTGCGGTTGCTTTGGCTAAGGAACCAAGAGATCACGGGAGATCTAGGCACATTGACAGAAAATACCATTTCATAAGACATCGAATAGAAGAAGGACTCCTCGTGGCTAAGAGGGTATCATCAGATGAGAACCCGGCAGATCCCCTCACGAAGGGACTGAGCAGGGTTAAGCATTTACAGCATGCGAGGCGCATTGGGCTGAAGGATGATATTAGTTTCAATAATTAGATTCCTGAAACTTGTAAAATGTAATTGACATTTGATGATAAATAAAAGTTGTTATTTATTTATGAGTAAGGTGTTACTATCTTATGTTGATTGTTTACTATGTTTCAATTTTGCATGTTTTTACTTCCAGAATAATTATGTTATTATTCAAACCATCCACAGTCAGTCAAACTTTGGAAGTAAGTATTGATTTAAGACTGTCATGAATTTGGCTTGTATGATTTGTCTAAAAGTGCTTTGGACAATGCAATGGTTGCTACAACATTCATGAGTACTCATAAGCGCTGAGTATTGGATCCAACCCACGCTCACTTGCATCACTTCATGGAATTTATCTCGAGTGATCGTGAGACGGTAATATCATATAAATCTTCAAACCTAGAGATATGAGTTGTTGACTATGAGTTGGTTATTCATTGATTGCACGAAAACGCATTGGTAACTCGATGTCATAAAACGTGCCTTTGTGAGTAATTCAACAAGTAGTTAGTACAAGCATATCAGTCGAAGTTTATCTGTTCCTTCTAGAAATAGAAGCGATATCTGGGCCCCTCGATGATTTGGTTTTGACCTATGTACCGGGCCCGGTCAGAACCTAATTGATGTGTTCAATTTAGTTCTATGTCGAAACAAATCAGAGATCGAGAAACAAATGCTGGACAATAAGTAAGACCATGTTCCATGTGTTTGTCCGGCTGATATCATGAGAACAAAGGATTATATGATCACTTATCTTAAATGGCGTATCATCATCATCTCAGTTCCGAGAGACTTTGAAAGAGCTACGATTGCTAGTCGGATTTTGAAGTCATATTCGCAAATATAGTTATTAGACTTATCCAAGTGGGAGACTGTTGGATATAGTGTCTAAGTCCATAACTTTATTTGGTATGTACTTGACCCGACCCGGCATGGTCCATTTGGGTTGCATGGCATTGCAATACTTGGATAGACTAAATGAGAGAATAAGGCACTTATGATTATTAATATATTATAAGTTCTAATATATTAATAATAGTATTATTTAATTAGTATTGATCAAGTATTAATCTAGGATTAATTTGGTGATCAAAGTGAGACTAATTAAATATATAGGGTTGATTATGACAATCATCAATTCTTTTATGGTGGATTAATGATCCATAGTTTATGGGTTATGGATGTAACCAAATGGAGCTCCATGGATGGTCCATGGGAGTTACAAATCCATGGGTCATGGGAAATCAAGAGTCATGACAATTAAGGGCATTCATGTGTAAACCCTAATTGTGACAACACTATAAAAGGAACCCTATAGCTAGCAAAAAGTGGAGCTAGTGGACATAGTGTTACTAGAGAGGGCATAACCAATTTTGAGTGCTAGAAGTATTCTCTCAAGTTATTCCAAGTCTTGTGGTGTTGTGTGAAGCATTTGAGGCACAACATTTGGGGTGCTAGGCTCACAAAGTCTTGAAGGAATCCAAGCAACAACAAGGTATGTATTTCTACTAGTTTTATGTTTTATGTAATCCCCATGCCATGCTAGTTAGGAAATAACCTTGAAAAAGTAATTTGCATGTATATAGAGAAAACATAGATTCAAGGTTATTAGGGTTGCATGTACACTTAGGAAGTGTTAGAATGCTCAAAACCCATCAGCTCCGGGGGAGCTGGATTATCCATTAGAGGTTGAGATTGCAGATGATCGATCTGTCCGGGTATCGAGGGTTCATCGGGGTCGTATTTTAGAGATGTTCAGCGAGCAGTATCCGATTGATTTGGATCCTATTCCTTTGCGCCGGAACAATGTTATTGTAGGGATGGACTGGTTGAGCCCCAATGGGGCAATGATTGATTGAGATCATCAGATGGTACACATTCGAACCCCAAGTAGGGGAGAGTTAGTGGTTCAGCGAGAGAGTGCTCAGCATGGGCCGATTCTATGTTCAACAGCTAGGGCCAGACGATATCTTCAGGAGGGTTGTTCCAAATATGTTGCCCATGTTATGGGTACCTGGGAGAAGGGTAAGAAACCTGTGGGTGATGTGTCGGTTATCCGGGAATACTCGGATGTGTTCCCGGAGGACTTTCTTGGAGTGCATCCGAAGAGACAGATGGAGTTTAGGCTTGATTTGGTTACGGGTGCGACTCCGATAGCCAAAACACCGTATCGTTAGCTCCTCCAGAGATGTATGCGTTGTCTACACAGCTGCAAGATTTATTAGACAAGGGGTTCATTCGATCGAGCAGTTCGCCTTGGGGAGCACCGATCTTGTTTGTGAAGAAGAAGGATGGGTCGCATCGGATGTGTATTGACTACCGGGAGCTGAATAAGCTAACGGTGAAGAACCGTTATCCGCTTCCAAGGATTGATGATTTGTTTGAATAGCTTCAGAGTGTATCTTGGTTTTCCAAGATTGATCTACATTTAGGTTATCATCATATGAGGGTCAAAGAGGAGGATGTGTAGAAGATGGCCTTCCGGACTCGTTATGGTCATTACGAGTTCGTGGTGGTTCCCTTTGGGCTCACCAATGCTCCAGACGCGTTCATGGACCTCATGAACCGCGTATGCAGGTCGATGAGTATTTCTAAATCCCTCAAACCAGGTCCATGAACGCGACTGGAGCATTGGTGAGCCCAAAGGGCATCACCACGAACTCGTAATGACCATAACGAGTCTGGAAGGCCGTCTTCTACACATCATCCTATTTGACTCTCATCTGATGATAACCCGAACATAGATTAATCTTGGAAAACCAAGACGTACCCTGAAGTTGGTCAAAAAAATCATCAATCCTCGGAAGCGGATAACGGTTCTTCATCGTTAGCTTATTCAGCTCCCGGTAGTCGATACACATCCAATGCGACCCATCCTTCTTTACAAACAAGATTGGCGCTCCCCATGGCAAACTGCTCGGTCGAATAAACCTCTTGTCTAACAACTCGTGCAGCTGTGTGGACAAATCCTGCATCTTTGGAGGAGTTAACCAATACGGTGCTCAGGCTATCAGAGCCACACCAAGAACCAAGTCAATCCTAAACTCCACCTACCTCTCCGAAGGCACCCCAGGCAAGTCCTCTGCGAACACCTCCGGGTATTCCCGAACAACCGACACTTCATCCACAGTCGCCATACCCTTTCCCTAGGTATCCATAACATAGGCAACATATCTGAAACAACCCTGCTGAAGATAGCGTCTGACCCTAGCTGATGGGTTTTAGGGGTTACAACACAATGCACTAAGCAGAAAATTATTCAAACAATTCAAATAAATTAGGGCACATGCAACCTAGTTGGATCTATGTCTTTAAAGTAAAGCAACATACTTTGAACCCTAGGTTATAAAACTTTTCTATGATCTAAAAAACTATAAGAACAAGAAAAACTAACGTTTAAGATTGTTGTAGTAAACAATCTTGAATTCCTCCTTGAAAACCTTTGGTAGCAAGCGCCACACGTGTTGCGCCTCTAATGGATCACAAACAAACCCTAGCAACCAGTGAAAACTATAGAAAGAGGAGGAAGGAGCCAAAATTTCGTCGAAGTCTCTTAGAAGGAAGGCTTGGCCGAAATTCAACCCTAAGGAGGGTTTATATAGGTGTTAGAAAGGTATTGGATAAGGCACGTATCTCCAAGATAACCCTAATCCCTTAACTTCCTCCCTAAGGCATCCAAGACACCCTTAGATCCCAAGGAAACCCTAGAAGCACTCTAGATTTCGTTCCCCCTCTTTACGGAGTTTCTAGAATTGTCCAATGCTCAACTATTGAACATTGTCACCTTTAGTCCTTCTAATTTCAATTAATCCAATTAATCCCAAAATTTATTCAATTAATTTCTGATTAATTATTAATTAAATATTACAATTTCTAATTAATATATTATTCTCATAATATATTAACAAATCATTTATTTTGATTTCTAATTAATTTATTAACCATATAATAAATTAATAAATCATTCTTCTCTCTCTAAAAGTCATCATATTCAATTGCCAGGTTTGAAGGCAACCAAAAAGGACCGTGCTACTATCAATTCAAGTATATACCAATTATAGTTATGGGCGTAGATACCTAATCCAACAGTCTCCCACTTAGATAAGTGTAATAACTATAACAACCAGTATAACTACCGAATTGACTAGCAAATTGTAGCTATCAAAAGCCGATGTCAAACTCTGACCCAGTCAGTGACATGTCCTAAGATAAGTGATCAAATATTCCTCCGTTCTACAATATATTGTGTGGACATGAGACATGGATTATAATTAATATCTCTATCCAAGATTTGTTTCCCGATTTCTGATTTATGAAGACTGATATCATACTACTAATTGAACACATCAATTCAGTCCAGGCTTGGCCAAGCGCTTTAGATGTCATCATTAAATCATTGAGGGGCCCACATATATCGCTTTTCCCGTTAAGGCAAAAGGTACATATAAACTTCGACTCATATGCTTGCACTATTCCCTCATCAAATCACGCACAACAATACGTTTTATAACATCAAGTTACTGATGCGTTTACATATTATCAATGGACAAATGACTCGTAAACAACAACTCATATATCTCCATTTCAAGAATATAAGATATTATCGTCTCAACTCGTGATAAAATTTATGAAGTAATTCTCTGAGCGTGGGTTTATCCAATACTCAAAATCCCCATTTCCAAGTACTCATGAACATTGTAGCAAAACCATTGCTATGACTTATCTCCATAGACAATCTAGTTCATTTCATCACAGTCTTAATTCTCTACTTACTTCCAAAAGTACGATTGACTGTGGATGTTTGAATAATCCAATTATTCAGGAAGTAAAACATGTTAAGGGTAGAAGAAGCTTGGAGGAAGGCTCTGTTTTTGAGGCGGTGGATCGATGGAGTAAACCATGGTAAAGTAACCCGACGGAGGCTGTGGCGGAAGTGTTGTGGCCGAATATGGTTGTGGCTGAAATCAAAGAAGAAGGGAGTAATATGTGTGGTAATAGGTAGGGATGTTAACACGACAAAACCAGGGGGAAGGGGAATAGCCGCCCCGCCCCCAAAATCAGTTGTTGCCCCCGACCCCGGTCCCGCCCCCGTTCCCCCAGTTTACATGCTTAAAATTAGATTTTTTGTTAAAAAAACTGTTATGTTTTATGCTAAAAATACTATTTTTATTAACTTTAAAAGCTTAAATCCTATTTTTTTAGCAACTAAAAAATTAAAAATCCAACGTACAAATCCAACATTAAATATATATATTTTTTACATAAATACACAACCGGGGCCCCCGCGGGAGTACGAGACGGAAACACCTACTCCCGACCCCGATCCCGATAATAAAGGGGGTTCAATCCCACCCCCGCCCCCGCTCCCGCTCCCGATTTTTTTTTAAATTAGTCTCGTACGGTATAAAGGATTAACATGGGTTTTTGACATCCCTAGTAATAGGAGATGGAAGTGGGATGTCAAATGAAAGCGGTGGGAAGCGACTTTTAGAAGAAATCGAGAAACATGTATTAGCTCTTCGCAGGGACCAAAATCGATACACGTGTCCAGGACACGTAGTAGGCATTGACGCGTAGTAGTCATTGACTATACCACCCAAAAAAAAATAGATAGATACAACAAAAAACAAAAAAAATTGTGGACCAATAGGAATCATTTACTGTTCTTAAGGGGTTCAAAATTAATATATATATATATATATATATATATATATATATATATATAAGGTATAATAACCTTTTCAACTTCATTATCATCAAAAACATTCTCATCGAAGTGATTTGTAGTCCGCCCTATGCATCTGACACCTCTTCATCTAACACCTACATTAATAGCTTTAAATTATTAATAAAATATACCTATTTATTAACAAACTATATCATAAATATAGGGTATCACTAACCTTTTCATTATAACAATAATTTGTTTGAAAGTTTGCTATTTTGTCAAAATTTATGTTGTTCTATAAACTTTCCTCATTCACTTCTTCCATTTTCACCTCGGTGCGTTATTTGTTCAAATACACCACTTGTTCGAGTGCAATTAACCGATTGGCCAACTCTTTTAAACTTGGTTTCCTACTTTGTCTTGCTCTAGCTTTGGATCGTCCACTAGACGATAGACTACACGAAGATTCGTCTTTCCTCCTAAAATGTTTCCGTACCGGGGATGGAATTGAAGGCAGTTCACCATACACATACTGTTGACATGACATATAATAAGAAGATCTTCTCTCATCATCGGTCGGTGTCATCCTATGTCTTGGTCTTCATCCCTCCTTAAACAAATAAACATATGTATAATGTTCGTAAAAGTTCAAACAAAATATTTAAATAAATAAAAAAAATATACAAACCTTTGTCACATCGAAAATTTTGTTCACATCAACCCATTTCAATTCTTTTAATGCATTTCAACGCTTCATCCTAGGTGTATCTTTGTTCCTACACAACGCATAAGTACCTCGAACATATGGAAGCATCTTATAAATCCATATCTACAATTTTTGCAATTATATTAATAATGATTAAAACAACTAAAATACTTGTTAAATTTTGTAAATATATAAATATATATACCCTGAATGGTGCCGTAAATCTTGAGACCGAGTATTTGAAACTTTGACGAGGCTTGGGTAGTGATAAATATTTATTGATTTTGTTCCACGTATCCTCAAGATCATCATAGGTGAACTCCCACAAGTAACTACCCCAAGCAAAGCTACAACATAAAACTTTTAACTAGAATAAACTTTACCATAAAAAATATAACACTTCAAATTCCACAAATAATACATGTTCCATAGGTGGACACCCTTCAATACTTCAAATGTTTCCCATATATTACATCCCCATCCTTTTAGATTTACCACAACTTTAACATTAAGATTTTTAGAATCATGTTGAAATACAAGAAGATGTTAGAAGGGTATAAAACATTAAAGGAAAGTAAGTTGTTATTTCTAACTATAATAAATATTAACAAAACTGTCAAAAAACATTTTATTATAACAAAAGGCAACAATCTACATTAAAAACTATTACATTTACACAAAACCAAATGTATATTTATAACGACATCAAAATTGCATCATATTTTTGAAAAATAAACCGAATGTATAAAAACCATGAGAAATAAATCGATTGTATATAAACCATAATTCTATAATACAAATATATGCATATTTATAACATCAAAAATTGAATATTTATAACATAATAATAGCATCAAAAATGAATATTTATCACATAAACTATATCTATATAAACGATATTTGTTAAAATTGCATAATACTTTTTATATAATCTTTGAAAACCAAATGTACAACCTCACAAATACAAAGGTACAACATCAAGAAACAGCAAAAATCATTTTTATATTAAAAAATCATATTAATACAACATATTAACCAGGGCCGGTTCTGAGGATTCAAGTGCCCAGGACGAGTCGAAAAAAAAGACCCTTAGTCCTTAAAGTAACGAATTAAATTATATAAACTAAAGTTTTTTTAAAACGATGAAAGTATAATGTTAAAAATGTTAAACACGGGCCAAGGAAACAGGAAGGCTCAACAATCGCCGATGCACGATTTACGCATCATGCACTTGTACAATTAGAAAAGTGGGCCTGTGTTTTGATAGCATATATATATATATATATATATATATATATATATATATATATATATATATATATATATATATATATATATATATATATATATATATATACTAGAAATATTTGAGGCCCGTGCTAAACACGGGCCAAGGAAAGTATAATGTTAAAAATGGGTGGATTTTAATATATACAATGCATGAAAAAGAAAAGAAAATGTAAGTATATTGTGATCATCAACAAATACATGAAAGTCCATTGCGATTTTCGAATATGATTTTTTCACCTTATGGAAAAAACTTATCAGCATCATTTGCAGTTCATCTTACGGACTTTATTTAAATACAAAGTAAAAAGTTTATAAAAAAGCTCTATGGACTAAATTCTCTTAAATACCAAGTAAAAGGTATGTAAAAAACTCTATTGAACGTACTCAAATTCTTTTGGAACCAAGTTCGATTAAATAAAACATTATTGAGAAAAGAAAAAAACATTGCCTCTAAAAGATTATACATGGAAAAAACACCAAAGTATACTAAGCTAAGCCATTCTAGGCAATTTTCAACAAAACTTTCAGCAAATACTACAAATAGTCTTTTGCATTTCAACATGCACAAGGGGTCATACAGGCAACTTAAACATTATAAGGCAGGAATATAGGAATAAGGGTTAAGGTCATACATCGGTAACCAAATATGTCTTATTTATTTTATAAGTGTTAAATGTAAGAAACAACAACCTTTTTTGTTCAAAGTATAACATCCAAATAATAAAGAGCTTTAAAGTACAATGCTATAGTTTGGTAGTTTTTAGAAGTAAAATGGTTGTATACAAAAAAAAAATGTATTTTGTTCAAAGTATAACATCTAAATAATAAAGAGCTTTAAAGTACAATGTTATAGTTTGGTAGTTTTTCGAAGTAAAATGGTTGTATACAAAAAAAACAACAACAACAGAATAGACAATACAGTAATAGAAAAAAAAGAAGAGGATTTTAATAATTTTAATATTGTCAGGAAAAAAAAATATAAATGACGGATTGAAAAGTGCATGCATCTTCATATTTAATGTCAAAACATAAATGTATATGTATAGTAAAAAATCACAAGCATGGGCCATACTTGTCAAAAAATGCATTGAGGAACACATCTATTGAGGAAAATAGGGGTTTAGCTTTTCTTGTTTCCACATCTGCAACCTATACTTTAAGCTTGTTACCACCATCATCTTCTTGCTCCACTGAATTCGTTGGTGGTGAATGCCGGAAAATCTATAATGGGGTTTAAAGTTTAGACATTAGTTGCTTGGCTGATCATAAAAAATCATATTGTTTCTGTTTTGACAGTAATATCGATCAGTTGAAATAAAACAAATAAAAATTTATATATAGTAATATATGATTATTCATCTCTTCTTGGTCTCTTTTTGGCTTGTTTTAACAAATAAAATTGACTGACATACAAAATTTACCATTAACCACACTTCTCTTCGACATTTTATCAAACACGTTTAGAGCGTATTCCCTATATCATTGCAGATTCTATTAATTGCCACCACAATATTCTAAATAAAAAACAGTTCATAAATAAGCACCTACACACAAAATCATACATAAATACTATATAATGTTAAATATTTCATGGATTTAGTCTCGTTCTTAATTTCAAAACTGAAACGACTTCCATCACAACTGTCAAAAAATATAATTCGTAGGCATAGACATACGACTTTATCAACAGGTTCGATCAACATCAAAAATTTAGAGCACTTTCTATATCTCAAATGAAGAAGAGATGAGACTATAGATGGAGATGGACTCATACAAAAATGCAAGAGCGGATGAAATTACCTCATGTAAAGTGAAATCAGAGAAAGCATTGGGACCCAGATATTGTTGATTGTTTCATTAACCCATAAATGCTCCATCTCGTCGGTCTATGGTCTCCTAAAATGACCCATTTTCTCTTGAACCTACTGTGTGAGAAAGGAAGCCATAATCGAAACCTAGCTTTCCTGAAATTTATGATAAAAGAAAAGTAGATACATGAAGGAAATCTGACAACGCATAGGCTGGTGACGATGGTGAAGTGAATGGTGGTGAAGCGAGAGTTTGTGAAAGGATGACTTTTTTCCCGCCGCCGATGTACACTCGTGTATTTTGAAAATCCAATCCCAAAGTCAATTGGATTTTTATTGGGAATAAGCAGAAGAAAAGGAAAGATTGTGACAGTTGATGAAGGAACATGGGCGTCTGAATCTAGAGTATCCGAAAGGTGATGAGGATACGACACAATGTATCATGAGGCGGAGGCGATTTGAATTGACATGACGATTTGAATCAACATTGATTTCAATAGTGTCGTTCAAAAGATAGTGGACTTAATCGATGTTAATGTCAATGGCGTCGTTCAGGAAAGTGGGTGACGTGGTGTAAAAATAAGCGGGTTAAATTGATTTAGAATGCACCAAATTAATAGGGTTTTTATCTACAATATATATATATATATATATATATATATATATATATATATATATATCATTAAAAACCCTATTATTCTCCTTTCGCCAAAATCAAATTTACATAGTTTAATGGGCACCACGACATTAATGTTGATTCATGATCTTCGTGCTTAGCACAACCCACGAAGAATAATATGAGTATTCTTTCATGATTGTAAGCATCTTTGAAGAAATGTGAGTACATTGATATTATGGGTGAAGAATTTTATTGTCCTTTAGTATCTAGATTTTCAAAATTATGATGCTATAAAAAATAAAAAATAAAATGAATTAACCCGGAAGTCCAATGCTATTTCTTGCATTTAATCATATTATTTTCAACAAAAGATGCTAAAAGTGTATTCAATGTGACACATTGAGTTAATGTGAATGACAAACAAAACACCTGTAGAAGTACGATAAAATAAGTGTTGTTGTGAAAACATTGTAGTTTCAATATTTATATTTTACAGGGTTAGGTTCATGTGAGACGGCCTAATTTTGTAAGACCGTGAGACGCAATCATAGCCACTTATTTTGTAAATAAAAAAAACTTTTTTAAAATGCAATATAATTGAAAATTTTCGAAATTTTTTTTTCAAATATTATTTTCGTCATTTATATTTTCCAAAAAAAAAAAAAAAAAAAAAAACATATTCTCGTAGAATATTAATTAGAATATTCTAATAGAATATTAAAATATTTTACATATCTGACAAATCTAATAGAATATTCTGACATTCTAAAAATCACATTAGAATATTTACTGTGTAATATTCTATTAGAATATTTCAAGTATTTAAAAAAAAACGGTAAATTTTTTAATTATTTTTTTAGGTAAAAAAGGTGACGAAAATAATAATTAAAAAAAGAATTTTCGGATTTTTCCTTTTATTTTGTATTTTAAAATTATTTTTAGATTGCGTCTTACGGTCTCACAAAATTAGTATGATCTCAAATGAACATGAACCATATTTTACAAACCATCGTTGCTATAATAAACATATAAACAGAAGTACAAAGGTTATTTCTTGCGTTAACCCCATTTTGTTGAAGATTCTAAAAATGTATTTAAATTTTTTTTTATCCTAAATAGTAATGTCATGTGATGATATCAACATTTAAATATTGGTAAGTAATCTATAAAATTAGAAACAGGTAGAAAAAAGGTAAATCGTAATCGGAAATGTTGTTTTTTCTCCATTTTGCCCATTTACAAATGAGATTATAATTTCAAATTGTATTATTCTAAAACACAATGCAATTAATTAGTGCAAGCTTCAACAAGGATTATGCTCGACAAGTTATTAAATTATTCTACATGTGGTGCACTCAAGTGAACCTGTTATATGAAACTCAAATAATCACATAAATATTAATAGAAGTGAATTGCAACAATTATACATACTTGTCAAAATCCATATTGGACCATAAGAAAATCATCATGGTAAACTCTGTATTCCTCTGTTGATAGATGAAAATTGCATGATATTGTCATTAATTAATACTCTAGTGTGCTATCATTACACTATGTTTTTGGAAAGAATAAAATATATCAATGAATAAAAATAGTTAGAGTTCAATTATAATAATTGAAAAAAAAAAATTCTACATATAATTAAAGTTTTTATTTTTATTTATTTTGATGTACATATAAGTTAGGGTATTTTTGTCTTTTAAAAACAAAAGTAATGGAGTCCAATTACTTCCGCATGGATGGTATAAAAGTCATCAAACATGAAATTTGAAAGAATATGAAGGATCAGAATTCCATTCATTTAGCAACCCAACACCCCATGAAATCAAATCTCAAATTCCAATTCCACCAGCTTCTGCGAAAATTGTTTACCTTTCGAAATAAAATTCGCAGCAAAGACCACAAGCTTGAGTGTCACGGACAGTCGTGATCTGATCTGCAGAAAAAATGACTATTGATTTCTGATTTATTCATAATCATTAAATTATAAACCAGAAATTGAACTTTTAGGTCATCGAAATAGCAATTAACATACTTATCAACATCGACACCATTTTAACCATTTGCAAACAATGCTATTTTGAAGTATTCATAGATAAATTCATGGAAAAGGAAGGATTACAACTTAGAAGCATCACTTCTCAGCATATAGATACAACATGATCTATCATTTTCATACCTTTACATGGGCATTTTTGGAACAAACAACAATCATCTCCAATACAATATATGACATGTCATAAAGAATGCGAAGCTGCAATATCTTTGATGATTGTGTAGAAATTTAATAACATATTAAAGGTGTTGTGGTATATATAACCTTCACTTTCTTAAAGCGTCAAGAATCTATATCATTGTTATGCTCATTAACCATATAGTACATTAAGTTCAAAGACATTACCTCATCAGACCTGCAAAATGATCAATGTTCCATGGTTCCTAATAGAAGCCAGTATGCCATAAAAGAATAATATGAGTTCTTAGGGCCCAGGATATGTTGGAATTGAAGCGGTAAGTTAACAAAAGAAGAAGCAACATCTTTGATAAGCCCCAAACCTTACGGTGTATCGAAGGAGGGCCTGATAAAGACAAATCAAACACCAGCACAAGCAAATAGTGGTCCGAGACCTGTTTTCGGACATGATTTACGAATAAAAAAAATAGGACTTGCACAAATTAAAAAAGGAATGACATCAAAGATAATAAAGATTTTGTTGTTTTGGATCAGCCGGACTGCCGGGTTGTAATCTAATATTAACCTCTAATGGAAATTTTGGGCTTCCACAAATTAGGGATCTTTGACCAAGTTCATCTTTTATTATTGTCTTATTGACTCCAATATCTCCTTCATCTTAAGAAACATGCTTGCATTTTCATCCTTTGGTTTTCTTAGTAGGTGATTGCATGCCACAACAACAAGAAACATCTACAATTGATGGAAATGGGTTAATTTATTACTTGAAGTTAAATGGCTCAAAATATATGAACAAAATGAAATTTTTACTATGTACCCCAATGGTCTTCAAGAACTAATGCAAATCTAAATCCAATGATTTCTTCTGTAATGTGGCACATTTATCATGATCATGAAGAAGACGTTTTTATTTGCAACAACAGTTGATTTCTTTCCCTGATCGTCTTTCTTTAAACCATGTTACGGTAAAGAAAAAAATCCTAGGTACTAAGTAATCCAAGGAAGATTACTGCTCCTAGCATCTCCATTAAACTCCTGAAAAAGAACAAACATTAACGATGATAATAGACGTGATCAGGAAGAGAAATAGACGATGAAGAAGATAGAATGCATACGGAAAACTAAAGAGAAATTGAAGGAGACTGGTCTTGAATGGAGATAACATGGTATATATACCCTCTTGGTCTTCAAGAATCGTATTAGAGGTCGTGTCGGTTGGATGCATCATTTTTCTTGAAGCGATGGCAAAAAAATGTGGCGATTCACCTTAATGGCTTTATTTTTAACAAGATGACATATGTATTTCGCCAAACCCATCTCAATGGTCGGATTTCTTGTTGTGGATGAAGTCAGACGTGTTGTTGGAGGACGGGGAATCGGTAGATATGTCGATGTGTATAAGGGAGGCGTTGAATGAGAAGCGGACATGAGAAGTATTGAGTCGATGAAACGATAAATTGTGTCTGGTAAATTGCGTCGATTGGCTGGTGGGTTGCGTGGCGGTGTTGGAGATGTGAATTTTTTTTTAAGGCACCACAATAAAAGGGCTTTTATATATATATATATATATATATATATATATATATATATATATATATATATATATATATATTATTATATATTATTATACAAACCTTACTATTTTTAAAAATAGATTTAAGACGTCCAAACCATAAAGCTAAAAATACAACAAACCATTAATATAATAATATTATAATTTAAATGATTCAAATGATAATCCAAATTGTACAAATATTTAATACACAATAAATTATATACTCCAATAGCTGAATCTTATCTTTTCCGGCTGTTAGCTTTCCTATTATTGCCACTGTTTATTAGTTCACTTTGTTATTATTTTGACCATTTCCTTCCCTTATCTGGTCATTTCCCCTGTATCCAGGCATTCTCGGTTCGTATAAACCGGAAGACTCATTCCCCATCATCACATTAATCTGTCATCGATCTCTCAAGAAACCTCAGTACATCATCTTTAAAAACCCCCAGTCGTTAGCCTCTTACTACATCGTCGTTCGCTGCTCCGCCTCAATATCTTCGAGTTTCAAGCTACGTATTTGGAAGAAGACCAGCAGACCCTTCACCTTCGTTGATCATCGCTACCACCAAAACTCCCCAATTCCACATGCACCCAGCTGAATCTCGATTCAATTCCTCACGTCGATTCATTTTTCTGAATTGGAATCTTCTTCTTCTCTTGAATTTCTGTAGGATCCGCCATTTAGATTTTGAATCCTATTCTTCCCTTAAATCTTTCTGATAAACATTCAAAGTTTGGAAACGATTTCTCTCATCTTCTCTCAAAAAACCCTAACTGCGTTGGTTTGGTTGTAGGTTTAATGAAGGTTTCAAGAAATCCAAGCTTCAATGGGTAATGCGTAATCACTCGAGATGAATTATGGGGTAGGTTTGGTTTTATCGCCATTAGCTGTGTCTTCTTCAAATGGTCCCCTGCTACCAACAAGAGTAATCAAGAGTTTCTCACTTCGTTTTCTTGCACTGATATCTGCTTTAAGACAACATATTTTTTTCATCTTCTTTACACTTATTAATTAACATTAGGTGGTATTTACTTTGTAAAATTAGGTGGTATTTACTTTGTATATGTGAACGTGAATTGAAGTCACCCAGAGAAAAAGAAATCCTAAGATCTCTCTCTCTTTCTCTCTCTCTCTCTCTTAAATGTCACTTCAACAGAGGCTCTGCGTGTTCCAAAAACCAACCCACAACAACATGGCTCGCTTCATGGTAAGTTGCAATGTGTGTGATATTTAACAATCAGGGATCAGTTTTTGACATTCAATTATCAATCTGTATAGACATCAAGACATGGTGTTTTAAGTAACAAGGTTATAGGAATCATGAACTGTAACATCCGGATTTCCAGGGACATTATCGTGTATGTTAATCTTGAGATTTAAGGAGGGACTCGACGAGTTGAGGGACCAACTCGCCGAGTCGAGTCGAGTTGATCGCGTGAATTTAATAAAGGACTCGACGATTCCGAGGGGGGATTCGCCGAGTAGGTACTGGGCACAGAAAACCCTAATTTCCTGGGTTTGTGACCTATTTAAAGGAACTTATAGCCTCATTTGCGGCTACCCTTCCTTAAGAGCAAACCCTAAACGTGTATGGAAAGCCATGAGAGTCTTAGAAGCTAAAACTTGGAGTAAACTAGTGCATCTCTTGAGGAGAAGAGGAGATCACCCATCAAGGGAGCTAGAGAATCAGTGGATCTGGTGTAACTTCGTGCAAGAGCTTGAGTAAGAGGTAAAAGCTTGCACCTTTCTTGTTATTTTGCTTAGATCTTGTAGATATGGAAGATTAGGGTTTCTTCCACCATTGTTGGGACTTTGTATGCATAAGGTCTCTCATGAGGCCTAGACTTCAGATCTGGACCTTGTGAGGTCCAGAGAGTCCAAAGATTATAGCTTTAGTTAACCATAGAAGAGTTATTGTGGTTAATCATCCTTGTTAGAGTTATATTGGCATTATGAGCCTTATATGCCATGTTTAAACGTAAAGCTTGCAACTTTACGTGACAATCGACCCTCAGGATGGTAGATCTAGTGTTTGGGGTGATGGATATGCCTTAAATCGTCTGAATGAACTCGCCGAGTCGATGAGCCGACTCGACGAGTTGGTTAGGGTTTGTCCCGAGGAACCGAATCAGGCGATAGCTCGACGAGTTGGGGGTCAACTCGACGAGTTGAGCTGGACTGTCATGATATTTCTGAGGAAAGTAAGTGGACTCGACGAGTCGCAAGGGTGCACTCGACGAGTCGGGTCAAACATGGACTGTTGACTCGAGTTTGACTTCTGTTGACTTTGGGGCTTTGATCAACATAAGTAGTAGAGACCATGGAGGGGTAAAATGGTCTTTTATCCACTTCAAAGAGTTAAAGAGAGGAAGAATAGCCTTCGATCATTAGAGTTGTGATTAGAGTATCACTTAGAGATATTCATCCCTTGTGTTAGGTGGTGGGTAGTTCGAAATCCGGGAGCGGGGTCTTTACTTGCTGCTGGTCAGGTGAGTCTTCTCACTATACTTTACCATGAGTGGTAATTAGAGTTATGTGACAGAGTATCTTGTATGCTATGTATGTGATGTGTTCCACTGCATTATTTCTATGTGATTTATGCTGTGTGTATTCCAGAGTTTACAGAGTTAGGACCAGGGGGTCCACAGAGTTAGGACCAGAGGGTCCACAAAGTTAGGGCCAGTGGGCCCACAGAGTTATAGCCTCGAGTGGCTAATATGTGTTATATGTGGTATTTTGGGGAACTCACTAAACTTCATGTTTACCGTGTTATGTGTTATGTGTTTCAGGTATCTCAGAGGATCGCGGGACGGCACCGGCTTGATTGTACACACCAGAGAAAGAGTTATATTTTGAGGATCCTGGATTATTAATGGAGTGGTGCTTGTAATTTGAATAAACGAGATTTCTATACAAAATGTTATGAAAAATATGCGATTTTAAAAATGAAAAATTTGTTTGAAAAATTCGGTGTTACATGAACAAGGCTTTCTCAATTTACCAATTTTTGGATCTTCTGCATTGTATGGAACTCGACTCCTTATTCATAATACATAAAACCTAGAACTTTAACTCAACATTGTAAACTTTTTTTTGTCTTTTGCAGCACAATGGCTCTTTTTTGGTGGTCAATTGAAAGTAAGATGCATATCTCTATGGTTCAGTGAATGTGACATTTAGGCTTATTTGCACTGCATAGGATAGGATTCAAACAATTTTTTTGCAATGTTTCAAGCTAAAATTGTTTATCACTTCATAGTTGTGATGTTATTTTTTTTTCTTCTTATAGCTTTAGATATCCTGATAAGAGTAGACCCAAATATTAATTTAGTTACACTTTAGGTTACTTGGTAACCCTATTTTGTGTTATTGTTTGGCAATAAATACAAAGACATAAAAAGAATCATGTAACATTTCACATTGGCTTTGGGATATGTTGTTAACGTACTTGCAAAGTTGTAGGTTAGAGATTCTCACATGTCAGGTCCATAAAATTGTGTTCTAATAAATGCAAGTTTTGGTATTGTGACAACCTCGATCCACTATCTGGCTAGCCTTTTCTTCTTTGTCCGCTTATTGGATATCTTTTAGAATGGATCACCCAAATTTCTATATGTGGTATTATTGAGTATTCAACAATAAAAAGGTATCACCATTTTAGTTGGTGTGCAATTTTTTGTTCCTTCTGCTAATTGCTTTGATGGATGCACTATAAAACGACTTTAAGGATAAAAAGGTACATTGGTATTGAATTCTTATTAATATAACACCTTGCAATATAAGCACTGTAGTCGACTTCTCCTTAATATTTGTAGAAATATATTAAATTTTACATTTCTATGTGAATTGTGTATCTTACGGTTAAATGGATGACTTATATCAAAACACGTTAAACTATTTATTGTTTATAGTTAGATTATTTAAATTTGAAAATATGGTATGAATAGTATTATAAAATTTATTAAAAATTCCATTATATATAAAACATCAGTTTTGTTTTATCATATATATATGAACAAAAGTAAATAGGTGATATGAGTTTTGATTATATAGATTTGGAAAAATCATTTTAAATAAATATAAAAGAATAAATATATTTTGTACCTCATATAAGATACATTCAACAACAACAAACGTAATGCTTTGTATGTGAATGACCATGCTAAAATCAAAATCCAAATCCTAAACCTAAAATTTTCCCAACTCCAAACTCTAAATCTCAAACTTTAAACCCCAAACCTTTAACCATAAGCACAAATACATGTCAAAACATCTTTGCAAATAAAATTTACTAAAAGCTTCCAGCCATAAAACCCTCATAATTTGTGGTCAAATCTGTATTTTTTATTACCTGACATGGAATATAAGATGTTTATTGAAGAAAGCTATTCACAATCACCATTTTTATAAGAATGTGTGTCCATCTTAATTGTAAAGATATTTACGGATTCCTTCACTAAAAAGAAATTATTTTCCAAAAAAAAAAAAACTATACAAACCCCCTCCCCCACCCCTATGGCCGTCCGTCGCATTGCGCGGGTAACGGCTAATATATATATATATATATATATATATATATATATATATATATATATATATATATATATATATATCAACTCTAATAAATAAATGTTTTTTTGTCGCATGTCATTCTTACATTAACTTGGACACATATCATTTTTTGGTATTTTTGAATAAATGTTTTTTCCATTTGTCATTTTCTCATTTTTTATCTTTTCTTAATTAACAAATCAATTTTATACATCAATTAATATTTGCTTTAATTAAAAATAGTCAATAAATTACAATATTAGTACTTATATATATTGTATTTAATATGTTTCATTTTAAATTCAAATTTTAAATTTTAAATTTCAAATCAAAAATTTCAAATTTAAATATATTTTTGTTTAAACATACATATATATATTTTTTGTTTTATCCAACTCGTATAACATACGGGTCTTACAACTAGTATATATATATATATATATATATATATATATATATATATATATATATATATATATATATATATATTGGAAACGTCAAACTACTTAAATGAAAGTCTACTCGTAATATTTTAACGAGCATCCCAAGTTGGAGCTTTTTTACAGGACAAACTCACCCTCCATAATAATCTATCAAACCAAGCGTTTATTAAAATCATCAGCAATACTATTAAACTTCTTTGGTATGGAAGCACGGAACGACGGAAGGTACCTTTATCCCTCACAAAAATAGATGCAATTCCATTAGTATCTCAAAAGTAACAAGAGTGAAAGAATTAATAAAAATGTTGAACAATATTATTGTGTATAGCATATATAAAATTAAAAATACTCAATTATTTATAGAAAAAAGAACAAATAAGTTTAGTTTCATTAACCTCTTTCTAAAATATAGTAAAATATTACTAACATAACCATTTTTGCATACGTACACACGGTTTCACCATTTTGAATTAGTGGCTATTTTGGTTATTATGCTAATTTTTTACTATTTTTTAAAAAGTAATTAATAAGCTTAACATTTTTTTTCTTGTTTCTATAGCCGCTGCATTTAACAGAAGATACGTGCATAATTGTGGATCGTCGATAGTCCGAGGTCTCTAAATTATTCTTTATCATGACATTAATAATTTTTTTTTTCTGAATATATTAGTACACATTCAAAGGACTAGATAGTTCCTGTAACCAGCGATTCTATATAAGATTAAAATACAACAAAAGTTATATAAAATATAACAAAATTTGACATTTTATCGAAGTTTACTTAAATTTAAAGACATAACATCTTCTTTTTGAAACACATCCACCACTTACAAATTTATTAATCAAAACAAATCATATAAAAAATTAGCCAGTGAGCTCCTCCTCCTTGTGGGTCTCGATGGTGACGTCAGAGGTCGGATAAGCCACACAGGTGAGCACCCACCCTTCCTCCAACTGGTCGTCGTCGAGGAAGCTGCCGTCTGATTGGTCCAGACTGCCGGAGACCACTTTCCCGGCGCATGATGAGCAAGACCCAGCCCTGCATGAGTATGGCAGATCGATACCGACTTCCTCCATGGCGTGGTCAAGGATGTACACGTCATCAGGGCACTCGAACTCCTGGGTTCCTTCCGGGGTCACGAGGGTGACCTTGTATGTGGCCATCATGGTAACTCCGCCGCGGTTACGGATGCCGGTGTTGGATTTGAGTCCGAAGAGGGCTGCTGTTTTGTTGGAGGCGGAGAGAGAACGGATGGCGGTGGTGGGCTGTTGGCGGCGGAGGAAGGATGTGCTGGCCATGGTGCCGGTAAGAGATGCGGTTGCTGCTGCCATTGTGGTGGTGGTTGTGGTTCGGAGAGACAGAGGGAGAGATGGAAGGGAGTAGAAGTAGTGAGAATGAGGATAGCAAGGAGGGCTTGTGGAAATAGTGTGTCTTGAGGATGAGATATCTGCCACATGTCAGATTTTTGTGGTGTGCTTTATCATGTTATCACAATACGTCTATTTTTTTCGCCGATTTTCATTTGTTTATGGTATTATTTTAATAGTAAACATGATCTCGGATGTACTTTTCTACATGTGCTTGTGGCCTTTCATTTTATAAGCATAAACCATATAATATAATTTATCTTTATCATAAAAGAATATTATATTTTAATAATTTTTGTGATTTACTTTTAATCATTATATTTCAATTTTATCAATAAATGGTAACTATTATATTTCAATTTTGTTAATAAAAACCATTTGTTTTGAACAGTTTTTTTTTTCCCACCACAGCCTATAGGAGCATATATTAGAGTTATCATAACAATTTTTTGGGAAATCTTTTCGGAAAAAATACATAAAATTTTGCCTTATTAATAGAAAATCCTTGCTAATTTTGTTTTTTAATTTTTGTAAATTGTCTTTTTTTTTTCAAGGTACAAACGTCATTTTGCAAATATTTATCGGTTTTTTGGACTTAGTTATAAATAATAAATTAGGAATAATTTTTTTGTTAATAGGATTGAAGTTTATAGATTTTTTGTAGAGATTTCCCTTTTAGGTGGTAGGAGTAAAACCCACCTGGTAGGAGTAAAACCATCCCAGGTCCCAACTCACTCAACCTACATCACATCAGTTTTTTTTCTCTTTTATTTCTTTCATCTTTCTCAACCCATAACTGTCACGTCTCAAATTTCTAACCAAAATTTTCATTTAAAATAAAAGTATTTATTCAAATTACAACTTCAAAGATCTGGATAAAACCATTTGATTCAAAAATATTTATCAGAGTATCGTTAAAAGTTATTATGTGCGGAAATCTCCAATGGATGCGATGCAATCAAGTCGTGCCCCTCTTTTAATATAAGAAAACCTGAAAACATTTAAATCACAACCATAAGCACAAAGCTTAGCGAGTTCCCCAAAAATACCTCACACAACAATACACATACAATGCATGCACACCAGACCTACAACACAGGGTTGGACCGCCTCCTGAGCCTACAACACAAAGGTGGACCGCTCCCGAGCCTGCAACATATAGCTAGATCGTTCCCGGGTATATTGGCATTCAACACAAAGTAGTACCGCCTCAACCCAACCACATTATCCTGATGCTGCAACACAAAGTTGGACCGCTCCCGGGTTACAACTCCCAAAACACATGCTCAAGGGAACCAAAAAGTGACAAATATGAAAAATAATAAGATCTATGAAACCAATGAGCAGGTTACAAGCTTTTTCCTCACAATGGTCCAGGAATGAAGCAACCTTGATGGATCTATACTTGAACCCTTATTCCATGCACTTTACAAACACCTTGTTCTTCAAGATTTAACCATCAAATGAAGAAGATAAGCATGCAAAAGATGCCAAGGCTCAAAACAAGCAATAAAAGGCTAGGGTTTCTTAAGGAATGATATGAGGTGATGGAGTTTGGTCATGGGAAGGATCCCAAAAAATTAGAGCCCTTAAATATGGCTCAAAACCTTAGGGTTAGGGTTTTGGTATGCATTGGATACGCCCAGCGTAGTTTAACCTACGCTTAACGTAGGTCATTAAATGTGTGCCCCATATTCATCAACTACGCTCAGCGTAGGGCAAAATTCCTAATTTCCATTTCAACTTCAGACAGTCATAACTTCTTCGTTTCAATTCTGTTTTCGGTGATCTTTATATCCATGTGAAGGTATTGATGTAACGCCCGCAGATTCGGGCTAGTCAATTTAAAGACAATAAGCGTCAAAAATGACTTTTGATAGAAGATTATTTAGAGTAAATAATCTTGACCAAGTTATAGTATATGTCACAAGGGTTTCGTACATATAAAGAACGCCGAAATCCGAGTTATAACGAAGAAGTTATGACCCGTCAGAGTTTTACGGCAAAACCGGCACGACACCGCGTAACGTAAAAAGTGAATTTTTGATAAACTACTTTTTAGCCTTAGAGATCTGAATGAAAGTTTTAGTATACGTTAAACGGAGAGCATGCGTAAAAAGAACGTCAAAATCTGACTTTGTATGAGGAACTTATGATTTTTCTAAGATTTCGCATAGTAGTATACAGCCCGTAAATCGAATTTAAGATCGAGCGATTTTTAGCCGACACAAACTAAATGAGAATTTAATATTTTATTAATAGGATTTCAAAGATAAAAATACAGTCGAAAACGGAGTCCGTATGTAGAAGTTATGAATTTTACACGGTCGTTAGCAGTGTAATCTTCTCATACTGCTTAATTTAAAATTAGTCAAGAAATAGCCGATGGAGTCAAAAGTAGAGTTTTAGATATTGTCAATACCTACGCGTGGATATAAAATAACGTCAAAAATAGAGTTCGTATGCGAAAGTTACATAATTTAGAGGTCGGAAGGGTGCTGCTGCGAAGTGGGTGATGTGGCGCGATCTGAGCCATTGCTTTCTCCCCACGCATTGCCACCAGACGGTAACATGTGGCACCAACTCGACGAGTTGGAGGCCAAAACTCGAAGAGAGGTTCAAAATTCATCCTATAAATAGCATGCGAGAGTGCCTTCATTTCTCACACCAAAAACCCATTCTCTCTCTCTAACTTCTCTCTAAGCCTCCCAAAACCCTCCCAAAGACCTAGTAACCTCTAGGTGCTAAAGGAAAACCCCGGAACGCCCGAAGGCTCCGAGAAAAATAGCTATAATGTATTTAACTACACGCGGTATGAGGAATTTGGTTTGAAGGGCCGCATAGGGTTGTTGGATTTTAGAAGTGCTATAATGCCAAAATGGTTCTGCCCTCCGGTGTTTCATGTCTGGCCTCTGTCTATACATAGTGGTTGAAATGTATTGTTTAACACTTATAAAACAATATCGCTCATAAATAGTCGTGATAAATATTAGACTAAAATCTAGTGGTAATAATACTAGGTTTCATCGAAGGAAATGATATTGTTAAGAAGCGAAGTGTTGTCCAAGTTGGAATCACCACTTTAACGAGTGAGTGCATAGTTACTTTCATCTTACACATAGATATGAAGTATTTAATATAAATTACGTGCTATGTGTGCATATCATTTGTGTTCCTAATATCTATGTTGGATGAACGATTTATACATGTTTTAAATGATTTAAACTGTATATGTATTTTATATCTACGAATATGTTGGGCAGAACATGGGTAGATGAATGATGAGGGGTGAAAGATGATATAGATGAATATTGGCAGCTACGCCACAACCTGTAGATGTTTTTGAACTACGATGTACTCTAAACATCCTAGCAGTTGCGCCTAAAGGATAATATCGACAGCTGAGCCTAATATAGAACGTCATAATCCTGACGGTTGCGCCTAAATGATAATATCGGCAGTTGTACCTAATAGAGAACGTCATAACCCTGGCAGTTGCGCCTAAATGATAATATTGGCAGTTGTGCCTAATAGATAACATTGGCAGCTATGCCATAGGCAATGATGGACTTCGTGCCTATTTCTTAGGATAATCCTTAGGGATGAATGAATGAAGAATAATTGATTCTTAGGGTAAATCCTTAAGAATAAAGAAGATAATAGGGATGGGTAATTGGGTTTATTGTGTGATGATGAAACATAATAACTTTATTATTATGGGTTGAAAACCCTATGTACTCACCAGGTTTCCCAACCTCACCCACTCAGTTTATTTGTATCACAGGTGTCGATACAAAGCTATATTACACTGAGAGATTAAAGGAGATCGAAATCACTAGTGTAAATGAATGTAAGGTCTGTTTATGCTTATGTTTCTGTATTGACGATGACATCCCAAAGTTTTAATATAAACAAAATACATTTCATCGGAAATGCTTTGATAATATATTTATCATGTTTTTCTGGGAACAAATTCCGCAATATTATTCTTTAAAAAGGATACTCTGATTTTCAAATAAGCATAAATAAAATTTTTAAAATGACTGTGAATTTGGGGATGTTACAATTGACAAGCCCCACTGTTATATCTAATTATTTTTTACTTAAAACATACTGAAATAATTTCATTAATTCATGCATGGAGTCCGAAATATCACTCTTTCCATTTCACCCTTTACCTCCAAAGCAAAATTTAAGACGTAGATCACTTCTCCAACATCATCAACATCCAATAGGGTCTAAACTCTATTCCTTTGAAGCCCAATACCCTTGCATGATCAAATTACAATCCAAAATCCTGGAATAAGAAATATCCTGAAACTGGGTGTTACTATAACACATGAAAATAATATCTTTCTCAAACCACTTGCCACATCACTATTTTTAATTCAATTATATAAGAAAATATAAAACTAAATAAAAAATAATATTTTTTAATTAAAAAAACTAGTACAAATAAAAAATACACGATAATTAAAAAACAAGACAATAAAAAACTACACGATAATTCTAAAACTCCCAACCATATTTTGCAGCAATTTGTGTAGGTGTTGGATGAAGATGTTTTGGTTTGTTGTGAAGAAGGAGGTGACGATTCTGATGGGTTTTGAGGATACCAACAATCCTATGTGTGCATGCAACCCTAAAAATTGATCTACGTTTTCTCTAATTGAACATACCATGTGAACAATAATGTGTAAACCCTAGGATACTAGCATATAATCGAAATTACATTATAAAGGGTTACAAAACATACCTTGATTGTTATTAAGCAATAACAATCTAATTCCTTGATGTTGTTGAAGCTTTAAGAACAAGTGTCACAGTTGTCACACCTCTAATGACTCACACCCAACACTAGCAATTGAAGGAGATTAAGGAGAAGGAGAAAGGAGGCAAAATTTCGGCTAGGGTTCTCTAAGAATAATTGGCCGAAATCCTTAGGGTAAACCCATTTATATACTGCAGTCAGGAAACCCTAGATAAGCCCAAGTCCAAGATAATCTTAAACTGGGTAATTATCCATTTTCCTGATTATCCAATAAGGACCATTCTAGAAACCCTAGACCATGTCAAAACTGTCCATGTCTATGGAGGGTTCTAGAATGCCTCTTGCTCAACTATTGAACAATTGCAATTTAGTCCCCACACTTTTAATTAATTCATTTAATCCTAAAATTAATTCTAATTAATTTTTGATTAAATATTAATTAAATATTACTATTTCTAGTTAATATATTATTCTCATAATATATTAATAAATTACTTAATACAAATTAGTAATCAAATTAATAAATCAACCTCTTTCTCCAAAATCATCTTTCCTGGTTGCTAGTCTTGAGGGCAACCCAAAAGGACTGTGCTACAATTAATTCAAGTACATACCAATTATAATTATGAGCTTAGACACATAATCCAATAGTCTCCCACTTGGATAAGTCTAATAACTATAGTTTTCGGTATATCCTTCAAAATTTACAAGCAAATTGTAGCTCTCAAAGCCGCTGTCGAACTCTGACCTAGTCAGTTACGTGTCCTAAGATAAGTAATCATATAATCCTCCGTTCTGCAAGATATCATGTGGACAAATGACATGGAACAGAATCAATCTCATTGTCCAATATATTGTTTCCGGATTTCCAATTTGTAATGACAAAGAACTACAATCGAGCACATCAATTTAGTCATGGTCGGGCCCGACACTATAAGTCAACACCAAATCATCGAGGGGCCCAAGATATCGCTTTTTCCCCCTAAAGGCAAAGAGGAACAAATAAACTTTGACTTATATGCTTGTACTATTTACTCATCAAATCACGTACAACAATATGTTTTATAACATCAAGTTACTGATGCGTTTACGCATTATCAATGCACAAACAACTCGTAAACAACAACTCATATATCTCTGTTTAAAGATTATAAGATATTATCGTCTCGGAATTACTCGTGATAAGATTCCATGAAGTAATTCTCTGAGTGTGGGTTAATCCAAAACTTAAATCTCTATTTCAAAGTACTCATGAATGTTGCAGCAAACCATTGCTATGTCTAAACCCCTAGGAAACCTACAATCCAATTCATGACAATCTTGATTCACTACTTACTTCCAAAAGTATGATCGACTGTGGACGTTTTGAATAAATAAATTATTCTGGAAGTAAAACATGCAAAATGAAACACAACAATAAACAATCGACAAAAGATAGTAAACAATACTCATAAATAATTCTCCATTATTCAATCATCAAATGTCAATTATATTTATTTTGTTACAAGTTTTCAAATATCTAACTACTAAAACTAATATCATCCTTTAGACCAATGCTCCTTGCATGCTGAATGTGCTTAATCCTACTCAGACCCTTTGTTAGGGGGTCTGTTGGATTCTCCTCGGACGATACCCTCTTCATGATAAGGTGACCTTCTTCCACTCTATGTCTAATGAAATGGTATTTTCTGTTGATATGCCTTGATCTGCCATGATCTCTCGGTTCCTTGGTTAAGGCAACTGCTCTTTCATTATCATAGAAAATTTCCATTGGTTCCTTTATGGTTGGCACAGCTCCAAGGTCTCCGATGAAGTTCTTCAACCATATAGCCTCCTTTGATGCTTCGCTTGTTGCAATGTACTCTGATTCACAAGTAGAATCAGCCACAGTTTCCTGTTTGGAACTTTTCCAGGCTCCCGCTCCCCCATTAAGGGTAAACACCCAGCCAGATTGAGAACGGAAATTATCTTTGTCAGTATGAAAGCTAGCGTTACTATATCCAGTTACTCTCAAGTCATCAATGCCACCAGGCACAAGGACCCAGTCTTTAGTTCTTCGCAGATACTTGAGAATATTCTTGACCTCTATCCAATGAGCTCTACCCAGATTTCCCTGATAACGACTAACCATGCTCAAAGAAAAATGTACATCATGACGAGTACATGTCATAGCATACATGATAGATCCACCGGCGGAAGCTTATGGAACTCTACTCATTTCTGCTATCTCGACATTGGTACTCAGACTCCAAGTCTTACTCAGTTTCGTATTATTCTGTATTGGCAATTCTCCCTTCTTGGAATTTTCCATACTAAAATGTTTTAGCAACTTTTATAAGTATGTACTTTGACTACGTCCATTTATCCTTTTACTCGTTTCTCTCAAAATCCTTATTCCCTGAATATAAGCAGCCTCTCCCAGATCTTTCATAGCAAAACACTTTCCAAGCCAAGACTTAACTTATTGCAGAGTTGGAATGTCATTTCCTATAAGAAGTATGTCATCAACATACAATACCAGGAAGGTCACTATACTTCCACTAGCTTTGACATATACACAAGATTCATCTTCACTTCTAGAGAAACCAAACTCTTTCACTTTCTCGTCAAAGAAAAGATTCCATCTACAAGAAGCTTGTTTCAATCCATAGATTGATTTCTCAAGCTTACACAATTTATTGGGGTACTTTGCATCCACAAAACCCTCTGGTTGACTCGTGTAAACATCTTCAGCCAATTTCCTATTTAGGAAAGCGGTTTTAACATCCATCTTCCAGATTTCATAGTCATGAAACGAATCTATGACAAGCATTACCCTAATAGATTTTATCTTAGCTACTAGTGAGAAGGTCTCATCATAGTCAACCCCTGAGGTTTGAGTAAATACCTTCGCAACCAGTCGAGCTTTGAAAGTGTGTACCTTTCCATCCATGTCGGTCTTCTTCTTGAAGATCCATTTGCACCCAACTGGCTTACGACCTGGTACATTGTCAACCAAATTCCAAACTTGGTTGTCATACATGGACTTGATCTCACTGTCCATTGCCTCTTTCCACTTGGCAGACTCAGCTCCCGCCATTGCTTCTTTGTAGTTAGCAGATTCATCCATATTTACCAGTGTACTATCACTGATAAACGTATCACCTTCTGTTGTTATATGGAAACCATACAACACATGTGGAATGCTAACCCTACCAGAACGCCTAAGAGGTAATGACTCGTCAACAGGTTCAACTGGAATTTCTTCCTCAGGTTGAGTGCTAGTATTTTCAAAGGTTCCTTCATCGTTTTCCTCTTGAATTTCTTCAAGATCAACTGTACTCCCACTTTCCTCTTTGTATATGAGCTCTCTCTCTCTCTCTCTCTCTCTCTCTCTCTCTCTCTCTCTTTCTCTCGAAAGACTCCCATTCGTGCTATGAAGACCACGTTCTCAGTAGGTCTGTAGAACAAATATCCATAGGACTTTAGTGGATAGCCAATGAAAATACATCTTGATGGGTTTTGAACATTTTAACACTTCCTAAGTGTACATGCAACCCTAATAACCTTGAATCTATGTTTTCTCTATATACATGCAAATTTCTTTTCAAGGTTATTTCCTAACTAGCATGGCATGGGGATTACATAGAACATAAAACTAGTAGAAATACATACCTTGTTGTTGCTTGGATTCCTTCAAGACTTTGTGAGCCTAGCACCCCAAATGTTGTGCCTCAAATGCTTCACACAACACCACAAGACTTGGAATAACTTGAGAGAATGTCACTTAGCCTCAAAATCGGTTATGCCCTCTCTAGTAACACTAGGTCATGATTTTGCTAGCCATAGGGTTCCTTTTATAGTGTTGTCACAATTAGGGTTTACACATGAATGCCCTTAATTGTCATGACTCTTGATTTCTCATGACCCATGGGTTTGTAACTCCCATAGACTATCCATGGAGCTCCATATGGTTATAACCAAACCCATAAACCATGGATCATTAATCCACCATAAAAGAATTGATGATTGTCATAATCAACCCTATATATTTAATTAGTCTCACTTTGATCACTAGATTAATACTTGATCAATACTAATTAAATAATACTATTATTAATATATTAGAACTTATAATATATTAATAATCATAAGTGCCCTATTCTGTCATTTAGTCTATCCAAGTATTGCAATGCCATGAAACCCAAATGGACCATGCCGGGTCGGGTCAAGTACATACCAAATAAAGTTATGGACTTAGACACTATATCCAACAGTCTCCCACTTGGATAAGTCTAATAACTATATTTGCAAATATGACTTCAAAATCCGACTAGCAATCGTAGCTCTTTCAAAGTCTCTCGGAACTGAGATGATGATGATACGCCATTTAAGATAAGTGATCATATAATCCTCTGTTCTCATGATATCAGCCGGACAAACACATGGAACATGGTCTTACTTATTGTCCAGCATTTGTTTCTCGATCTCTGATTTGTTTCGACATAGAACTAAATTGAACACATCAATTAGGTTCTGACCGGGCCCCGTACATAGGTCAAAACCAAATCATCGAGGGGCCCAGATATCGCTTCTATTTCTAGAAGGAACAGATAAACTTCGACTGATATGCTTGTACTAACTACTTGTTGAATTATTCACAAAGGCACGTTTTATGACATTGAGTTACCAATGTGTTTTCGTGCAATCAATGAATAACCAACTCATAGTCAACAACTCATATCTCTAGGTTTGAAGATTTATATGATATTACCGTCTCACGATCACTCGAGATAAATTCCATGAAGTGATGCAAGTGAGCGTGGGTTGGATCCAATACTCAGCCCTTATGAGTACTCATGAATGTTGTAGCAACCATTGCATTGTCCAAAGCACTTTAGACAAATCATACAAACCAAATTCATGACAGTCTTAAATCAATACTTACTTCCAAAGTTTGACTGACTGTGGATGGTTTGAATAATAACATAATTATTCTGGAAGTAAAAACATGCAAAATTGAAACATAGTAAACAATCAACACAAGATAGTAACACCTTACTCATAAATAAATAACAACTTTTATTTATCATCAAATGTCAATTACATTTTACAAGTTTCAGGAATCTAATTATTGAAACTAATATCATCCTTCAGCCCAATGCGCCTCGCATCCTGTAAATGCTTAACCCTGCTCAGTCCCTTCGTGAGGGGATCTGCCGGGTTCTCATCTGATGATACCCTCTTAGCCACGAGGAGTCCTTCTATTCGATGTCTGATGAAATGGTATTTTCTGTCAATGTGCCTAGATCTCCCGTGATCTCTTGGTTCCTTAGCCAAAGCAACCGCACTTTCGCTGTCACAGAAAATTTCCATTGGCTTCTTTATAGCTGGTACAACTCCAAGGTCTCCGATGAAGTTCTTTAGCCATATCGCCTCCTTAGCTGCTTCACTTGCTGCTATGTACTCTGATTCACAAGTAGAATCAGCTACTGTCTCCTGCTTGGAACTTTTCCAAGTAATTGCCCCTCCATTTAGGATAAAGACCCAGCCTGACTGAGAGCGGAAATTATCCCTATCAGTCTGGAAGCTAGCATCGCTATATCCTTCCACTCTCAAGTCATCACTGCCTCCGAGGGTAAGGACCCAATCCTTAGTCCTCCGCAGATACTTGAGAATGTTCTTTACCGTTGTCCAGTGTGCCTTGCCAGGGTTCCCTTGATATCTACTGACCATGCTCAAAGCAAAGGCCACATCAGGGCGAGTACAAGTCATAGCATACATGATCGAGCCCACAGCGGAAGCATATGGTATATGACTCATTTCAGCTATCTCAGCCTCTGTACTCGGACTCTGAGTTTTACTCAGCTTGGCATTACTCTGGATTGGTAATTCTCCTTTCTTGGAATCTTGCATACTGAACCTCTTCAGCACCTTATCCAAGTAAGTACTTTGACTAAGTCCAATTAGTCTCTTACTCCTATCTCTCAATATCCTTATCCCTAGGATATAGGCAGCTTCCCCAAGGTCCTTCATAGCGAAACACTTCCCAAGCCAGGACTTAACCTCCTGCAAGGTTGGGACGTCGTTTCCTATGAGAAGTATGTCATCCACATACAACACCAAGAAGCTAACTATGCTCCCACTAGCCCTGACATACACACAAGACTCATCCTCACTCCTAGAAAAGCCAAACTCTTTGACTTTCTCATCAAAGCAAAGATTCCATCTGCGAGATGCTTGTTTCAATCCATAAATGGATTTATCAAGCTTACACACTCTATTAGGGTATCTTGTATCGACAAAACCCTCTGGTTGAGCCATGTAAACATCCTCAGCCAACTTTCCATTAAGGAAAGCGGTTTTGACATCCATTTGCCATATTTCATAATCATGAAATGCAGCTATGGCTAACAATACTCTAATAGACTTAATCTTAGCTACTGGTGAGAAGGTCTCATCATAGTCAACTCCCGGAGTTTGAGTAAAGCCCTTCGCAACCAGTCGCGCTTTATAAGTGTGTACCTTCCCATCCATGTCGGTCTTCTTCTTGAAGATCCATTTGCACCCAACTGTCTTACGACCTGGTACATTGTCAACCAAGTTCCAAACTTGATTGTCATACATGGACTGAATCTCGTTGTCCATAGCCTCCTTCCATTTAGCAGACTCAGGGCCTGCCATGGCTTCCCTGTAATTATTAGGTTCATCCAAATCTATTAGTGTACTATCACTAATAAATGTATCACCTTCAGTGGTGATGTGATAACGATAATAAAAATCAGGTGTGTTCCTCACCCTAGTGGAACGTCTTGGAGGTACAGACTCATCTATCGGATCAACAGGAGTTTCCTCCTCAGGTTAGTCGATAGCATTTGAGGTTCCTTCACCACTTGACTCTTGAAGCTCTTCAAGGTCAATTTGCCTCCCACTGTCCCCTTGGCTTATGAATTCTCTCTCACGAAAGACTCCTCTTCTTGCTACAAAGACCACGTTATCACTGGGTCTATAGAAGAGGTAACCAAAGGATCTATGTGGGTAGCCGATGAAAATACACCTCTCACTTCGAGGTTCAAGCTTATCATGAGTCTCACGCCTCACGAAAGCTTCACAACCCCAAATCTTGATGTGGTCCAAATTGGGAACTTTCCCAGTCCACATCTCGTGAGGTGTTTTGGCAACCTTTTAGTAGGGACTAGATTAAGGATATGGGCGGCAGTCTCTAAGGCATACCCCCAGAAAGAGATTGGTAACGAAGCTCGACTCATCATGGAACGAACCATATCCAGCAAGGTTCGATTGCGCCTCTCAGCTACACCATTCAACTGTGGTGTTTTGGGAAGTGTCAATTGTGAGACAATCCCACATTCCTTAAGATAGTCAAGGAACTCAATGCTAAGATACTCTCCTCCCCGATCGGATCGGAGCATCTTGATGTTCCTGCCCAATTGATTCTCGACTTCCTGCTTAAACTCTTTGAATTTTTCAAAGGTTTCTGACTTATGCTTGATTAAGTAAATATATCCATATCTACTGTAATCATCAGTAAAAGTCACATAATAGCGATTAGCATCCCTTGTAGCAACTCTGAAGGGCCCACACACATCCGTGTGTACAAGGTCCAACAAACCTTCACCCCTATCACAAGTACCTGTGAAGGGTGACTTTGTCATTTTTCCAAGTAAACAAGACTTTCAACTATCATCTGACTTGAGGTCAAATGATTCCAAGACTCCAGCCTTTTGGAGTTGGCCTATACGCTTCTTGTTAACATGTCCAAGACGACAATGCTACAAGGATGCTTTATCCAAGCTATCTGAAGAATCAATATACAACACATTATTTCCTAGATTGTCTACAACATTCACGGCTTCATATACACCATCACAAGGTAATGCTTTAAAGTAAAACACATCATTGTAATAAACATTAATAGCACCATTTTTATTATCAAATGAAAATGAAAAACCTTGTTTGTACAAGCCATGAAAAGAAATAATATTTCTCGCCATTTCGGGCGAGTAACAACACTTATTCAAATCTAACATTAACCCATTATTAAGCAATAAAGAATAAACTCCTATCTTGGTAACAGGTGATGCTTTCCTGTTGCCCATGACTAAGTTTATTTTCCCGTGCTCCACTTGCTCACTTCTTCTTAGTGCCTGCAAATCAGTACAAATGTGAATACCACAACCTGTATCAAGCACCCAAGAATTAGCATTAGATGAGTTATTAGACAATATTGTGTAAATACCTGCATGGGTGGGTTTAACCTTCCCATCCTTTACATCTTGCAGATATTTAGGGCAGCTTCGCTTGAAGTGTCCCTTATCCTGGCAATAGAAGCACTGTGCTTCCTTTGGGTTTGAAGAAGGAGTAATGGGACCTTTCTTTGTCCCACTTGAAGAGGAACCATCAAGAGTCTTACCCTTGGTACCCTTCGAAGGGCTTTTCCTCTTCTTACCCTTTCCCTGCCCAATAGCCAGAACAGGGGCTGTTGAAGGAGTAGAAGTAGCAACCGCTTTACCCTTAAGGCCATTTTCAGTTGTCCTTAAGAGTCCTTGAAGTTTGCTAAGTGTGACTTCCTCCTTGTTCATATGATAAGTCATACGAAACTGATCATAACTTGGAGGTAAGGAATGGAGAATGATGTCAATCGCCATTTCCTCAGGAAAGTCAACATTTAGCTTCAGCAACCGGTCAACGAACCTTTGCATCTTCTGCAAGTGACCGGTGATGGGTTCACCATCCTTCATCCTTGCGGTTATCATGGAGGAGATGATTTCATACCTCTCCTGACGCGCGCTCTGATGGTACCTTTCCATCAGATCCAGGTGCATCTCATAGGGGTAGAAATCTTCATAGGATTTTTGAAGTTCAGGAGTCATGGTGGCCATCATGATGCATGCTACTTTAGTAGCATCCTTTTCATGTGCAACAAACTCCGCAAACTCTTCAGGAGTAACAGTGGCTTCATTCACAACCTTAAGCTCCTTATCGAGGACATATTCTTTGTCCTCATAGCGGGTAATCATTCTGATGTTTCTGATCCACTCATTGAAATTGGATCCATCAAAGATGACCTTACCACACAAGTTCATAAGGGAAAAGGAGCCTGTTGGGTTTGAGCCAGAAACATTGTTGGAAGACATCTGAAAGGAAAGGAAGACAAGTTTCATTAGATTAGGAATCCTTAATAATTCACCCAAATGAAATATTAAGGCTAGGATCCAACAAACTATTTATAGTTGGAAGAGGGATGCCGTAATCCATACTATAAAATATTTGAAGGTAGGTAAATGACGATTTACCAATTTCCACCATAAGAACGAAATATTTTATTATTAGGTTTTATTGGTTTTGAAACTCCTAGATCTTTTGAGATACATTGAACTTTTCAATGGCATGTTTGAATCTCGATTGTGCCCTCTCAAGTTTGTGACTGGGATGCCGAGGATCACAAACAAGGTGTGAATAACCATACAAATTGACTTGATACCCTCAACAATATTACCTAATCGATGTGCCGGTTAACCACACACGCTCCACCGATCTATAATAAGGTCAAGTTACCCTTTGCCACTCTTACTAGTCCATGTTAGTGTGCCGGTTAACCACACACGCTCCACTAACGACTTGGTAAGGTACAAAGTGTAATTTTATGGGCTAGCACCAATTTCACATTTTCCTAAAGTAACTAAGATTGGGAATTTATAATGTATAGTTACTTTATAATTCATTATACTTTTAACGAGTATTTAAAGTCATATCCTACCCGTTCGGCTAACGACCCTCCACCGATCAAGGAAGCAGTGGGTGAGAGTGGACACCCATTAAGTCATCATTTTATAGGCAACAACCTTATACCCCCCTTATAGACCGGCTTCGTGAATGAGGCCTACTAACGGTAAGAATGACATATTCTTATACATATCTATATAATAAAATTATAATAATAGTATAAGTGTTGATTTTTAAACTTTTTAAAAATCTAAGGTTTAATTTGGAATTAAAGTATTAAAGTGTAAGACTTTTCAAATTCCAAAACTTGAGGGCAAGATTTGAAACTATTCCAAGTCTCTTCAATTTGTAACTTATGAGTTTTAATGGTTCATAAAAATGAAGACTCTTCATTTTATGAAACCTCTTTAGTTCTTTAATCATAATTAAAAGAAGTGACTTTTGGTTATCCATAACTTGATGACAAGTTATGGACACCATCATAGCCATTAAGATCATGAATTAAACACACATGGTGGTTACACATAATTCCTATGATCTTCTAAACTCATATGAACACAAATTCATGTCAAGCAATTTCAAGAAAATCATATAAACATATACAATACTTGAAAATTGATAAAAGTCATGTAAAATGGGTTAACATAATCATTATCATTTTGAAAAACAGATTTTACAAGTCCAAAACAGATTGGGATAATGATCTTAATCCATTCTCAGCAACAAAACTCGAAAAAACTGCCCAGCACGCTCCTACTCGCCGAGTGCATTATTCTACTCGTCGAGTAGGATGAATTTGTTCATGGACTAGGCGAGTCCTCCCCATGGACTCGGCGAGTCCAGTCGTCAGAGTGCAGAATTTGCGATTTTTAAGCAGTTTTGCAACAAGTATACAGAAAACAAACCTGGGCTCTGATACCACTGATGGGTTTTGAGCATTTTAACACTTCCTAAGTGTACATGCAACCCTAATAACCTTGAATCTATGTTTTCTCTATATACATGCAAATTTCTTTTCAAGGTTATTTCCTAACTAGCATGGCATGGGGATTACATAGAACATAAAACTAGTAGAAATACATACCTTGTTGTTGCTTGGATTCCTTCAAGACTTTGTGAGCCTAGCACCCCAAATGTTGTGCATCAAATGCTTCACACAACACCACAAGACTTGGAATAACTTGAGAGAATGTCACTTAGCCTCAAAATCGGTTATGCCCTCTCTAGTAACACTAGGTCATGATTTTGCTAGCCATAGGGTTCCTTTTATAGTGTTGTCACAATTAGGGTTTACACATGAATGCCCTTAATTGTCATGACTCTTGATTTCTCATGACCCATGGGTTTGTAACTCCCATAGACTATCCATGGAGCTCCATATGGTTATAACCAAACCCATAAACCATGGATCATTAATCCACCATAAAAGAATTGATGATTGTCATAATCAACCCTATATATTTAATTAGTCTCACTTTGATCACTAGATTAATACTAGATTAATACTTGATCAATACTAATTAAATAATACTATTATTAATATATTAGAACTTATAATATATTAATAATCTAAGTATTGCAATGCCATGCAACCCAAATGGACCATGCCGGGTCGGGTCAAGTACATACCAAATAAAGTTATGGACTTAGACACTATATCCAACACATCTCTCACTTATAGGTTCAAGCTCGTCGTGTGTCTCTCGTCTAAAGAAAGCTTCACAACCCCAAACCTTGATGTGTCCTAACAAGGGAACTTTCCCCCAAAAAGAGAGTGGAAGTGAAGCTCGACTTATTATGGAACGAACCATGTCCAACAAGGTTCGATTATGCCTCCACGACACACCATTAAGTTGTGGTGTTCTAGGAGTAGTCAATTGTGAAACTATTCCACATTCCTTGAGGTAGTCGTGGAACTCTATACTAAAATACTCACCGCCTCTATCGGATCTAAGCATCTTTATCTTCCTGTCCAGTTGATTCTCGAATTCTTGTTTGAATTCTTTGAACTTTTCAACGGTTTCTGACTTATGCTTGATTATGTAGATATAACCATATCTGCTATAATCATCAGTAAAAGTGACATAGAACCAATTCGCATCCCTTGTGGTGGATCCGACGGGCCCACACACATATGTGTATATGAGATCCAACAATCCTTCACCTCTTTCACAAGAACCAGTGAAAGGTGATTTTGTCATCTTACCTAGCAAATAAGACTCCCATGTATCATATGAACTTAAGTCAAATGATTCCAACGATCCATCCTTTTGGAGTTGGGCAATGCGTTTCTTATTGATATGTCCAAGACGACAATGCCACAAGCATGCTTTGTCCAAACCATTAGACGAATCAATTTATAAAGCACTATTACCTAAATTGTCTACAACCATCACAATTTCATACACACCATCACAAGCTAAAGCTTCAAAATAAAATACACCATTTTTATAAGCATAAATAGATCCATTCTCATTATCAAAAGAATATCTAAAACCTTGTCCACATAAAGCATGAAATGAAATAATGTTTCGTGTCATTTCTGACGAGTAGCAATAATTATTTAAATCAAAACATAACCCACTACTAAGCACTAAGTTATAAACTCCAATCTTGGTAACAGGTGACGATCCCCTATTGCCCATGATCAAGTTCATTCTCCCATGCTCCACGTCCTCACTTCTTCTTAGCCCCTGCAAATCAGAACAAATATGAAAACCACATCCTGTATCAAGGACCCAAGAATTAGAATATGGTGAGTTTTAAGATAGAATAGTGTAAATACCCGCCAAGGTTGGCTTCACCTTGCCATCCTTGATATCTTGCAAGTATTTTGGGCAGCTTCGTTTCCAATGCCCCTTGTCGTTGCAGTAAAAGCAAGTGGCCTCCTTTAGGTCGGAAACAGGGGCAGCGGAACTGGACTTTCCTTTGGGTCCATTACTACATGATCCAGCTTGGGGCTTTCCCTTCCAGTTCTGCTTGGGAGGGCCTTTCTTCTTTATCGCCTTCCCTTGACCAATTGCCAAAACAGGAGCAGCAGTAGGTGGGGAGGCAACACTTTTTCCCTTCATTCCTTCCTCAGTTGTTCTCAGGAGGGTGTGCAATTGTGACAAAGTAGTTTCATTGTTGTTCAAATGATAGGTCAAAATGAATTGATCATAACAACTTGGCACGGAGTTCAACACAATGTCGATTTCCAACTCTTCATCAAAATTCACATTTAGTTTGATAAGTCTATCCACATATCTTTGCATTCTTGAAATGTGGTTACTTACATATTCACCATCCTTCATCTTACACGCCATGAGGGACTTTACCACCTCATATTTCTTGACGAGCTCGCATATGGAACTTTTTCATAAGGTCCTTGTTCATCTCGTATAGCTAGTAATCCTCATAATGTCTCTGTAATTCTGGGGTCATAGTAGTCACCTTGATGCAAGAAACTTTCGTTGCATCCTTGTAGTGTTTTTCATAGGCAGCTAATCTCTTCAGGAGTGGCCTTTGTTTCATGGATCTCATCGAGTGGGTTTTTGTGGACGTATTCCCTATCCTCAAAGCGAAGTGTTATCTTGATATTGCACATCCAATCATTCTAGTTGGTTCTATCCAATTGCACCTTTGCGCAAATGTTCAAAAGAGAGAAGTTGTTGTTGTTGTTGTTGGAGGAGGAACCAAAATCATCAGTTGGAGTAGACATCTAAAAGAAAAGAAAGGAAAGTTTTAGTTAGTAAGAAAATTCCTCAATATAACACCCAAATGAAATTATCAAGGCTAGGATCCAACTAAATAATTTACAACTTAGAAAAGGGATGTTGTAATCTAATTGCAAATTATATAAAGGTGGGTAAGTGACGATTTACCAATTTCACCATCGAAAACGAAATTTTAACGAATTAAGTTTTGAATGAAATTCCTAGATCTTTTGAGAATCATTGAAATTTTCAATGGCATGTTTAATCTTGATTATGCTCTTCTATTTGTGACTAGGATACCGAGGATCACAAATAAGATGTGAATAACCATGCAAATTAACTTGGTACTCTCGATGTGATTTATCATCTCATTTTAATGTGTCGGTTAGCCACACGCGCTCCATTAATCATTGATAATTACGAGATACCCATTACCAACATTATTAGTCCATATTAGTGTGTCGGATAACCACATACGCTCCACTAATGACCAATAAGGTGCAATGTGTAATTTCATGAGTTAGCACACAATTTCACATTTTTCCTAAAGTAACTAAGATTGGGAATTCTTGTAAAAATGTATTTAGTTACTTTATAGTTCATTATACTTATTAATGAGGATTAAGTGTCTTATCAAACCCGTTCGGCTAACGACCCTTCACCAATCAAGGAAGCGGTGGGTGAGAATGGACACTAATTCAATCGTCATTTTATAGGCAATTTCCTTATACCCCCCTTATAGATCGGCTTCGTGAATGAGGCGTACTAGCGGTTCGACTGACTTGTCTTATATATATATATATATATATATATATATATATATATATATATATATATATACCATTAAAAGTCTAATATTACTATATATATAGTAATATTAGACTTTTAATGGTACATATAATATATGAGTGTATTTTTAAAACTTTTCAAAAATACTAGGTTATATTTTTAAATTTCAAAATTAATGTTCAATTAATTAAATTAAAAATATAACTAATCATGAATTCAAGATATGGATGTCAATTTACATTTTAAAATATTCAGTTTTATCCAATTAAAACAATATTAAGGTAATTATCTTTATCAATCCATGACATATTTGAAAAAATCGAATTTTTAGGATCTGACAACACAACACGCCGTGGTGAGCAATCACACGCCGTGTTGGGTCGGAAAACACAGATCAACATGCCGTGTTGGATGAGCTCCACGACGTGTTGCAAGAACAGAATGACGATTCTTTTAAAACCACCTTGTTCAAGTTCACATTAATATCAATTCAATAGAAAACTAAACCTACGCTCTGATACCACTGATGGGTTTTGAGCTTACCAACAATCCTATGTGTACATGCAACCCTAAAAATTGATCCATGTTTTCTCTAATTCAACATACCACGTGAACAACAATGTGTAAACCCTAGGATACTAGCATATATTCGAAATTACATTATAAAGGGTTACAAAACATACCTATATTGTTATTAAGCAATAACAATCTAATTCCTTGATTGTAACGACATGATTTTTCAAACAAATTTTTCCAATTTAAAATTCATAACAAATGTCACATCATTAATTCTCAAAAAAACAACCAACAAGTTTCCAACACAATTATTCAATCCAGGATCCACAATCATAGTTCAACATCAAGAGTGTATGTACAATCACGCCGATGCCTTCCCGCGATCCTCGGAGGTACCTGAAACACATAACACATAACACGGTAAGCACGAATGCTTAGTGAGTTCCCCAAAATACCACATACTACAATTCGCCACTCGCGGCTATACTCTGTACGACCCTCTGGTCAATGTTTCTCAGTGGGACCCTCCAATCCCGTAGCTCGTTGGACCCTCTGGTCCGGTCTAGCTCGTTGGACCCTCCGGTCCGGTCTGGTTGAGGACCCTCTGGCCTCATAATTCGTTGGACCCTCCGGTCCGGTATAAGCACAATAATATAGCATATAATACATATCACACAATCATGCATAACTCAAGCAAGCACATAAGACCCTCTGGTCACACATAGATACCACCCTAGGTAATGTATAGTGAGAAGACTCACCTCGGGTAACTCGAATGATCTCGAACTCGAAACACTGATCTAGCCTTCGCCTAATCACATACAGAAAATATCTCTACTTAATAAAAGCTCTCAAAGGCTAGACTAATCCCTTCCTATACTCTCTCAAAAGGGTAAAAGACCATTCTACCCCTCCAATGGTCCAAAAGTCCATTTGTTGACTAAACCCTAAAAGTCAACCCTAAGGAGTACGCGGTCCGTACCAGACTCCTACGTTGGGCGTACTCGACCGCTATGCTGATATCGGGCTGATTGAGACCTACGCCCCGCGTACTGGGATTTACGCTCAGCGTACGTCCCAGTTTCACTGTTATCTCACTTATGGTCTTAATCAGTTAAGACCTTGGCTCAAAATACATATCTGGACCCCCTACAGCCTGCTAATCCATAAAGTCGAAGACTTTACGCCTTTGCATGGCTGTAATGGTCATCATCATCCAAAACACACCACTTCCTTCACTAAAGAGCTCATATCTCATGCATGGCTCACTCCTAACGTCCAAGATTGGATTTTTTATGGATCTATAACTCTTTATACACTGAATATGGACAGATCAAGGTCTTATGGAGCTCCTTTACACATAAAGTATCCACCTTTGGGACAAAAACCCTAGAAATGGTCCATAAAGCTCAAATCAAAAAGGTTGAGAAAGCTTTGAGCTTTTTACCTCCAAATGATGCTCCAACCTCAGAAAGTTCAGATCCAAAGCTTTCCCTCCAACTCTAGCTCCTTCAATGGCACCTCCTTCTCTTCAAAAGCACACAAGAACACTTTCAAGCTCAACCACACTCACACTAGCTCTAGAACGAGGGTTAGGGCTACTTAGGCTTTTGCTCTCTGGAAATGGTGGCTAAAAGTGAGGCCATAATGTTCCTTATATAGGGCTCACCCCCACAATTAGGGTTTCAATCTGAACCTAGTACGCCCAGCATACACTATGGTACGCCCAACGTACTGGGTAGACTCCGCGTCAAGAATACGCTCATGAGTACGCGCAGCGTACTCGCCCTTACGCCCAGCGTACTCGAAAGCCAAACATTCTATTCAAGGACTAATTTTGGCAACTTGAGGAAAAAAAAGGATCAAAGAGATATACCTGAATTCCGGGATGTTACAATTCTCCCCCACTAGAATTAGACTTCACCCTCGAAGTCTTGCTTAGCAAATAACTCAGGGTACTGCTCCTGCATCTCCGACTCTGGTTCCCAAGTCAAATCGGATGCCCTCCGATGCTGCCACTGGACCTGAACCAGCGGCACTTCCTTGTTCCTCAGAACCTTCACTTTCCGATCTAGGATCGCGATCGGCCTCTCGATGTAATTCAGGCTCGCATCCACCTGAATTTCCTCTAATGGCATTACTGCCATCTCATCAGCCACACACTTCCGCAACTGGGACACGTGGAAGGTGCTATGGATCTGGATCAACTCCTCAGGTAGCTCCAGCTGATATGCTACCTTGCCTACCCTGGCAATCACTCTGAAAGGTCCAATATATCGAGGCCCCAACTTGCCCCGCTTCCTAAACCGGATCACTCCTTTCCACGGGGAAACTTTCAGAAGCACGAAGTCTCCGACCTGGAACTCAAGCTCGGATCGACGTCTATCCGCGTAACTCTTCTGACGACTCTGGGCCGTTTGCAATCTCTGTCTGACCTGCTGAATCTGCTCGGTCGTCTTCAACACTATCTCAGTGCCGCCCATAACTCTCTGCCCCACCTCCCCCAACAGATGGTAGTATGACACCTCCTCCCATAAAGAAGCTCAAAGGGAGGCATACCGATCCTCGAGTGATGGCTGTTGTTATAGGAAAACTCAGCCAAGGGTAGATACGAGTCCCAACTCCCACCAAAATCCATAACGCATGCTCGGAGCATGTCCTCGAGCGTCTGTATCGTCTGCTCACTCTGTCCGTCTATCTGCGGATGGTAGGCGGTACTAAAATGCAATCGCGTTTCCAACTCCTCATGGAACTTCTTCCAAAATCTGGAAGTAAAACGCACATCCCTATCCGACACTATGGACGTCGGCACTCCATGCCGAGCTACCACCTCTCGCACATAAATCTCTGCCAGCTTCTCAGCAGAAGAGCTCTCACTAATAGCAAGGAAGTGAGCACTCTTCGTCAACCGATCCACAACCACCCAGATCGCATCAACTCCACACGTCGTTCTCGGTAATTTAGTGATAAAGTCCATCGAGATCTGCTCCCACTTCCACTGGGGAATCTCCAAAGGCTGCAATGGACCATGTGGTCGCTGGTGCTCTACCTTGACCCGACGGCAGGTCAAGCACCTCTCTACTACCTACGCTACATCCCTCTTCATACAGGGACACCAATAGTCTCTTTTCAGATCCAAATACATCTTCGTGGCCCCGGGATGGATCGAAAATCTCGACCTATGCGCCTCCTCCATCAGAGTGCTACGAGCTCCGCCCGTATAAGGCACCCAGATCCGACCTCGAAAGTAGACCTCGAAAGTACACAACACGAATTTGGTAAACACGAACACGACACGAATTATAAAACGTGTTTGGGGTATCAAACACGAACACGACACGTAAAAAATTCGTGTGACACGTGACACGAAACGAATAGACACGTTTTTTATCCGTGTTACACGAATACACGAATAAACACGTTTTTAATGGCTTTTTTAAGATAGGGCTATAAACTATTTATTGAATTTTATGAAATTGGTCCCTAATATATTATAAATAAAAAATTTAACCCTAAAGTATATATGTGTATATACGTGTTTGTACGTGTCACGTGTCAACACGAATTTGTATCGTGTCTTATACGTGTCTGAACAGGTAAATTTGTGTTTGACACGTTTAAGACACGAAACACGAATTTAAAATACGTGTCAGACACGAATAAACACGAAACACGAATTTCTAAAACACATACATGGAAAACTCGTATCGTGTTCGTGTCGTATTAATCGTGTCGTGTATCAAATTGCCAGGTCTACTCGAAAGGTCATAAGCCCCCGACTATCCATCACAAACTTGGATACCTGGTCGATCACCCGCTCCTTCTTGCGGTTCTCCGGTCTCATGGCCTCCGCCTGGGCCTCTCGAATGGTATCCAATACCGGAGTCATCGTTGTCATCCTCATGCATATATCCCGAATCGGGGCACTCTCCCCTTGCGGCTCAGGGCATCAGCTACCACGTTAGCCTTGCCCGGATGATACAGAATCTCACAATCGTAATCTTTTACCATGTCCAACCATCTTCTCTGGCGCATATTTAGGTTAGGCTGATCCATCAGATACTTCAAGCTCTTGTGGTCCGTGTAAATGGTACACCGAACCCCGAACAAGTAGTGGCACCAAATCTTGAGAGCGAATACCACGGCCCCCAGTTCTAAATCATGGGTGGGATACCTCGTCTTGTGAGGCTTCAGCTTCCTCGATGCATATGCTATCACGTGCCCCCTCTGCATAAGCACTGCACCTAACCCTGATATGGATGCATCACAGTAAACCACGAAGTCCTCCATCACCTCAGGAAGAGTTAGCACTGGAGCTTCGCATAATCTCTGGCGAAGAGTATCAAACGAGGTCTGCTGATCGGGACCCCAAACAAAAGCAACACCCTTCCGGGTCAACTTGGTGAGAGGAACAACAATCTTGGAGAAATCTTTGATAAACCTCCGGTAGTTGCCGACCAACCCCAGAAAACCCCTGATCTCGGTGGGGGATCTCGGCACCTCCCAACTCATAACCGCCTCAATCTTGGTCGGGTCGACCAAAATCCCATTCTGATTAACGAGGTGTCCCAGGAACTGGACCTCTCATAACCAGAAATCACACTTGGAGAATTTGGCATAAAGCCTCTCCGATCTTAATACTCCGAGAACCTCTCTCAAATGCTCCTCATGTTGCTCTCTAGACCTCGAATACACCAAAATATCGTCGATAAACACGATCACCGAACGATCCAACATAGGCATGCATACCCGGTTCATGAGATCCATGAACGCTGCTGGTGCATTGGTGAGTCCGAAAGGCATCACCACGAACTCGTAATGCCCATAACGAGTCCTAAATGCTGTCTTCTGAATATCCTCCTCACGAACCCTCATCTGATGATAACCAGACCTCAAATCAATCTTGGAAAACCAAGATGCACCCTGCAACTGATCGAATAGATCGTCGATCCTCGGGAGTGGATAATGTTTCTTGACCGTCAGCTTGTTCAACTCCCGGTAGTCAATGCACATCCGGTGTGAACCGTCCTTTTTCTTGACAAAAAGGATCGGTGCTCCCCACGGCGAGCTACTCGTCCGGATAAATCCCTTTCCCAACAGCTCCTGAAGCTGCGAGAATAACTCCTGCATTTATGGCGGCGCAAGGCGATAGGGTGCCTTGGCGATAGGTGCCGCCCCTGGAAGCAAATCAATACGAAACTACACCTGCCTCTCGGGAGGCACACCCGGTAGCTCCTCGGGGAAAACGTCCGAGAACTCACTAACCACCGGAACCTCAGCGACGGTACTCGGTCTCTCCGTAACATCCCGTGTATCCGACACATACGCCAGAAAACCCATGCAACCCTGCTGCAAGCTCTGCCTCGCTCGAGTAGCCGAACAAAATGCTGACCCAGATCGGGTACCCTCGCCGAATACTGAAAGTACTCCCCCACCAGGGTTTCGTATGGTCACTAGCTGACGCTCACAGTCGATCATGGCTCCGAATCGGCTTAACCAGTCCATGCCCACGATGACACAGGCATCCCCCATCGCGATAGGAACCAAATCTATCGGAAACTCGACTCCAAAAATCTCAAGCACACATCCCCGAATCACATCAATCGCAAAAACAGCATGCTCATCAGCTATGGAGACTCTCAAAGGTCGACTCAACGCATCACGTCGGACACTGATGTGACGACTAAATGCTAGCGATACGAAAGATCGACTCGCACCCGAGTCAAACAACACCAAAGCAAGTACAGAACTCACAAGAAAAGTACCTAAACATATCACCAATAAGCACCATATATAAACAAAAGAATAAGCAAGAGATCACATACCAGCCACTACATCGGGTGCTGCGCGGACCTCCCCCGTTGTCAACTAAAAGGCTCTGCCGCGAGCCTTCGGTGCCTCGGCCTTCACGGGCCGACTCTATGTAGCTCAAGTGGTAGAAGGTGCAGATCCCTGCGCTGATCCCTGAAGCAGCTGCCTGCACTCGACCTTCTTATGGCCAGTCTGGTTGCAATGGAAGCAAACCGAAAATCCCTTGGGGAAATCCCTCGCGATATGCCCCTCCTTCCCGCACTTGTAACACACACCTGATCTGCACACCCCATCATGGCTCTTTCCGCACTTCCCATAAGTGCGGCCCTTCTGACCTCCCGATCTCAAATCAGCGGGCTTTGCCCGCTTGGCCGCCGGCTGAGACTGTGTCGGCCGCCTATCCCTCTTCTGAGACTCCGCCTCCTCCCTGGCCTGAGTCTCTAGCTCAATCTCCCACTTCCAAGCATTTTCCTGGAGCTCAGCAAATGTTCAGTATGTCGAGTTCGCCACGAACTCACGAATGTCTCTCCTCAAAATACTCAGATATCGGCTCATACGCGCCTGCTCAGTAGACACGTGCTCAGGGCAAAACAACGCCCTCTCATGAAACATCCGGGTGATCACAGTCACAGACTCAGTCCCCTGCTTGAGGGACAAGAACTCCTGGGCCAACAGTTCTCTCTCCACCGGGGGAACGTACTCGTCTCGAAACATAGCGTTGAACCTCTCCCAAGTCATCGCGGTAAGCTCTGCAGTAGAAAAGTCAGCTGTCACAAACTTCCACCAGTCCTTCGCTCCCAAGCGAAGCTGGTTCAGCGCGAACCGTACCCTCAGATGCTCCGTACAAGAACATGTGTAGAAGCATCCCTCAATGTCAGAGATCCATCTCATCGCTGCTATCGGGTCCTGAGTCGCATCAAACTCTGGTGGCTTCGTGTTGCTGAACTCCCAGTACAGCAACGAGTCACCCCCCTGTGGCCTAGCAGCGGCGACGGCTGCGGTGGCCGCAGCAACAGCAGCATCGGTAAGAGCAACGTATGTGACATCCCCATTTTCACGGCCAGAAAAGACCGATTTTGTTTATGCTTTATAAAAATCAGAGTACCTCTTTTAATAAAAATGTTGCGGAATTTATTCCAAGAAAAACATGATAAATACATTATCAAAGCATTTCCGAAGAAATGTATTTTTATTCATTTTCAAAACCTTGGGATGTCATCATCAATACAAAAACATAAGCATAAACAGAACTTACATTCATTTACACTAGTGATCTACATCTCTTTTAAATCTCTCAGTGTAAAGTAGCTTCATATCGACACCTGTGATTCAAATAAGCTTGAGTGGGTCAGGTTGGGAAACCCGGTGAGTACATAGGGATTTCAATTCCACAATGTCATATCATATATACAATTTATAACTCACCAAAATATACAATTTTACCATATATACAATAGCAACTCTTACCCCACCCCGTTGATCCTCACAACGAGACTATCCATACTCCCGGACCTTAAATTTTACCTCTTACTTAATCCATACTCTCGGATCTAATCCATGCTCTCGGATCAATAATTGTGCCCATTCCATACTCTCGGATTAGGGACAAGTGTTCTTTATATGTACGGAATCCTTGTAACATATACTACCACTTGGTTAAGATTATTCCTTCAAAATAATCTTCTATCAAAAACTCATTTTTGATGCTCATTGTCTCTAAGTTGACTAGCCCGAATCTGCGGGCGTTACAATTATCTCCCCCTTAGGATGATTACGTCCCGAAATCATCAACGAAACATGGCTGTATAATGACTCCATGAGTTAATTCTTCATCCTAGGTAATAATCATAACTTCTATGTTTCTTCGAATGCGTATCTAACTCATGGTCTTCTTGACTGCAAGCGGTGCTTGTTCTTGCACCCGTTCTCTATGCCTCGTTAGACTTTCAATCATGACCTTCATGTCACAACCTCGCTCTTTATCAGAGACTCCCTCTTCTTCTTAACAAACTTAAGATAAGTTTATTTGATTACTACAATGGACCGATGTGTCATATTCTAATGACCTATCATCGTATGTTTCAATGCTCAGACTCAGGTCTCTTAGAGTCAAATTCCGAAATGGAACATACTTTCCTTCATGTTCTGATCACATCTTAAAAGGTAGCATTTCTAGCTACAAGCAATTATCGTGATACCTCTACTGATCGCTTTGATTTCAATCTTCTGGCTTAAGTCAAATGTGACATCGAACTTAGTTCTCTGAACCACGTAACATACTCATCGTAGTCGGACTCGATTTGGGATGACCACTAGGGTCGAAATAACAATCATCTTCTTAGTCATTACCGAAACGATGGTAACGACAGACATGAACAAAACAAAATCAGTTACTAGTGCCTTGGTAAACTTGTGACTTTCCCTAATCCAAGCGTGAGTCATGTGCTTCCGGTAGTATAGGCCTCTACTACCATTCACACCTACTCATACTCGTCCCAAGTATTGTCTCGCAGCTTTCCAAGTCATTATCACAAACATAATTTTAACACATACAAATGTGTCCAAGAAATCACAAAATTTTCCCCTAGACTTTATTAGGACTTCTTCCACAATCATCAATTCTACTTCAACTCGGTTGGTGGTGGAAATGTCATACGATGGGACAACTTCAGGAATTACGCCAATCGTCCCATCATCCCGCCAATCGAAGGTGTTCTTCGGACGTACCGTACTCCTCTAAACATAATGTCTAACATATTCTAAAGGCAAGATACCACTCTTACGATATCTTCTGATAGGTGTCATTCACTATCATAACCCTTTTCATTTCCTCTGTTTACTCGATTCTCTATGAGTCTTCACCATGACGTTATTTTCACGGAAGCATGCATTCATTGCATCGAGACGAGAATATGGATAGAGAAGATTTAGACGTGTAATCCTCCTTATTACTCCAAAAAGTTACATGCCAGTTCTAATATCGTAATTAAACGTTTAGAAACCTGAGCACATAAAATTTCCAGATCTGGTCGGCAACAGACCATAGATCCGATCAAACGATAGCATAAAGCATCACAAATCATTTAGCACATAAAAGCATGTTAAGCATTTTCCCTAAATAAGCTAGTGCTTGCGTCTATTTAGGTGTACTACCTAAAATATATTAGACACACTCCTCACAATCATCGCTTAGCATTCTAAGTTTAAGTCTAGAAATAAATCCTTATTCCTAGTTCGCTTAAACTAATGCTCTGATACCAACTGTGACATCCCCATTTTCACGGCTAGAAAAGACCGATTTTGTTTATGCTTTATAAAAATCAGAGTACCTCTTTTAATAAAAATGTTGCGGAATTTGTTCCCAGAAAAACATGATAAATACATTATCAAAGCATTTCCGAAGAAATGTATTTTTATTCATTTTCAAAACCTTGGGATGTCATTGTCAATACAAAAACATAAGCATAAACATAACTTACATTCATTTACACTAGTGATCTACATCTCTTTTAAATCTCTCAGTGTAAAGTAGCTTCATATCGACACCTGTGATTCAAATAAGCTTGAGTGGGTCAGGTTGGGAAACCCGGTGAGTACATAGGGATTTCAATCCCACAATGTCATATCATATATACAATTTAGAACTCACCAAAATATACAATTTTACCATATATACAATAGCAACTCTTACCCCACCCCGTTAATCCTCACAACGAGACTATCCATACTCCCGAACCTTAAATTTTACCTCTTACTTAATCCATACTCTCGGATCTAATCCATGCTCTCGGGTCAATAATTGTTCCCATTCCATACTCTCGGATTAGGGACAAGTGTCTATGTGTAAATCTATTCTCCCGGATTAACGACGAATGACTATATCCTATCCATACTCCCAGACTGAGGACGACTGACTAGGTTTAATCCGTACTCCCGGACAAAGGACGATTGACTATGTCCAATCCATACTCTCGGACTAGGGACAATGACTATATCTAATCCATGCTCCCGGATCAATGACATATACTAAAGTTCTATTCTCTGAGTATAACTCACTCGTACTCGTAAGAAAATACTACCCAATATTCCTCATAATTAATTTAGGTTTACTCTTTATCCTAAATCATCATATATAATCAAGTACGTTCTTTAACACGTATTTCAGGCAACATCAATTAACTCGCACGTAAACATATAATTAATACTTCAATCAATACTTGTATTACAATCATGTTCATGAAAGGGACTATGCACTCACTTGATTAGGTGGTGACTCGGTACTCGGACAGCACTTCGTTATCTCAAAACAATTTTCCCTTGACAAAACCTAGTATCAATACCACTAGGGTTTAGTCTAACGTTAACCGCGACTAATTAATAGTCTAGCTATTATTATTATTATATAAGCGTTTAAACAACACTCTATATAACTCATAATAATGGCCCAAATAATTATTTTAAGGTCCTAATAATGTTACTATATTAAAACATAAGCTATACTAAAGATAGGGTAGGCATAGCTCACTTACAGCGGGTTTTTCGCAAAATCGGGCTTCGCTGGAGCAGCGCTCCCGAGCCGAAAGGATCTTTTCTCGGGACTCTGGGAGCCTCGGGGCTTCCTTCGGGTGCTAGGGGGTTTACCTAGACTTTAGGGGGGGGTTTGGGGGCTAGAGAGAGAGTCTAGAGAGAGAAAGAATGGTTTGGAAAGGTGTGAAGAATGAGGGAACCCGGCACCTCTATTTATAGGCTGGAAAACAACTATACTCGTCGAGTAGGTCCTCCTACTCGTCGATTCCATGCCACATGTCACCTTCTGGTGGCTTGCCTTGGGGAGAAAGCCTTGGCCCATAATCAGCCACGTCACCCGATTTCACACAGCACCCTGCCGACTTCTAAACCCTGTAACTTTCGCATACGAGCTTCGTTTTCGACGTTATTTTTTTCCACGCGTAGGTAAAAACAAGATCTACAACTTTCATTTAGACTCCGTCGGCTAGTTCTCGACCGATCTTAAATTTAACAGTAGGAGGAGATTAGACTGTTAAATGACCGCGAAGAATTCGTAACTCCTTCATACGGACTCCGTATTCGTCTGTCTTTTTACCGTTGAGTTCCTATTAATGAGATCTTCAACTCTCATTTAGGTCACGTAAGCCAAAAACCGCACGAACTGAAATTCGAGTTTCGGGCCGTGCACTACTAAGCCGAATCTTAGAAAAATCGTAACTTCCTCATACGAAGTCAGATTTGGGCGTTCTTTTTATGGATGTTCTCGGTTTAACATATAATACAACTTTTGTTTATATCACTAAGGCTAAAAAGTCCTCTATCGTAAGTTCACTATTTACGTCTCCTGGTGCCGTGCTGGTTTTGCCGTAAAACTTCGACGAGTCATAACTTCTTCGTTATAACTCGGATTTCGGCGTTCTTTATATGTACGGAATCCTTGTAACATATACTACCACTTGGTTAAGATTATTCCTTCAAAATAATATTCTATCAATAACTCATTTTTGATGCTCATTGTCTCTAAATTGACTAGCCCGGATCTGCTGGCGTTACAGCGTACCGCTTGTCAAATGTCTCAATCAGCGTGGTCTTGATAGATCCAAACATCTCTGGTATCTCAGCTCGAATGGATGCAACCACCTCATCATGAATCATCCTGCGAATCTCATCATCGCTAACACCGCTGCTCTCTGGAGTGTGGCGTGTACCCACCATGATGTCTTTGAAACACAACACAAAAGAAATCAGAGACTCGCTCGAGTACTCTCGCACTTAATCACTCAACCCTACTTGTTCCTTAGTACCCTAAGGATTCTTATTTGGACTGCTCACTGGTCTGGTGTTTCCAGTTCCACACCACATCAGTATTCACCCCAAGTCCTCCTCCTAGGATTCTAGATCACAAGTACTTTATATCTCACTGAGCGTAGGCTACCACCCACTAGACCTCTCATAAGCTCCTTTCTGCTACGTACTCACACTCGAAGTAATTCACAGTAGCAGTAACTCCTAGGCTAAGGCATCACAAATCAGACCACTCTAGTCCTAAATATGAATACCTAGCCTACTCTAGCATGCATAACACATCTCATAATATCTCATAACACATAATGTAAGGGTATTTTGGGAAATCACCGTTCGGGCGTTGGCTAATTGTACACACTGCTCTTTTCCGCTCTTTTGGAATCTTTTACTCTTTTTAGAAAAATTGTTTCTTTTTGAAAACTTTTCTCAAATCCTCAGTTTGAGTTCAGATATGCCCGAAGGTGTATCCGAATCCCTCAAACCAAGGCTCTGATACCAACTTGTAACGACATGATTTTTCAAACAAATTTTTCCAATTTAAAATTCATAACAAATGTCACATCATTAATTCTAAAAAAACAACCAACAAGTTTTCAACACAATTATTCAATCCAGGATCCACAATCATAGTTCAACATCAAGAGTGTGTGTACAATCACGCCGGTGCCTTACCGCGATCCTCGGAAGTACCTGAAACACATAACACATAACACGGTAAGCACGAATGCTTAGTGAGTTCCCCAAAATACCACATACAACAATTCGCCACTCGAGGCTATACTCTGTACGACCCTCTGGTCAATGTGTCTCAGTGGGACCCTCCAGTCCCGTAGCTCGTTGGACCCTCTGGTCCGGTCTAGCTCGTTGGACCCTCCAGTCCGGTCTGGTTGAGGACCCTCTGGCCTCATAATTCGTTGGACCCTCCGGTCCGGTCTAATCACAATAATATAGCATATAATACATATCACACAATCATGCATAACTCAAGCAAGCACATAAGATCCTCTGGTCACACATAGATATCACCCTAGGTAATGTATAGTGAGAAGACTCACCTCGGGTAACTCGAATGATCTCGAACTCGAAACACTGATCTAGCATTCGCCTAATCACATACATAAAATATCTCTACTTAATAAAAGCTCTCAAAGGCTAGACTAATCCCTTCCTATACTCTCTCAGAAGGGTAAAAGACCATTCTACCCCTCTAATGGTCCAAAAGTCCATTTGTTGACTAAACCCTAAAAGTCAACCCTAAGGAGTACGCAGCGCGTACCAGACTCCTACGCTGGGCGTACTCGACCGCTATGTTGATATCGGGCTGATTGAGACCTACGCCCCGCGTACTGGGATTTACGCTCAGCGTACGTCCCAATTTCACTGTTATCTCACTTATGGTCTTAATCAGTTAAGACCTTGGCTCAAAATACAGATCTGTACCCCCTACAGCCTCCTAATCCATAAAGTCGAAGACTTTACGCCTTTGCATGGCTGTAATGGTCATCATCATCCAAAACACACCACTTCCTTCACTAAAGAGCTCATATCTCATGCATGGCTCACTCCTAACTTCCAAGATTGGATTTTTATGGATCTATAACTCTTTATACACTGAATATGGACAAATCAAGGTCTTATGGAGCTCCTTTACTCATAAAGTCTCCACCTTTGGGACAAAAACCCTAGAAATGGTCCATAAAGCTCAAATCAAAAAGATTGAGAAAGATTTGAGCTTTTTACCTCCAAATGATGCACCAACCTCAGAAAGTTCAGATCCAAAGCTTGCCCTCCAACTCTAGCTCCTTCAATGGCACCTCCTTCTCTTCAAAAGCACACAAGAACACTTTCAAGCTCAACCACACTCACACTAGCTCTAGAACGAGGGTTAGGGTCACTTAGGGTTTTGCTCTCTGGAAATGGTGGCTAAAAGTGAGGCCATAATGTTCCTTATATAGGGCTCACCCCCACAATTAGGGTTTCAATCTGAACCTACTACGCCCAGCGTACTAGGTAGACTCCGCGTCAAGAATACGCTAATGAGTACGCGCAGCATACTCTCCCTTACGCCCAGCGTACTCGAAAGCTAAACATTCTATTCAAGGACTAATTTTGGCAACTTGAGGAAAGAAAAGGATCAAAGAGATATACCTGAATTCTGGGATGTTACAGTTCTCCCCCACTAGAATCAGACTTCTCCCTCGAAGTCTTGCTCAGCAAATAACTCAGGGTACTGCTCCCGCATCTCCGACTCCGGTTCCCAAGTCAAATCGGATCCCCTCCGATGCTGCCACTGGACCTGAACCAGGGGAACTTCCTTGTTCCTCAGAACCTTCACTTTCCGATCTAGGATCGCGATCGGCCTCTCGATGTAATTCAGGCTCGCATCCACCTGAATGTCCTCTAATGGCACTACTGCCGTCTCATCAGCCACACACTTCCACAACTGGGACACGTGGTAGGTGCTATGGATCTGGCTCAACTCCTCAGGTAGCTCCAGCTGATATGCTACCTTGCCTACCCTGGAAATCACTCTGAAAGGTCCAATATATCGAGGCCCCAACTTGCCCCGCTTCCTAAACCAGATCACTCATTTCCATGGGGAAACTTTCAGAAGCACGAAGTCTCCGACCTGGAACTCAAGCTCGGATCGACGTTTGTACACGTAACTCTTCTGACGACTCTGGGCCGTTTGCAATCTCTGTTTGACCTGTTGAATCTGCTCGGTCGTCTTCAACACTATCTCAGTGCTGCCCATAACTCTCTGCCCAACCTCCCCCAACAGATGGAGTATGACACCTCCTCCCATAAAGAAGCTCAAAGGGAGGCATACCGATGCTCGAGTGATGGCTGTTGTTATAGGAAAACTCAGCCAAGGGTAGATACGAGTCCCAACTCCCACCGAAATCCATAACGCATGCTCGGAGCATGTCCTCGAGCGTCTGTATCGTCCGCTCACTCTGTCCGTCTGTCTGCGGATGGTAGGCGGTACTAAAATGCAATCGCGTTCCCAACTCCTCATGGAACTTCTTCCAAAATCTGGAAGTAAAACGCACATCCCTATCCGACACTATGGACGTCGGCACTCCATGCCGAGCTACCACCTCTCGCATATAAATCTCTGCCAGCTTCTCAGCAGAAGAGCTCTCACTAATAGCAAGAAAGTGAGCACTCTTCGTCAACCGATCCACAACCACCCAGATCGCGTCAACTCCACACGTCGTTCTCAGTAATTTAGTGATAAAGTCCATCGAGATCTGCTCCCACTTCCACTAGGGAATCTCCAAAGGAAGCAATGGACCATGTGGTCGCTGGTGCTCTGCCTTGACTCGGCGGCAGGTCAAGCACCTTTCTACTACCTACGCTACATTCCTCTTCATGCAGGGCCACCAATAGTCTCTTTTCAGATCCAAATACATCTTCGTGGCCCCGGGATGGATCGGAAATCTCGACCTATGTGCCTCATACAGGGCCACCAATAGTCTATTTTCAGATCCAACACTAGCAATTGAAGGAGATTAAGAAGAAGGAGAGAGGAGGCAAAATTTTGGCTAGGGTTCTCTAAGAACAACTTGTTGAAATCCTTAAGGTAAACCCTTTATATACTGCACTCAGGAAACCCTAGATAAGCTCAAGTCCAAGATAATCTTAAACCGGGTAATTATCCACTTTCCTGATTATCCAATAAGGACCATTCTAGAAACCCTAGACCATTTCTAGAATGCCTCTTGCTCAACTATTGAACAATTACAATTTAGTCCCTATACTTTTAATTAATTCATTTAATCCCAAAATTAATTCTAATTAATTTTTGATTAAATATTAATTAAATATTATTGTCTCTAATTAATATATTATTCTCATAACATATTAATAAATTACATAATACAATTTATTAATCAAATTAATAAATCAACCTCTTTCTCGAAAATCATCCTTCCTGGTTGCTAGTCTTGAGGGCAACCCAAAAGGACTGTGCTACAATTAATTCAAGTACATACCAATTATAATTATAGGCTTAGACACATAATCCAATAGTCTCTCACTTGGATAAGTCTAATAACTATAGTTGCCAAGATATCCTTCAAAATCGACAAGCAAATTGTAGTTGTCAGTGCCGCTGTCGAACTCTTACCTAGTCAGTTACGTGTTCTAAGATAAGTGATCATATAATCATCTGTTATGCAAGATATCATGTGGACAAATGATATGGAACATAATCAATCTCATTGTCCAATATTTTGTTTCCCGATTTCCGATTTGTAATGACAAAGAACTACAATCGAACACATCAATTTTGTTGATTTTTGAGTTCTTAATCTTCAAAAACATCGACATACGCCTTAATAAAATCCACACCTTCCCTTTCCAACAATTTTTTTACATTTTTCGCTTTGTGTAGTTGTGTTTGTTCCCAACAACTGGTGTTTGGTCCTCTTTATCTTCTTTTTTGGGAGCGGGCTCGTCACTAGAATTTGATGATTCTAAGTTTTGAGCATCACGAAACTGGGATACATCGGGTAAAGAACTTTAGAATTGGGTTTTAGAAACCCCTTAAGAATATCGCGTGTATTAAGTATAACTTGTATTTTCATGCGGAAGACGAAATAAGTTGTAGGCCTGTTGCATCACGTATTGGTTAAATTGTTGTTGATAGTGTTAGTATTGTTGATAGTGTTGGTTTTGTTGGTAGTTTGGATTTTCGGATTCTTCAGAAGAAAATGAAACTATTGAATAGAACCATCTTGCTTGGATTTGGATTTTTGTCTACAACCGCCTTGTTTTGATTTTCCTCAGGAATCCATTGAAGATGTGTGGAATGGAATTAGACTGGGTGTTAGGGTGTTTGTTGCACGTCTCCATCACTGAAGAGCGCAAGCTTTTGGCTACGAGTGTTTTTTTCAAATTAGTTTTGGAGATATTCGGGGTGTCTTACTCTATCTGATTCCTATTTCGATGGGAGCTATGTGTGTGATTGTGGAGATGGATTGGTTGAGCCGGTTAGGGGCTCTGATTAACTATGAGTGGAAGTTGGTTATACTTTGTACCCCAAGTGGGGGAGAGATGACCATCTACGGCGACGGTACCAAAGTTGGTTCGACTTTCTATTATGCCGCGAGAGCTTGGAGATATTTACAACAGGGCAGCATGAGATACCTTGTTTATGTGGTTGATCTTCGAGAGGAGAAAAAGCGTTTGATCTCTGATGTACCTATAGTGTGCGAGTTCCCTTATGTTTTTTCGGAGGATCTGCTTGTGTGCCTCCAGAGAGGCAGGTTGAGTTTAGGATCGATTTGCTCCCTGGGCGCCCCCGATTGCTAAGGCACCATATCACCTCACACAACCTGAGATACATGATTTTTCCTCTCAGCTATAGAAGCTTTTGGGCAAAGAGTTTATCCGAACAAGTAGTTCACCTTGGGGAGCATCAATTTTGTTTGTTACGAAGAAGGATGGTTCTCATCGGATGTGCATAAACTACAAAGAGCCGAATAAGGTGATGGTAAAGAACCGTTATCTGCTCCAGAAGATCGAAGAACTTTTTGATCGGTTATAGGGGGCATCTTGGTTTTCCAAGATTGATTTGAGGTCAGGATTTCATCAGGTGAGGGTCCGAGAGGAGGACATTGAGAATCGACTACGGATGTTAGTACACCTAGGGGGTGGTCTAGTATAGTGACTTAGGACCTTGGGATAAATGTTGAATCAACTACGGATAGGTGTGGAATGTAGTATGGGTTTGTACTACTGAAAGCACATGATTCATATGAGAATGATATAGAATATTGAGGCTACTAAAGAAGTAATTAGAGGGAGGCCTTGTATGTTAAACACTGTGTTTTATTATTTGACCTTTCTGTTGTATTTTTTTCAATATGGTGGCTATCAGAGGATCGGTATTAGGTATTGGTGGCACTATGAGGGTAAGTCCGAGTGAGGAGGAGATCCGCGGGATCATTGCTGCTGAAATGGTCGTGGCGACCAGGAAGGAAATTCCGGAGTTTCTTGGGTCGGTTAAGATCACGTTGATCGAGGAGTTTGACCGGCGTTATGTCGTCGTCACGCAGGCAGATGCTGTCGTGGCCATAGCAGATATCGTTATTGCAGGATTCAGAGAGGTGGGGTGATGCAGTAGAATCGAGGAATGCAGCTTAATCCATTAAGTTGCTGGAAACCCAGTGCCCACAGCGTGGCTGTAGGTCGCCACAGCGTGGCGACTGGGAATTTCCCGTAAGTTGGTTGGGTGAAGGCCATGACGTGGCAAAGGAAGGCCACGACGTGCCGATCAGCTAAAGTTAACTCTGTCCATTGAATTTGACCGTTGACTTTTGGCATGGGTTGACTTTTTAGTCAATCTCTATTTTTTTAGAAGGTAGACTTAGGGCTTGCCTTGTGTCGATTTACAGGAGCTGTTAAGCACCCATCATTTGACAAGAGAGCAGTTAGCTGTGTCCGGCATGGTTTTGAGCTTAGTTTTTGTCAGCTTAGTGATTCAGGTGAGTCTTCTCACAGTACTTGCGGGTCGAAGGCACCAATGTCGGGCCATTGGATTATGTTATAGTATGCTATCTGTCTTTGTGAATCTTGCATGTATTATATGTCTTCGTATGTATATCGGGCGAGGCCCAATGGTGGGCGGAGCCGATTGTTCCCGACGGGGCCTGATAGTGGGTGGGGCCCCTTATATGTATGGTATGAGGTATTTTGGGGAACTCACTAAGTTTTTTTCTTATGGTTTATGTTTATGGTTTCAGGTACCTCTGGCTCGAAAGGTAAGGACCCGGCGTGACTGCACAACATCCCCCATAGTTTTCCGTTGACAATTAATGATATTACTCTGATGATTAAATAATATAATTACTATGATCGGTTTTGGTACAACCTGTCTGTATGATTTATCGTTTATAAAATGAAAATTTTACTATGAATTTTTGGGATGTTATAATTTGGTATCAGAGCCTTGGTTTGAGGGATTCGGGCACACTCTCAGGTGTGTCTGAACTCAAACTGAGGAATTGGTGATCTTTTGAAAGGAAATAAATTTTCTAAAAAGATTTTTATAAAGAAAATGGGGTGTGATGTGTGCACTCATTGGAGCTCAAGTAAGCGATTCCCAGAATACCCATACATGTTTGTTATGTTATATGTTATGAGAATTGCATGCTAGATTAGGGCTAAGGATATGCTCAGGATTACATGTTAGGAGAGATGCCTTTATATTCCTGATTGTTTGAGCTTTTGGAATTGCATGCAAGTATGGATTTCAGATGATTGGATGGATTGGCCTGATATGTGACGTCTCATAGCCTAGGTGGATCGGATGCTATGCTACATTTGGAATTTATAATTGCTAAGTGTATGCTTTAAAAATAATATACGATTAGGATCATATAGCCCTAGAATAACTGATTTAGCCTTATTTCTTGTTCCTCGTTTGGTTGTGGTCCTAGGGTAGAGTCTTTTATTCGACAGTCTATTTGATCATGTATTGTGTATAATTTACATGTATAAGGCAACTGAAAGTGAGAGTGGAAGTTCTTAGCATGGGTTGTAGTAAGTGAGATTGGTATGTCCTTTGTTTGTTCTGCAGCTTGGAGTGTTGCTGCTCGAATGCTGCCTGCTTTGTGCTTTATGGAAGTCTTAGTGACGTGAGTTAACTACTAAGTGAATATGTTAAGTCACATTTTGTAAAGGTTAAATAATCTCAAAGTGACGGATTAGAATTTATTACGCAGCTCTCGTTTGAGTCTAAACATTGTAAGGTTGAGTCTTTTACTCGAAGGATTATCTAAGCTTTATGGCATGTGATTGTATTCATGAAGTAGTTAGTTGATATTAGTGGGAGTTCTTTAGCATTTAATGGCAGGGTGAGGTCAGAAACCTAGGAAAGCCTAGGAAGTGTTTTAGTGGGTTTGGTTACGATGTTTAGCAAGTACTTGGAGTAACGATTTGAGAGGGTGACTTGGAGGATTCGGGACGACTCTTGAGAAAGGTATGGATAGGTGTGGAAGGTAGTATTGGGCCCATACTACTGAAAGCACGGGATCCATACTCGAATCGAGGGGAGTCACGGAGAATCTAGGAAGCCTATGGATGAGGCTTTTTGGGTGTGTTCTGATTACTGTATGGTTGTTTTTCAGTATGGTGATAAGAACTCGTGGTAGAGGATCTGGTTCAGGCTCAGGTGTTGGTACTGAGCCGATTGATGAGCGGATGCAGGATTTCATCTCGTCGGAGATCACCCACGGTATTTTAGAGCAGACTCTTGTGATCTTTGGTACGATCAAGGAGGAGATCATGGAGGTTATGCATAAGTGTATGGATGTGTATCGCACCGGGGTCATGGAGTTGTTGGGTGATTGACTCGGGGCTTTTTGTGCCGAGATCACAGCTGGATAGTTGGGGGTGCGGACTCCCTCATTTCAGGATTTCACATTTTATGGAGCCCCAGAGTTATTTGGGGAGGAGGATCCTATTCCTAGTTTTTGCTCTGAGGTATCGAATATAGAATTTGCATCATGCATTCTGGGGGATCAATTTCGTGATTGGATTGTCGCTAAAGTTTTGTGGACCTTACAAGAGGAATTGCCTGGCTTTATTGGTCACATCGTTGATAGGTTCGTTGCCAAGTTCGAGGATCAAGTCTCAGCCATTCAGGCAACTGATGGGATGATAGAGGTGACTCAGGAGCGGGAGCTTGGTTTGGAGATGCAATTAAGGAAGAGGAAGCGGACTCATGATTCGACTCTTCTAGCAACATCTAATCAGCTTGATGTTTCCATCTCTAGTGTTGGAGGCCTGATGGGCCATACCATCTTCATTAAGGGTGGAGGGAGCCATGAGCCTGTGCGCTGCAAGTTTAAATGCGGAAGATGCGGTCGAAAGGGTCATGTTCGCCAAGATTGCACCATGGAAGTAGAATTAGGTCATTGTTGTCATCAACCTGGTCATATTAGGGCAAGTTGCCCACGTTTGCCGATTGGGGCGGCTCAGACCCCATCACTCGCGGTCTTCCAGGAGGCAGAGCCAAGACTTCAAGAACTCATGGGTATGTATTCCTTCATATATTTTAATTTCTTTGCTTATGTGATTGAACTTTGAGACGTTATGTTGGGTTTAGTTAAGTACCCACCTAAGGATCGTAGTTTTTTATGATTGCCAGATTATTATTATCGAGAGTTGTTATATGCCATTCAGCATGCCGAGAGTTATGAGTGGGACACATCTTATTGAGGTGGAATTATATCGTAAGGTGTTCTGTTGTGGGCCATCGGTGGAGCGAATTAGGAGTACCGCTTGGAAGATCAATAGTCGGACTAATGTGATTAGTCCAGCAGCGGGACAGAGAAAGTTGTAGTGAAAGTTCGTTGACTTTTGGAATTCATGATAGATGTTGAATGTAAAGGATTGACTGGGATTTGAGTGCAAGTGAGTTGTCATCGGTTCGATATTCTCAGGATGTAGGGGGTAGTCCTCACATCAGAATCTTTAAGGAAAATATCTCGTGGAAGTTGGTTGTCCCCTCTTGGGGCAACAAAGTCAGAGTTAGAAGTGCTCGCGTCGCTCTGTATGGATGGCAATTATTTATGGAAGGACTCTTGGGTCCAATTGCTACCATTACAAGGGAAGAAGTGGTAGCCAGTGAATGATAGGGATGGTCGCGTGGGTCTGTTTAGACGCCAGAATTGACAAAGTAATTTCGGAATCGTATTGGTTGAAGATGATTAGAATGCAGAGATCCTTCGGTGAGTGGGTAGTTGGATTGGTGATCTGTTTGTTTCGGTCAAGGGTTATAGTTCTTTGTCACGAGCTAGAGTGGATTAGGGATTTAGAGTTGTATCATAGGAAGTGCTTGGGGTTATTGAACTCGTTGAAATTTCGGGAAGTATTTATTTGGTTTTGGAATGGATGTGATCGTTAATATTGGCTAGTAATGGAACGCTATTTCTTGTAAGCTCAGGTTGTTGACAGTTTGAATTGTAAGGTTGTGAGATGGATTGAAAACCCATCAATTTTGTGGATTGGAAGAGCGCGGACGAATCCAAGTGGGGGAGAACCATTTGGATTTCGGGGGATAGGATCAGGTGCGTAACCAGGAAGAGTCCACATCCAAGACAAGAGGGAAACCAGTTCAAGTGGTAGTTGGATAAAGATTGTGTACGGATTGAAGGTTTTGATACTTTCAACGATAGGTTGGTGCATTCGTAAAAATGCATAGCAGACATGTGGATGGATCCAGGTTGAGGGTTGTGTTAGAGCATCTCTGTCTGTTCTTTTCTGATGAAGGTTTTAGGGTTCAAAGCACGACCCGAACACCTTATTGAGATATAGCCGAATGCGGGTTCGACTTATGATGATTATGGTTGGTTGGTAGATGAACGGTAAGACCATGGGGTGGGTCTATGGCAGTTTGTAAGTGTTGTAAGACTATGGGGTAGCCGTAGTGTACGCAAGGATGTTAGGCTATCAGGGAAGTGTTCTAATTCTACGATGTAGTCGTAGCATTCACCAGAATGAGGTAGGCCATGGTAGGAGTGGTCGTTGGAGTGAAAGATGATCAGCGCATGCCTGGGTCGAGGAAGATAGTATTGTCGGTGGATTTCTCTTGATTGGTATGGGGATCGTTGGATCTAAGGTAATGTTGGGCCTGTACAGTACTCGATTGGGTGAGACCCATGGGCGAGGCCTGTTCGATTATGCAGACTGGGTGAGACCTGTAGGTGAGGACCGTATGGTCATGATAGTGTGGGTGAGACCCAGTGGAGATTGGTTGGAGCAAGGTATTGGATCATATTTAGATTGGGATGACTCTGTGGTCAGTGGTTGGTATCCATGCGAGGGTTAAGCTAGGGTAGCCCTTATCAGTTAGACTTTTAGTCGAAGCCTTGTGATGGGACCAAGTGTGAGACTGTCAGACTCTATGATTGATTGGGGAGCTTATACCATAGTCCAGTGGGAGGTCACCATGGACGCAGGAGATGTCGAATAGATCGAATTTATGAATTCTTTTGGTTATCGAAATGTGAGTTTTAGTTTGGTTTGGAAATTGGGGTGGGACTTGTGTTGGGTGTCAACCTTGATCTCAAATAGAAGGTTTCAGCAGTGATGACGGGTTGGCTATGTTATCCTTGCTTGGACCAGGAGGGGTGTTGGAGCCATTAAGGCAAGCCAGCTAGGACAACTCTTTCCAGATAGACCCTCGTTCAAGAGTCGCGGAGTGTGATTACATGAGGCTATCAGCCTCAGCAACCAGTTGGAAATCCGGCATGTCGGTTAATTGGTAGGTAAGTACGAGATTAGGGAGGTCTCGGTTACATCATAATTATAGTTATGGTATGACAAGGTGCGTCTGGGATAGTACCCATGATCGATACTCGTGCTTGGAGTCGCCTTGTTATCAAGTGAAAAGTTTTTGGCAGTGATTCTGAATGACGGTCTGGCGGGAAGTCAGACAAGGTTTTGGGATTTTGGTTTTCGGGCAGAGTAGTGAGGGTTATTCTTCATAGATTAAAGCTAGTGGGGCAAGTATCCGTTCGTCGTCAGGGTATGGGATCCTAACTAATGTTGGGTTCGACTATAGTTGTGGAAGGTTGTTGTATGTATGGATCAAATTTTCAGTCCGTATTGGGGTTGTGGAAGTATCGTCCAGGTTGTCGGACGTTTGGAAAGTGGTGAGGATTGATTTCAAGGACGAAAACTAATTTAAGTGGGGGATAGTTATAACACCCGTGTCCATATTGGATAAACTTAATTGTAGCGAGGACCTATGTAGCACCTGGTTCCTGGTATGTATTTTATTTAAGTATTTTGCATTTTTGGCTTGGGACTCGGCGAGTTGAAGGACCAACTCATCGAGTAGAAATAGATTTGATACGAGATTTAAATGACGGACTCGTCGAGTCGGCTTCCAGACTCGACGAGTAGACTCTGACTGGACAAAACCCTAATCTAAGGGTTTGCACCCTATTTAAACATCTCATTCAGCCACCCTTCGTCCCTATTGCTTCCAGAAAACCCCCATAGCAAACCCTAGCCGTTTGTGAAAAGAGCTAAGGCATTTGTGGTGCTTTTTGGTGATTTTGAACTCAAAGGAGAAGGAAAAGCCTAGAGGAATCAAGAGGAGACCAAGGGAGTTCAAGTTTGTGCACCATTTGTAGTTCACAGAAGGTATAAAGTCGATACCTTGCTTGTTCTTTTGCTAGATCCCTTTTTGGGGAGATTTAGGGCTTTTATAAGACATTCTTTGTAACCAACCACGATTGCAAGCATGGTTGGGGGTTGAGGCTTCGGATCTAGGTCCAGGGACTAATTACAAGGCAGAAAGGGGATGCTTTTGCACCCACGGAAGCCCCCATGCAACCCAAGAGTTGTACACCAGGAATTACGTGCTAGATCGAGTTTAGGGACCTAGATCTATCATTTGGACAAGAGTTGTACACCAGAAATCGAAGAAATAAGACTTGGACTGTATCGAATCGGCGAGTCGTTCTTGGGACTCGGCGAGTCCGAGGTTAGACTTCCCTTTTCTGTTATGGGTCAAGGAGACCCAGTGGAGTGCTGGAAAGGTTTTAGAGGGTCCGAAGGAGTGGCCCAACGTATTGGGATAAGTTATAGTCCTGGAGTTCATAGGACTCGGCGAGTACATGAACAGACTCGGCGAGTCCAAGGCAATCTCCCAACTCTTGAGGATGAACTCGACGAGTTGTTCATACAACTCGGCGAGTCGAGGACATGACTTTTTTATAGGAAGGAGATGAACTCAACGAGCTGTTCATACAACTCGGCGAGTCGGATGAAGGTTCATCTGGGGTTGTTCTAGAAGGAGAACTCGTCGAGTCGTTGCCAAATTCGACGAGTAGAGGCGTGAAGAAGGACAGATGAAAGGATAGGGACTCGACGAGTTGGCGGCCTAACTCGGCGAGTCGGGTCAACTGGAAGTTGACTTTGACTTTGTATTGGACTTGGTCAGGGGTAAAATGGTCATTTTACCCTAAGAATAGATATCATACTCTGACTACGTGTTTTTATAGGGATTATAGCCGGAGGATTTCCGGAGCAGCAGCAGACAGAGATTTTCCCCGCGCAGATTATCAGCAGCTTCGTTCAAGGTGAGTTACCTTCCAGTAGCGGTGGGTCTACGGCCACAATGTCTGCCCACTAGTAGGAGTTGTATGTTAGATGATTGTCTTTGTGATATTCATCTAAGTTTGCTACTACCTGATGTGTTATGTGCTAGCATGATATGATGTTATATGCTAGTAGCAGTAGGGGAGATAGTCCCCAAGATTTCCGGTCGATAGGGCCGAAGGGGGTAGTCATACCCAGTCATGCTATATAGAATATGATTATGTGTTATATATTATGTGGTAGTAGTAGAGGGGTGAAATAGGCCCCAGTATCCGGTAGAGAGGACCGAAGGGGAGGCCAGCACCCAGATATGCTAGGCAGTTTCCGGTCGACATGACCGAAGGGGAGGCCAGCACCCAGATATGCTAGGCAGTATCCGGTCGAGAGGACCAAAGGGGTAGGTCGGGCACCCAGATATGCCTGACAGTATATGTATGTTATGTGATTGTATGGTATGCGGTACGATGGGGGGACTCACTAAGCTTCGTGCTTACAGTTTACAGTTTTGGTTTCAGGTACCTCTTCATCAAAGGGGAAGGAGTTGGCGCGGTAGCAGCACATCACACACACGCATTGATTTTCCGCACTTGAGATATTCTGGGATGGTACTCTGGCATGTTGCTACTTTATGATTTGGGTTTCCAGACATGTTATGTTGATTTACTAAACGATATATTTTCACGTAGTTTTCTCATGAATGTTTTATACTTAGTTAATTAAAATGAAATTTTTGGACTCGAAATTTGGGATGTTACAAGTTGGTATCAGAGCCTTGGTTTGAGGGATTCGGACACACCCTCGGGGGTGTCTGGACTCAAACCGAGGAATTAAAAGGTTTTTACAAAGAAAATGGTTTTCTAAAAGCTAAGTTAAAAGTGTTAAGAAAGAACAAGGTGTGTGATGTGCGCGACCGGCCGAGCTCAAGTAAGTTTTTCCCCAAAGTACCCATACAAGTTTATGTTATGATTATCAGTTCAGTAGAACAGCATGCTAGATTAGGACTAAGGATCTAGGAGGATGCCTTATGTGCCTGTTATATGTGTATGAGCCTTATGAATGGCATGCTAGTATAGATTCCTGAGTAGAGGATAGAGCAGTATATTTGGATTATGTGGTTAGGTTTCCTTTCGTCGAAATGCTACTTGCTTTGTGCTTTGTGGGACTCTGAGTGATGGGAGTTATCCATTAGGTGAATACGTTAAGTCACATGTGATCAGGGTTGAATAATCTCAGAGTGCTGGAATTGGCCCTATTGTGCAACTCTCGTTTGAGTCTAATCGTTGTAGGGACAGATCCCTTACCCGAAGGATTATCCGAGCCTCGTCGCATGTGATGGTGTTCAGGTAGCGGCTAATTGGCATCATGAGAATACCTTCAGTAGCTGAGGACTGAGTTTGGATTGGTGATTACCCTAGGGCAAGCCTAGGAAGAGAATAGCAGCTATTAGTGCCAGTAGAAGGGACTTGGTGGAGTCAAGGCAGTTCTTGAGGAAAGTACGGATAGATATGGAAGGTAGTATGGGCCCGTACTACCGGAAGCAGAGGATCCGTACCTGAATCGAGGAAGAATGAGGCAAGACCAGGGAACTTGTGATGGATGTGATCCCTCTAGATGTATCAGTATCACTGACGGTTGTCATTATGTATTGCAGAATGGTGGTACTACGTCCGAGGCCAGCAGTTGGCAGCTCAGGAGAGGGATCGGGTTCGGGCTCAGGTTCCGAACCAGTGGATGAGAGGCTATGCGAGTTCATCGCGTCCGAGATCACTAGAGGAATCCTTGATGCGACCCCGGTCATCTTTGGGTCGATCAAGGAGGGGATCATCGAGCTGATGGAGGATCGCCTCAGGGCGTTCAGGAGCGACATGGCGAACAGCCAGTCAGGATCACGCACATTGTCCTTTAAGGACTTCAGGTGCAGTGGTACGCCGGATTTCCATGGTCAAAGGACCCCATTGCGGTCAGGCGATGGATTGCAGGCATTGAGTCTGCACAGTTGACTAGCTTCTGCCCCGAGGGGTCGAAGGTGAGATATGCAGCAGGGTGTTTGAGAGACAGGGCCAGAGATTGGTGGGAGTCGGTTGGTGACTCTCTGGGAGCCTCGACTGTTGAGGCTATGACATGGCCGAATTTTGTGACCCGGTTCAGGGCTGAGTTCGCACCTGCGGTGGAGCTTCAGCAGTTGGCCAGGGAGTTCCTAGATATGAGACAGACAACTGAGACAGTGGCGGAGATCACCGCCAAGTTCCGAGAGAGGGCGTTATTGGTGCCCCAGTATGCGGGAGATGAGGACATGAGGAGGACCCGCTACCATGACATGTTATGAGCTGACATTCGGGAGCTTGTTAGTTTTTCAGCTTGCCCTACCCTAGATTCCATGATTACCAGGGCAAGGGAGAGGGAGATTGATCTGGAGCATATCGGGAAGAGGAAGGTAGAGGAGGGACAGACGACTGGGGCTTCAGGGAAGAAGCCCAAGGGATCAGACGCAAGGCCGAAAGGCCAGCAGGACCGAGGCCACTGCAGGAAAAGTTGCAAGTCACATGAGGGAGCGTGCAGGTTGGGATCGTCGGGCTGCTATAAGTGCGGCAAGTTGGGGCACTTCAGCAAGGATTGTACCCCCCCTACACCCACTATTCAGACATCCGAGTTGTTGTGTTTCCACTGCAACCAGAGGGGCCACAAGAAGGCCAATTGCCCCCATTTGACAGCAGCAGCGCCAGTGAAGGCGCCAGTCCCAAAGACCCTGCGGATTACGGATGTCCGGCAGGGCAAGACCGAGGCTCCAGTGGTGAGGAGCCGGGCCTTCCAGTTGACTGCCGAGGAGGCACGCGCCGCACCCGATGTGGTGACGGGTATGATTTCTTCTCCCTAGCTTTATTTTATGTTACTTATGATATTGATGTGCCATATGATATGTTTCGTTTAGGATCGTTCCATGTGAACGGTATCCCAGTTCAGGTGTTGTTTGATTCGGGCGCTACCCGATCGTTTGTTTCTCTTGCGCTTAGCAAGAAGTTTCCTGAGTCCTCGGGTATGTTGGATTGCCCACTAGAGGTTGAAAATTGCGGACGACCGATCGGTGCAAGCATCAACGGTTTTCAGAGATTGTGTTCTGAGGCTATTCGAGGAGCGCTACCTGGTAGACTTGGTTCCCATTCCATTGCGTGGGAACAAGGTGATTATAGGCATGGATTGGTTGAGCCCTAATGGGGCGGTGATAGATTACGCACAACAGTTAGTGTGAGTCAGGACCCCAAGTGGGGGAGAGTTGGTGATCCACGGCGAGAGGCCACAGCGTGGACCCACATTATGTTCAGCGGTGAGGGCTAGGCGCTACCTTCAGCAGGGTTGTGTTGGGTATGTCGCCTATGTTATGGATACCCGGGGGGCGGGTAAGGCGACGGTGAACGATGTTCCAGTGGTGCGAGACTACGCAGATGTGTTCCCAGAGGAGCTTCCTGGGATACCTCCAGAGCGGCAGGTGGAGTTCAGGATCGACCTAGTCCCTGGTGCGGCTCCGATAGCCAGGGCATCGTATCGGTTGGCTCCTCCCGAGATGCAAGAGTTGTCAATGCAGCTGCAGGAGCTGTTAGACAAGGAGTTCATTAGACCGAGCAGTTCACCCTGGGGAGCCCCGATTCTGTTCGTGAAAAAGAAGGACGGGTCGCATCGGATGTGTATAGATTATAGGGAGCTGAATAAGGTAACAGTGAAGAACCGTTACCCACTCCCGAGGATTGATGACCTCTTTGACCAGCTACAGGGAGCATCTTGGTTCTCCAAGATTAATTTGCGTTCAGGGTATCATCAGACGAGGGTCAGAGAGGAGGATGTGCAGAAGACTGCGTTTAGGACGCGTTATGGCCACTATGAGTTCGTGGTGATGCCTTTTGGGCTCACCAACGCTCCTGCCGCGTTCATGGACCTCATGAACCGCGTGTGTAGACCAATGTTGGATCAGTCCGTCATAGTTTTCATTGATGACATCTTGGTCTATTCCAAGACGCAGGAGCAACATAAGGAGCATCTGCGAGAGGTTTTGGATACTTTGAGGAGAGAGAGCTTGTACGCCAAGTTCTCCAAGTGTGAGTTTTGGTTGCGCGAGGTGCAGTTTCTTGGGCACCTTGTCAACCAGAACGGTATTCTAGTCGACCCGGCCAAGGTGGAGGCCGTGATGAGATGGAAGGTTCCGAAGTCTCCATCTGAGATTCGGAGTTTCCTGGGATTAGCCGGCTACTATCGAAGATTCATCCAGGATTTCTCCAAGATAGTCGTACCCTTGACGCGGCTGACAAAGAAGAGCGTAGTCTTTCGTTGGGGACCTGAGCAGCAGGCAGCGTTTGAGACACTGAGACAGAGATTGTGCGAGGCGCCGATCTTTGCCCTGCCAGGGGGCGTAGAGGATTTTGTTGTGTACTGCGACGCGTCTATTTCGGGTTTGGGCGCGTTATTGATGCAGAGAGGGCATGTCATCGCCTACGCTTCGAGGCAGCTGAAGCCTCACGAGGCGAACTATCCGACGCATGATTTGGAGTTGGGGGTTGTTGTGTTCGCCCTCAAGATTTGGCGTCATTACCTGTATGGGGTCCGTTGTACCATTTACACGGACCACAAGAGTTTGAGATACCTCATGGATCAGCCGAATCTGAACATGAGTCAGCGCCGGTGGCTAGATGTGGGGAAGGATTACGACTGCGAGATCCTTTACCACCCAGGGAAGGCCAATGTGGTGGCCGACGCGCTTAGCCGTAAGGCAGAGCCGATCAGAGATATTTGCGTGCGGATGACAGTAGTGACTCCATTGTTGGAACAGATCCGGGAGGCCCAGCAGGAGGCTATGAAGGAGGAACATCAGAAGAGTGAGCGTATAGTGGGACAGGTTCCCTCCTTCGACTATGATAGCCGAGGGTTATTGACTCTTCACTATAGGGTGTGGGTCCCCTATCATGGAGGCGTGCACCAGACATTGATGGAGGAGGCGCACAAATCCAGGTTTTCTATCCATCCCGGAGCGACGAAGATGTATAGAGATCTTCGTCTTAACTATTGGTGGCCCTGCATGAAGCGGGGTGTAGCATGGTATGTGGAGCGGTGCTTGACCTGCAGGAAGGTCAAGGCCGAGCACCAGAGGCCACACGATAAGATGCAGCCGTTAGATAAGATGCAGCCGTTGGATCTTCGTCTTACCTCCCATTGGCTGAGTTCTCGTACAAAAACAGCTACCACGCAAGTATTGACCGTCCTCCCTTCGAGATGTTATACGGGAGGAAGTGCAGGACCCCGATATGTTGGGGTGAGGTTGGCCAGAGGGTCATGGGGAGCACCGAACTGGTGCTCAAGGCGACAGAGAGGATACAGCAGGTTCGGAGCAGACTTCAAACTGCTCAGAGTCGGCAGAAAAGTTATGCCGATAAGCGCCGATCAGACCTGGAGTTTCAGGTCGGGGATATGGTTCTCCTGAAGGTGTCGCCATGGAAGGGCGTCATCCGATTCAGGAAGCGGGGCAAGTTGGGTCCCAGGTATATTGGACCCTTCAGGGTTATAGCCCGGGTGGGCAAGGTGGCGTATAGGCTGGACCTGCCAGCCGAACTCAGTCAGATTCATAGCACCTTTCACGTCTCCCAGTTACGGAAATGTTTGGTGGACGATTCGGCAGTGGTACCATTAGAGGATATTCAGGTCGATGACAACCTGAATTACATCGAGCGGCCTGTAGCGATCCTCGACCGGAAGTCGAAGGATCTGAGGAACAAGAGGGTCGAGCTGGTAAAGGTGCAATGGCAGCACCGGAAGGGCTCGGAATGGACTTGGGAGCCGGTGGATGAGATGATGGAGCATTACCCAGAGCTTTTCCAGGAACGAGCAGCAGACTTCAAGGACGAAGTCTAAAATAATTTGCGGAGATTTGTAGCACCTGGTTCCTGATATGTATTTTATTTAAATATTTTGTATTTTTGGCCTGGGACTCGGCGAGTTGAAGGACCAACTCGTCGAGTAGAAACGGATTTGATCCAGGATTTAAATGACGGACTCATCGAGTCGGCTTCCAGACTCGACGAGTAGACTCTGACTGGACAAAACCCTAATCTAAGGGTTTGCACCCTATTTAAACATCTCATTCAGCCACCCTTCGTCCCTATTGCTTCCAGAAAAACCCCATAGCAAACCCTAGCCGTTTGTATAAAGAGCTAATGCATTTGTGGTGCTTTTTGGTGATTTTGAACTCAAAGGAGAAGGAAAAGCCTAGAGGAATCAAGAGGAGACCAAGGGAGTTCAAGTTTGTGCACCATTTGCAGTTCACAGAAGGTATAAAGTCGATACCTTGCTTGTTCTTTTGCTAGATCCCTTTTTGGGGAGATTTAGGGCTTTTATAAGCCATTCTTGGTAACCAACCATGATTGCAAGCATGGTTGGGGGTTAAGGCTTCGGATCTAGGTCCAGTGAGGAATTACAAGGCAGAAAGGGGCTGCTTTTGCACCCATGGAAGCCCCCATGCAACCCAAGAGTCTCTTTTAGAGCCTTTTAGACTCAAAGTCCCATGCATGCACGTAAAGTTCGTAACTTTACGTGCTGGATCGAGTTTAGGGACCTAGATCTATCATTTGGACAAGAGTTGTACACCAGACATCGAAGAAATAAGACTTGGACTGTATCGACTCGGGGAGTCGTTCTTGGGACTTGGCGAGTCCGAGGTTAGACTTCCCTTTTCTGTTATGGGTCAAGGAGACCCAGTAGAGTGCTGGAAAGGTTTTAGAGGGTCCGGAGGAGTGACCCAACGTATTGGGATAAGCCTTAGTCCTGGAGTTCATAGGACTCGGCGAGTACATGAACAGACTCGGCGAGTCCAAGGCAATCTCCTAACTCTTGAGGATGAACTCGACGAGTTGTTCATACAACTCGGTGAGTCGAGGACATGACTTGTTTATAGGAAGGATATGAACTCGACGAGTTGTTCATACAACTCGGCGAGTCGGATGAAGGTTCATCCGGGGTTGTTCTAGAAGGAGAACTCGTCGAGTCGTTGCCAAACTCGACGAGTAGAGGCGTGAAGAAGGACAGATGAAAGGATAGGGACTCGATGAGTTGGCGGCCCAACTCGGCGAGTCGGGTCAACTGGAAGTTGACTTTGACTTTGTCTTGGACTTGGTCAGGGGTAAAATGGTCATTTTACCCTAAGAATATATATCATACTCTGACTAAGTGTTTTTGTGGGGATTATAGCCGGAGGATTTCCGGAGCAACAGCAGACAGAGATTTTTCCCGCGCAGATTATCAGCAACTTCGTTCAAGGTAAGTTACCTTCCAGTAGCGGTGGGTCTACGACCACAATGTCGGCCCACTAGTAGGAGTTGTATGTTAGATGATTGTCTTTGTGATATTCATCTAAGTTTTCTACTATCTGATGTGTTATGTGCTAGCATGATATGATGTTATATGCTAGTAGCAGTAGGGGAGATAGTCCCCAAGATTTCCGGTCGATAGGGCCGAAGGGGGTAGTCATACCCAGTCATGCTATATAGAATATGATTATGTGTTATATGTTATGTGGTAGTAGTAGAGGGGTGAAATAGTCCCCAGTATCCGGTCAAGAGGACCGAAGTGGAGGCCAGCACCCAGATATGCTAGGCAGTATCCGGTCGAGAGGACTGAAGGGGAGGCCAGCACCCAGATATGTTTGGCAGTATCCGGTCGAGAGGACCGAAAGGGTAGGTCGGGCACCCAGATATGCCTGACAGTATATGTATGTTATGTGATTGTATGGTATGCGGTACGATGGGGGAACTCACTAAGCTTCGTGCTTACAGTTTACAGTTTTGGTTTCAGGTACCTCTTCATCAAAGGGGAAGGAGCTGGCGCGGTAGCAGAACATCACACACACACGCATTGATTTTCCGCACTTGAGATATTCTGGGATTGTACTCTGACATGTTGCTACTTTATGATTTGGGTTTCCAGACATGTTATGTTGATTTACGAAACGATATATTTTCACGTAGTTTTCTCATGAATGTTTTAGACTTAGTTAATTAAAATGAAATTTTTGGACTCGAAATTTGGGATGTTACAACCTAAGATGGAGTTTTGAAGGAAACTTTGTGCCACGGCACGGCCAAGGAAGGTCACGACGTGGCAATGGTTAAATGGGTCGCGTGATATTTTGGACCACAACGGCGTAGCAGTTGATCAGGCCCATGCCCATGACTCTTTTAGGGTTCCCTTCGTATTTAAGTCTCTCTGACTTGGTTATAGGGTTCATTTTTCAGCCTTTAACCCCCCTCAACCTCAGAAAAACCCTAATCCTTTACTTCTTGGTGGTTTTGGCTCATTTTGGGTGGTTTTGGTGCTTTTGGAAGGAAGTGGGGAAGAATTGGTGCAAGGATCAAGCAAGCAACACCTTATCATCTCGGTTATCATCTTCTAGACCATTTGTAAGGATCCAAGTCTCTATCTTTTGAGTTATTCTCTTAGATCTAGGTTGTTTTGGTCCCTTTTTGGTTCATAGAGTTTATTTGAGTGAATGGATGGAATAAATTTGACAACTTTATTGCTCTCTAGTGTCCTTTCAGCATCATATCTTATGGATATGAAGTTTGGTGGTGATTAGTGAATCTCTCATAAGTTTATGTCATTTTCTTGCCATTTTACCTAAGATGAGTTAAGGACATGCATGGGGTATGCATGTCCATCAAGTAATCATTTTTATGCACCTTTGGTTCCCCTTTAGCTTCTGGAAGAGTTAGGGTTAAGGACTTTTTCGGATTAAGGGCTTAATGGTTAATACATTATGGATTTTGGCTTTATTTGGACCTAGGGTTTGGGATCTTGATCTCTTTGGGAGACTTAATGGATAAAGTTGGAAACTTTATTCCTTTAGACCATTGTTTGGACCAGATCTAAGCTTTGGAGCTCTTGGAATCGAGGAAGGCAGGTTAATCCATTAAGCTGTTGGAAACTGAGCACCTACGGCGTGGCGACTGGGAATTTCCCGTAAGTTGGCTAGGTGAAGGCCACGATGTGGCCAAGGAAGGCCACGACGTGTCGGTCAGCTAAAGTCAACTCTAGTCATTGACTTTGACTGTTGACTTTTGGCATGGGTTAACTTTTTGGTAAATCTCTATTTTTTAGAAGGTAGACTCGGGGATTCCTTTGTGTGGATTGACAGGAGGTGTTAAGCACCCATCATTTGATAGGAGAGCAGTTAGTTATGGTAAACACGGTTTTGAACTGAGCGTTGGTCAGCTTTGTGATTTAGGTGAGTCTTCTCACAGTACTTGCGGGTCGAAGGCACCAATGTCGGCCCATTGGATTATGTTATAGTATGCTAGTTGTCTTTTTGACTCTTGTATGTATTATATGTGTTTGTAAGTATACCTGGCGGGTCCCGATGGTGGGCGGGGCCCATTGTTTCGGGAAGGGCCCTATAGTGGGCGGGGTTCTTTGTATGTATGGTATGTGGTATTTTGGGGAACTCACTAAGCTTTGTGCTTACGGTTTATGTTTATGGTTTCAGGTACCTCCGTTCCGAAAGGGAAGGGCCTGGTGTGACTGCACAGCATCCCTCAGAGTTTTCCGTTGGCAATTAATGATATTACTCTGATGATTAAATAATATAATTACTCTGATCGGTTTTGGGACAACCTGTCTGTATGCTTTATCATTTTGAAAATGAAAATTTTACTATGAATTTTTGGGACGTTACAGTTAAAGATTTAAGTCTTTTGCTAGACAAAATGGTAGATGTATGAGTAGAATTATAAAGTGTATGTGTATGTGTTGTAAAAAGACAAAGGATGTTTTTTAAGACTTTGAACATTCATAACTCTTTCATACAAATTCCAATTGAGTTGATTTTTTTTCGTTGTGTTCTTTGTAAAAATGGATTTTCATGGACGTATTACACTCAAAATTTGGATGTTAGAAAGTTATATTGTTAGCGCCAAAATAAGTTAGTCAGTGAATATATATATATATATATATATATATATATATATATATATACTTTGATCATTCATAGATTTAGCATACGAACTCCGTTTGCGCTGATTTTTTTCATTGTGTTCTTTGTAACAAGAGTTTTCCATGTACATCTTACACTCCCAATTTGAATGTCGGAAAGTCGTACTTTTTAGCTCCAAAGTAAGTTATTCGGTGAAAATTATGAAAAACAAATCATAACTTTTGCATACGAGTTTCATAACAACCGTATATCATTTGGGTTCTCTCGATCAGAAGGTGCCCTATAAAAATTTCAGAGAAATAAATAAATAAATAAACTTTTTCGCTTTCGAATACAAATTTGATAACAATCATCATACCATTTGGGTTCTCACAATCACAAAGCGACCTACACAAATCTGAAGTAAAATAAAAAATAAAAAAAAATTGCAGCCAACCAAATTTTCACGGATGATTGACTGTGAACATGGTGACTATTTGGGTCATTTTTCATTTTTGTGGCTACGTTGTGGTAAGAAGTTGCTCTAAAAAATGACTATCCTGGTCATTTTCTCTTGAATTTAGTATACCATCTTATAGTCTATTGTCAATAATTTAATGTTGGATTAAATGGAAAAAGTCTATTTGAAACAAAGAAATTACAAAAAATCATTGCCTTTAGGGAAAATGTGAACTTATAAACTTCTTGTTTGAGTTTAAGACGAAAGCTTATCCACAGTTCCATTCACTATATTTTTTTCTCCATATATAATATATGATTTATAGGTTTGTATTGTAGCACCCTATAAATCATAAAGTATTATGTATAGAAGAAAAATAGTATGTTCAAATCACTCCCCGTTTATGATACCTGGGAAAGATGCATTATATGGATATGATTCAATAAGAATTTCCAATATTGACTTGTCAGACTATCATACTCAGTGCAAGTCTGCATGATGCTTATGTGAAAGCTTTTACAACCCCACCATTCCCAGCAGGGTCGGTCCGTTGATTTTAGGGGCCATGTGCGAAGGATACCAAATGGGCCCTTAAATATATGTGTATTTTTTACTTATAACCAAACCTCATTAATTCTACTATAATTATTATAACATAAACAAAAAAACGATAAGACAATAGATAATTTTATATAGCTAAATGAATCGTGAAACTCTCATCGCATTAATTGGCAAAATTGTTCACCCAGCCTCTTTTAGTTCTTCAACTCTTGTTCCCTTTCTACGTTTTTTTACTACGAGATATATGTAGGAGACATAATTTTTAAAAATAAAATAACAATAATCACTCAAATATTCGATGAAAATTAAAATTATAAAGATAAAATTTTATGATTCAATTGAATAAATCAAAAATCAGAATATAAGAAAGAACAATGCCAACAACAATGTAAACTTATAATTATAAAATAAAATACAAAAAATTTGAATCGTAAATAAAATGATTAAATAATAAAAATAAACTAGGAATTAGACTAGTATGACAATTGGGCCTTAATGGTATTTATTTAATGAATGGTACTTGTGTGATGCGTGGCTTCAATTTGAGGAATATAAGACGGAATAACGTAATACAAAAAAAGAATAAACTCATTCATAACGCCTGGTTTCGAAAATGGGACGCATGCATTGAGTGAAAAGCGCTTTAACCATCTTGTCTACAGACTTTAATTACTAGCATCCTCAAAATATTTTATATATCGAGATAATACAATATATTTTTAAAATACAGGCCCCTAATCAACATGGGCCCTGTGCGGTCGCACACCCAGGACATGCTTAGGGTCAGCCCTGCTTCCCAACCACTCTCGTGGGGCCCTATGACCTCCTTCACTGCTAACCACTTCTCTTCTTTGTTCCTTCTCTTTTCTTCCTTCTTCACGTCCTTATTATTATATGATCATACCCATTAGCAGTGATATGAACATGATGATGAGGAGGCCACCTTCACTCCCGTGGCCACACTCATTAGTCTTAGGGCACATACCAAAGTAGGGAAGTTTCACAAGTACAATTCATATTTTATTATTTATGTGCGGTTTTTATATATTTGTTGAAAAGAAAAATAAAAACGATGCCTCATTGTGTTTCTTTACTTGTTAAAATTCGCGCTCATATAACCATTTACTCATCGTAAATGCCTCACCAAATAGGCAAATGCCATGATAAAAGCCAAAGAAAGATATAATGACGGTTGTCGTTTCGGTTTTTGATATTTACAGCGTTTTTAAAATTTTAATGGATTAAAATATAGTTGCATCTAAATGTGTAAACCATAATTAATGTCTAAGATATCAATTTTGCCTTACATGGAGTAGGAACATAACATGATGAGCATATGCCTTTTAATACTTCACAGCCGGATTAAATAACCCACCACCAACTATTTTTTTTTGGCCTAATAGTATCAAAAGTTATCCTTTTTTTAGATTGAATGTTCAAATCTCATCATAAGCATAGATAGAAATAAAGAGTTGTTCATGAGTAGATTAATTTAAAAAAAAAATCTATAACTTGTTTTTTTTTACAAATGTTTTTTTTAGAAATTTATAACTTGTTTTTTTTTAAACTTCAATTTTTTTTAAACTTTGGTTTTTTTTTTAACTTTGATTTACGGATATAGTTTACACAATTTTTTATAATTTGATTTTTTTTTAAAAAAAAAAACTTCGATTTTTTAAATTTTTTTACATTTCTGTTAATAATACTTTCATTTTTGGTTGCATCTTTTTAACATGTATAATTCTTTTACAAACTTTATAGACATTATTTGCGATATTTTCTTAATTTCTTTTATTAATTTCTTTTTTTTATGTTTTCTAAAATTAATTTTTTTTAGAATAAAATTGATAGCTTCTTTCATATTTTTTTAGAATTTTATATCTTTGTTTTTTTAATGTTCTTTTTAGTATTCTTTCAATGTTTATGGCTAAAATTATTAAAATTTCGGTGTTAACTATTTTTATTTTATACAATTAGTTTATTTAAATTTCATTTTACTGTAACAGTTTGTAAATGTTAAAAACAAACATATTTTTTATTACATGCTGCAACCGTTTTGGTCCACCTTTTCTATTGCAGATAGTTGCAGAGATGTCCGCAGACTTCATGAATTTTTGCTTCGAAAAAACAAAGAGCACCTTAGTCTCACACACTTCGAGATAAGCATATAAATATCCCTAAAACAAGGAATAATGTGATGATTAAAAAAAAATTTAAAAAGAGTTAAAAGCGTTTATTTTTTGAAATCGCCTATCAATAAGAAGAATACACTAGAACATGTATATAACAACTTGTTCAACAATCTTCAACTCAAACCATGCTACCCCCACACCGTCCCCCTTTCTCTTGATAATAAGAAAACAATACCTTCCCATTCCATTGCATTTTTCTACATTCCTTTCCTTCCCATGACACTAATTTTCCTCAAAGCATAGCTTACATATATATATATATATAATAAACCCCCATTTAGACCCTTGATTTGGTATCCACATATTAAACTACAAAACCGGGGAATCTTTCTTCCATCAATCAATCAATCAATCGCACTTGATATTTCGGTAGATCCGTCTCACAAACAGATTCGACCCCAAATACCCAACCGCTCCTGCAAATATCATCAACCAAGATTCAATAACACTTGATAAATAAATACATCAAGTCCTATGTTATAAGTTTTAACTACTCACCACAGAGGATTCCTAAACCGAGACAGAACATGGCCGTGTATCCAAAGTAGAAGCTGGTTTGGAAGAATCCCGACATCTTAGTCTTGACAGAGTAGTAATATATGGAATACAAGTAGACGTAAATAGCCGTAGAGGCTGCTGAAAAGAACGAAGTCCATTGCCAGTGGTAATTCTCCGCATTCAGCAGAAAATACGTTCCCACAATCGTCACACAAACAGTCACAATCACAAGAATGATGAACACAAGCAGCATAAACCCATAAACATAGTACACCTGTCAAAACATATATACTACATTATTATCATCTGCTGATGCTGATAACAAATATTTTCGTCATATGTTAATCATGATTACTTACCTTGTAATTCCAGAAGGATGTGAAGACAAAGTACATTTCGATGAAAATGCTGCCAAAGGGTAGGAGCCCTCCCATTATTGAGACTACTGACGGTGTGAGGTACCATTTTTTGTCGGGAATCGGGCGGGGGATGGTTTTAACGCGACACGGGTTGTTTGGGGCCCCGCTCCAGTTCCTTCCCACGACTGTGCCGAGAAGAGCGAGTGGGAAAGAGATGAAAGCCCAAATGACGAAAACCACCACCATTGTGCCGAATGGGATTGCGGCTAGAGACCCGTAAAATATAGCAATCGTGTTTAAGACGAACCCGATTCCAAAGCATAACAATGGGAAAAGTGATGCAGTTAGGATCATTGATTTTATCCAATTCTTCCCTGCAAGGAAAACAGACGATCATCCGCAAGTGGAATAATAAAAGTGAAAGCTGGAGGGCAAAATAGTCATTTTCACAAAATATTTGACAGTTGGGCTGTTAAAGTTGACGACCAAGAAACAAAAACTCAAAATAGGGACCAAAAAATGAAAACAGAATCTGTTTTGGATCAAAAATTGCAAACGTTTATTATTAAGATTAAATAATGGTACTTACCACCGTGGCGCGAATACATGCCACCACTGACGTATCCAGAGACAAATGATGTGAGAGCATAGCAAACTATAAATGTTGTCACAATTGCTCCTCTCCTAATAACAAAAAACAAAATTTACACTTACAACATCAGAATTCTCATTATCACCTCAACTTATAAGGATTAAGGCAAGCACTGAAAGAGAAAAATGCAAGTAATACCATTCTACTTTCATTTATCTGTGTATTATAACATTCTACTTCTGTTTGTTTCTACAGCATTGCACTTCTATTTTTTTCTTATTAAAGCCTTGTACTTTGACTTTGAGATAGCTATCCAGTTATAGCATTGTAGTTCGATTTCTTTTTGCTTGTTATGACTGACATTATTATGCTCTGAAAGATCTATATGGTTATAGAAGTGAAAATTACTTTGAATTTAAATGGTATTGCTAATCGGCTAGTTTTTTGAACACAATAGAAATGAATGTGCTTGCAACTTTTTTTGTATTAAGCATTAAACTTCAGAAAATCTAAACAATTATAGCATTTTACTTTCAATTTTTTCATATTAGGACATTATTTGAGAAATCTATCCATTTATATAAGTGAAAAATGGTTATGTATTTGAATGAAAGTACAATGTCATAATAGACAGAAATGAAAGTTTGTTGCTATTTCTTGCATTTAACACTTTCTGAAATAAATGTATTCAAGTGTGGAAATCTGATGACAAGCTTTGTAAAGCTATGTTCACAGTGATGATGAAGAGGGCATTTATGTCTTTTGCATAGACGAGAAATCGAGAGTGTTTCAAAAGGGACAAAACTTTCAATTTTTGTCCCATTGACATCAATCCCAGTTCAAAGCCAAGCACATTATAACCTGTTATGTCATATCATGTGATGCATAAGCATAACGTACCCAATATATAATGTTGCAACAATTGCAAACAAGATAACAAGAAGAATCAATAGTGCCAATTGAGCACCAGTTCCAACAACTGCTGACAACAAAACCAAATTGCGAGGTGGCCGGAAAACATCTCCATGCACAAGCTTCCAACCGGATTCCTCACTTACATCTCTTTCCTGAAAACCAAACACTTCAATAGCCCATTGCAATAACTTACAAAATTCATTAACTCATTGCCACATTACCAGACTCTCCAGATCATCATCTTCCCGAGCATACTTTGCATAGTCATTTCTAAGAGTCCGCATCAGAATCATGGAAACCAATCCAGTCAGGAAGATAACCATCATGAATGAATTGAATATGGAAAACCAATGAATCTGCAGTGACGCAAAAAGACAGTTATACCCTTGTGAGTGGAACTTAAAACATGAGTTATAGCGTTCACCTGATGCTCAAAAAAGTGGTAATCCAAGTAAACATCAAATCGGCGTGCAAATGTGATGTTGGTTTCTGTCCATTTGACTGAGTAAGTCATGTTTAGTGTCTTCCCAACTTCCAAGGGTTTTGGGTTCTCTTGAGTGAGATTGACATGAATGATCTGCAATAGCAAGAAATCATGATGTAAAAATATTAAAACAGTGTGAATATGAGAACCTTTTGTAGTGTAAAAGTTCATATATGAATAAAAACTGGAGACCTGATCTTTGTTGTATTGTAGAGTGATATTCTTATGTGTGAATATCATATGCTTGTTATCGCTGTTCCTATCAGAATGTAGCTCGCCAACAAATCCTATAGGACCAAAAATAGTTCCACAATATAAAATACTAGTTATAAAATAAAGTGAAGATACAAAAAGGGTTTGGTAGATGCATACCCCATAATGGAAGATCATCTGAATTTGTGTTCCACGCAGCAGAGGCAAAGAAATTGAAATCACAAGAAAAATGGGGGAGAAATAAGAATGTGGGAGAAGAAAAGTGTGATTCAAGTACAAAAGAAAGAAGAAAAGACTAGAAGGTGTACCCATGAAAAACTCAAACCAATAGTTATTGTCAATAGCTTCCTTAAAGTGCTTAACATTTGCTTCATCGAGTTTCAGCTCACAAATTGTACTCTTCTCCACATTCTCTGCCAAATGCCAAAGCATATATATGTCATGTGCCATTTGATTTCAGAAAGCTATAATTTACAAGAAACAGTGACAACATACTTTGGAACTTGATTTCAAATTGGCTATCAATAAGCTCATTTCCACCCAATACTTCACCTAAACCACCCCACTTATGCGCAGGAGTAACAGGGCGACCACAAAATGGAAGGCTGTAATAGTTGTATGTTTCTTGTGGATTATTGTAAGGCCCGACTTTATTCACCCAAAGGGTAATTGGTTCATCTGGTTGATACTGTATAAGAAAAGAGTAAGAATGTCAAAAACAGCCAAGTAGAAGAATGTGTTGTATAAATACATTGAATATGGCCCCAAAGGATCTATCATAATTTGTATGCAATAATAAAAAAGGCCCCTCAAGACTAGTTCTAATTAAAAGGAAAACGTAAAGAGCAATTGTAGCAATTAGCCTAACCAATAACTTCCCTCACGCCAATGCATGGACCCTTAAAAGAAAAACCATTACAGAGACATTGATTAACATGATCAACCTTTGAGTAACAACCACGCACACAGCCAATCTCCAATAATTCATTCTGTCCTTTCCAACCAAAGCGTATAAATGTTATGTAATTATGTTCAATTGATTTTTCCTGAACGTCAATCCATCTGTTACCCCACTAGTATTGTAACAAACTTCTTAGAACGCAAAACCAATTTTTAGCGTATAGACCTCTCGCACTCTCATCTAGAGTCTAGAGAAGTGGCAGTTCTAGACGCTGGTATTATCATCAACCTGAAGCTTATGCTTCCAATTACAATTAGTAGTGGATAAAGACTCCATATGTCCCGCAGCTACATACTAGGTGCATGTGGCTGAATCGTATTAAAATGTCAGAAAGATAAACGCGTAACAGAAAAACTAATATCGATCTAAACCCTAACAAAATACAAACCTCAATTCGTGAGCTATATTGCTTTCACCAAACAAATCAAATACCCGTACAAAGATCTAATGGGAAATTGCAAAATACTGGCATTCAAAATCAATGATCTACCAGATTGAATACTCACTGTCAACAAAAATAAAAGTTAGGGTTGCGGCGTTACTTAACCTTGTGATCATACTCGGAAGCGAACACCGGTGAAGAGATAAAGAGAAATGAAGAGATGAGAAGGGCAGCGGCGAGATAAGAGGAGGGGGAGGATCGGACGGCGGGCCACATCGTGATCGCCGGCGGAAGGATTTGGATCTAACGGCGATTGCTGAGGAAAAAAAGGGGAAATTTTAAGGCAAATGACTTTGTTTGTTTGTTTGTATGTTGGATCGGTGAGAGGGTCACTTTTTTCTCAATGGTTTTAGACTTTGCGAACCAAATCAGTCAACAATTGATACGATAAATACTTGTTAAAAAGTCATGTTTGGTACCTTCCTTCTTAAGTTTTGCTGTATTGTTTAAGCTTAAATTAACTAAGATATAGCATTTTAAAATCAATATTTAGAAGATCAGGTTAAAATTTCATAAATTTTTTTGACAATCTAAGGCTAAGGCTGGTGAGTGTGATGCCATATTTGTCACAGTTCACGTATGCGTCATGTCATTTTTACCACACTTTAATCAAAACTTGTCATTTGTTAGGCTCGGATTACCACACATCATGCTAAATATATATTTTCTTTAAGTATTTTAGAAAATAAATATTGCAAACATATTATTTTTTTTAAAAACTTAAATTCCATTAAAACAAAGAGAGAAATTAAAAATAATAATAATAATAATAATAATAATAATAATAATAATAATAATAATAATAATAAACATCACACTAGAAATTCAAAAAAAAAACATATAAATTCAAAAAAAACATAGAAATTAAAAATTCACAAGAACACCAGAAATTCAGAAACATTACACTAGAAATTCAAACACACAACCCACTAAAAATTAGAAGACAAAGACTTCAAATTGTCATCATTTCGGGCTCTGCCTCACAATTTGCCAAAACTCAACAAGCTTGAAATCTTTGTCAATTTCAACACGGTAAGCCTCAAGAGCATTCTGTAGCAAAGTATTTTCGTCTTCACCATTTCCGGCATCATGCATCACCCTGCGAAACACAATAGTAAACCGAGTTGCGAGTGTGTGTGCGTTTCTCCATTTGGGGTAGAGTAGATCTTTTCTTTGTGGTTGAAGGGCTTGACGGTTATATATGTCGGCGACTCTACTCCAAAAAGTATTCGAAAGGTAGTCATTGTAGTGTGGATCTTCTGCTACATCAATCCATGAACGAGCGAGTAAGATCTCTTCTTCGGTCGACCAAACAATAGCCATTTTTTATGAGGTGTGGAAAAGAATGGAAAAATAAGAAAGTTAAGAGAATAAAATTAAGAAGATTTGAATAGGGTTAAGAGTGAATAAGGATGAGGGTGTTTATGGTTGAAGATTGAGGGTTTAAATTTTGAAATTTTGAAAAAAAAAACGGTTATATTTATGAAATTATGTATTTTTTGGAAAGAGGGTAATTTTTTAAAAAGAGGTTTAAGTAATAAATGGTTTAAAGGGAAAAATAATAATAATAAAATAAAAAACTCTCTCATCGGGTTCATCCTCGCCGAGTTGTCGAGGCCTCAGTCCGGTGTTCGTCGAGTTCACCGAATGCAAGCCGATTGTCACACCCACCAACCTAAGGGGAATGATAATACTCTTAATATCTTGTCACATCACATTTTTGGGTAGGGGTGTGTAAGGGGCGGTTTGGAGCGGTTAATAGCAAAAATCGAATCATAACCAAATTATTCGGTTAATATATTTTGTTAACCATTACTAGGTGGTTAAAATCGGTTTTGGTTAATGGTTAAGTGGTTAATTCAAGTGTGGTTATCGGTTAATTTTGGTTAACCAAAAAGGTTATAAAAAGTAAATTTATTTCAAAGAAAAGTAAAATTCATTACCATAAAATATAAGCAACAAAAATTACATTGCTTAGAAAATTGGTTGTTTTACTAATTTTTCTCAAAACTATCAACTACTAAAATCAAGAAAATGCATTTACTACTAAAATCAAGAAAAAAAACATGAAACGTCAACTATAAATGCAAAGTGAATACTCATTTAGTCACTTACAACTAAAGTTAAGAACCATTTACTACTAAAGGTGACCCAAATGTCAAGACAACAATATCATTGTACTAATTTCTAGTTACACAAAAAAAAAAATCCTTCAATCTTGAATATTCAATCCTCATCCATCAACAAATCATTACATGATTTTGTTCTCTTTGAAAAGTAATCTACAATAAACAACATTTCACAAATTGTTAAAATTTATATGGAAAAAGATTACAAAATATAACTCATTAAACGAGGAAAAGGTTACTGGTTACCAATTTTTAGTTTCTCCAAATTCACCATTAGTTCTTGTAGTTGTAGTCCATGAATAGTGTCTCTTGCAAATCCGATGGTGTAGAACGTAGCCATTCTTGTGTGCATATCAACGCTTCGGCGGTCTTTGGTGTAAGAGAACTTCTAAATTTGTCAATAACCCTACCACCGGTACTAAATGCCGACTCACTAGCAACGGTTGAAATTGGCATTCCCAAAACATCTTTTACAATTTGAGAACGTATAGGGTACTTGCCCGAATTGAGATTCCACCAACTTAGTACATCAAAATTATCTTCCTTCATTTTCTTTTCTGTTGTATCGGCCAAATATATATATCCAATTCAGTATTATTAATACTGTTTCCACGATTTTCCAAATATTTAGCATAACCGTCATCCAAATCTAGATCTACAAAACTACTAAAGGATGCAGTTGTAGTTGTTGAAGAACCAGTTGTCTTTTTCTCATTTTCTTTATTCATCATTTTCTTGTACTGAATAACTAACTTCTTTAAACTTTCTAGCACTCATTGATTTACTTCATTGCTTTTTTCAGAATTGGTACCATAAATCAACCCCAAACAATAATCAAGAAAAAACATATTGTTTCGGGGATCTAAAACTAATGCAATATGCAACAATAAGTTCATGTTATCCAAGTTGTCCCAATACTTATCATATTTCGCATTCATTGACAACGTCATATCTCTTTTTTTTTTCATCTTTGTTTAAACACATATTTGATATGGCTGCATGCATTGTGACTAGCTCCCCAACAAATAAATTTGATGTTACATATTTATTACCGGAAAATTTTTTTGTAACATTGTAAAAAATTTGTAAGAAATCCATAAAATTCCTATTGAAAAACAAATTAACATAATTAGGCTATTATTATATATTGACATATTAACATACTTAAATGAAGACAATAAAATACATACATAGCTTTTTCCCAGCCCTCGTCTTCGGGAGCTCCCAGAACTCGATCATTCTTCTTTGAGTTCTTTCTGTTTCTGGTACTACTCTTCTCATCATCATCATCGTCGCCTTCATTATAGAAGTAAGAACTATAATTGATATCAATCTCTTGAAGCCTATAAAAACCAAAGTAACAAACAATAACGTGTAGTAGTAAGAATGTATAGTAAAACAATAATATAAAATACCTATTAAATGCCTTTGAATATTTCTCGGCCGTTTCCAACATTAAGAATGTGGAATTCCATCGAGTCTCTACATCAAGACATGGTTTGCTTTTGCAATCAATCTTTTCATACTCAATACACTCTTTAAAGTTGTCATACCTTGAAGGAGATGATCTCACATACTTAATTGCTCATCTAAGCCATCTCTCACCACAAGGTTGATGATATGGGCACAACATCTTAAGTGCAAATATTTGCAATATAATATAGACTGAGGTCCCTTTAACATAGATCTTAAATATTTAATTGCTCCATCGTTAGATGAAGCATTATCAACGGTTATTGTAAAAACTCGATCTATGCCCCATGCTTGTAAGCAACGATAAACATACTTTCCTATCGTCACACCCTTATGGTTGGGTATTTGACAAAAATTTAGAATTCTTTTGTTCAACGTCTAATTTGTCATCAACCCAATGAGCTGTAAAACACATGTAATTAAAATTTTGGACTGATGTCCATGTGTCGGTGGTAAGAGAAACAATTTGATTTTTAGAAGTTTTTTAATCTTCTTTTGCTCTTCTTCATGTATTGATAAACAATCATTTGCAACGGTCCACCTAGATGGAATTTTGAACATGGGATTAATTTCCCAAAAAAATTCCCTAAACTCCTCATCATCAACTTTACTAAATGGCCTATTATCTTTAATACACATTCTCGCTAGGAATTTCCTAGCCTTTTCTTGATTGAAGTGATGAGAAGCCAAAGTACCCCCAGACTCCCCCTTTGTTGTTGGCTTGAAGTTTAACATAGCTTGTTTCTTCATTCCTTTTTTCTTGTAAAGTGGAGACCGTCTACATACATTCTTCAAATGGTACGACATAGCACTCTGTACCAATTTCTTTTGAACCACCAACCATTATAAGTGGACAATGGTCACATTTAACTTTACCATTACGACCCTTAACTTTCTTAAAATGATCCCACACGAAGGATCTCTTTGACCGACCACCTTTATTTTTGGCGTGTTCATCTACATTGTCCACATCATTTGTTGGTTGCTTTCATTAGTAACATCAATGACCGGATCCAATTCATCCCTTAAACTCGTATTTTGGTTTTTTGTGGCTTCTTCCATATAGAATTTTTTGAAAATATATTCATAATGAATTAGTGATAATATGACATCAACAGAATGGGTGAAGGCACTTAAATATTTTAGGCTTGCGTTAAAAACTATTTAAATTCCAATCTCACTCATATTTTGGTTTTTTGATGCACTATAGATGCACTTTAAATATTTCCTGAAAATATATCCACATTATAATTTGTGGATATGGGTTTAGCATTTTAAGAGGTCACGTAACAGTAGGATTGGAATTTAAACTCACTAAAGCAAACTTCAAAAACAAACATGGAACGAATGAAGACGTAAAGTACAGTAAAACACGGAAAAAAAAAACAAAACAAAATAACAGAAGGATATAAAAAAATACCTCAATAGTGAATCCGAAGGGGATGAAAAGGAGACGTTTCTATTTTCTAATATGCAAGTGGACTTCTGACGATGAAGATTGAAGAAGAAGAAGGGAAAAAACGAGAAGGGTAGAATGTCGCCGGTATTGTCAATAATCAAAGGGTTTTATTTTATTTGGGCTTTGGTATTTTCAATATATATGGACGATTGGACTATTGACGATTAGACGTTGGATTTTGAGATTTTCTAGTGAATCTATTTTATTATTATATAATCTATATATATTATATAATATAGGCGATTCGGTTAATATAGGGTCGATTACCATATAAAACCAAAACTGAACCACTAGATATCGGTTATCAAAAATAAAAACCAAATCAAACGGTTTTAAAAATGGTTCGGTTAATATGGTTCGTTTTTAGCGGTTATGGTTCGGTTTTTCGGTTTTTCAGTTTTTATACTCACTCCTATTTTTGGGTGTTATGTCATTTTTCCATCTTAGCACCTCATTCTTAGCATTTAATATGGAGTGGTAACACTCCTAGCACTCCATTTTTTTTCTTTTTCAAATTTAATTAAATTATATTTTTTAAAACCACAAATAATTAATATCAAATAAATTATATTTTTTAAAACACAAACAATTGATATTAAATTTAAAAAAAAAAAGTTACAATAAGGTTTTTCAGGGGCTTTTTGTGCAAATTCTAGAAACTTATGTTGTAAAAGAAATTGTAAGATGGGGTCGAATATGTCATAAGGCTAAAATCAAGAGACCACAACTGCCAAATCATGATTTTTGTGTCTTCTTCCTCCTAGAAAAAACCTCTCCACGAATCAGCTACCACAAAATCTTTCTCTCTCGTCTCCCCAAGTTCCTAGCGACTACCTTATAGCGAGCGCTAGGGGGTGGTGTTTCGATTATGTAAACGACCATAGCGAGGAGGTTTAGCGATCCCACTCCGTTCAGCCAAATACTATATGTAAGACAAAACGGCAAATTAGGTTAATTCTACCAATTTTTTTTTAAAATAAACTGAACCAAATAGCCACAATTTTTTAGGCCACCGTGATTTTTGGCTATTTTCAAAAAAACAAAGATTAGCAAATTGACCCAAATAACTACAATTTTTATAGGCTACTGCCTACAAAAATCTAGATGGTCTGTATTTTTTTTTTTGGATCTTTCGTAGATGAACACCTACAAAAAATTTAGTTTCGTTGGTGTTGACCTGCGAAATTTTGTCAAAAATATATTTTTTAGGGAAAACATATATTTTCATGCCTAATGAATTATATAAATCAAAGTCTTTACTGCGAAAGTAGAGTCTCTACTCCAAAAAAGATTGTACAACATGGTTATTTTAAAGATAACATTTTCTTAATAAAAAAAAAACTATCCACTTTTCTCTCTCTCTCTCTCTCTCTCTATATATATATATATATATATATATATATATATATGTTTTTGTTAGCAAACTTTTCCATCTTTCTTTATTTTATCTGGTTGGCAGAATTCACCATCTTATCATTTCTGATTTTCTTAAATAGACATGACTATAATATTTTAGATGGGTATTTTTGTTGGATTAATGTCTAAGTCCATAACTATAATTGGTAAGACTTGACCCTACCCGGCATGGTCCATTTGGGTTGCATGGCATCATGTATTTGGATAGACTATAATGAGAGAAATAACACTTAAGGTTGGTTAATATATTATAAGTTCTAATATATTAATAAGGTTATTTAATTAGTATTGATCAAGAATTAATTTGGAATTAATTAAGTGATCAAAAGGAGACTAATTAAATATATGGGTTGATTGTGTAAATCATTCATTCTTATATATGTGGGCTTGTGATCCAAGATTTCTTATGTTGGACTAAGTCCATGGGGTGACCCATGGATACTCCATGGAGGTTAAAATCCATGGAGCATAAGGAATGGGTAAAGTTAGTTACATGGTGTAACCCTAATAGCCACCATATAAAAGAATCCCATGGCTCAAGAAATCGTAGACTAATGTGTGAATATGAGGGCTAGACGATTTCAAGGAGTGTTCCATTTCTCTCAAGTCATTCCATGTGCATTTGGTGTTGTGTGAACCATTTGAGGTGTCACACTTGGGGCACTAGGCACTCAAGCTTCATGGAGACAAGCTATATCAAACAAAGGTATGTATTCTATCCATTTGATTACCCAAGTATCAAGTATTGTATGCTAGATAGGGTAATACCTTGGAAAGTTCATAATTGCATGTATAATAGAGAAAACATAGATCCAAGGTATTTAGGGTTGCATGTACACTTAGGAGTGTTAGAATGCTCATACCCCAACAGTGGTATCAGAGTCTGGTTTGTTTTCTTGTTATACTTGCAAAAGTAGCTGAAAAAATCGAGTTGGATGCATATATTCGATTGTTTTGGCTGGAATTGGACTAGGAACATTACCCTAAGATGTTTTTGGACTTATAAACTTGTTTTTGATGTGGTAATGTTCATGCTAATCCAATTTCTAAGATAATTGTCATAATTTCAAGATTTGTATTAGTTTGTATGTTCATGCTAATTTCTTGAAGATTGATGATTTGAATTATCTTGTTCTTATGAGGTTCTTAGATTAATAGAAAAGTTGTGTGAAATAGTTGTTTTCAATCCATTTTAATCTAAGAGTTGATTCCAAAGTGTGTTTTTGTAACTTGTCCTCAAGTTATATGAAAAGTCACATTTAAGAATCATAAAACTCATAAAAGTTGGCAAAGGTTACAAAATGAAGAGTCTAGTTCTAATTAAATGGTTTTATGACTCCATAACTTGTCCTCAAGTTATGGAGGTTCAAGAGTCTCTTCATTAAATTAAAAAAAAGAGTGTAACCTTAATTAGTTCCATAAGTTACAATAAAAAAAGTTATTTTTTTTTTATTAATTAGTTTAAAGTCTTCCATAACTTGTCCTCAAGTTATGGAACTTGAAAAGTTTTTTTTTTTTAATTAAAACTACTTTAAACTCATAAGTTATGGAATTAATTAGTTTTGAATAGTTTCAAAACTTGCCCTCAAGTTTTGGAATTTGAAAAGTTTTCACTTATGAATACTTTAATTCCAAGTTAGCCCTTAGAATTTTAAAAGTTAAAATTCAACCCTTATACTTTATAGTATATAAGTTAATAATAAATATATGTATAAGAGCAAGTCAGTCTTACCGTTAGTAGGCCTCATTCACGAAGCCAGTCTATAAGGGGGGTATAAGGTTACTGCCTATAAAATGGCAGTTTAATGGGTGTCCACTCTCACCCACCGCTTCCTTGACTGGTGGAGGGTCGTTAGCCGAACGGGTAGGACAAGGACTATAATTCTCCCTTCATTAAAAGTATTAATGATAAATACTAAGTAACTAAACACTTATAAATTCCCAATCTTAGTTACTTAGAAAAATGTGAATAAGGTGCTAATCCATGAAATTACACTTTGCACTTTGTTTAAACCGTTAGTGGAGCGTGTGTGGTTAACCGGCACACTAACCTGGATTTAACAAAGTAGGCAAAGGGTAACTTAATATTTATCATAGTATCGGTGGAGCTCGTGTGGTTAACCGGCACATCGATTGAGGGGTAAATATTAAGGGTACCAAGTATATTTGCATGGTTACTTCACACCTTGTTTTGTGATCCTCGGCATCCCAGTCACAAAACCTGAAGAGCACACTCGAGATTGAAACATGCCATTGAAAAGTTCAATGAATCTCAAAAGATCTAGGAGTTTCAAATCCAATTAAAAACCTAATTACATTATTTCGTTTTTCATGGTGGAAATTGGTAAATCGTCATTTACCTACCTTCAACTATTTTATAACTCGGATTACGGCATCCCTCTTCCAGTTATAAATAGGTTGTTGGATCCTAGCCTTAATATTTCATATTGGGTGTTATATTAAGGACTTTAGATCAACTATCTTGAATATCTCCCAAAAGATGTCTAGTTCAGACATCTATGATCTTCCCAAATCTCTTGGAACTTTACTTCCTCCACCTCCTCCAATTATTCTCCCTAACCCACAAGTTCAAGGTCGCTCAAGCCCTAATGGCAAGCAAGGTCTATGTGTGATCACATCTTAGAGATGAAGTCACATATTGACAAGTTGGGAGAGTTGGGTGTCAAAGTCTTGAGAAAGTTGGATGTTCAATCACTTTCTAAGTCACATAGTGAGTTCCTTTGGGACTACTATGAAACAGACTATGACATGAACCTTAATGATCATATCTATTTGCTTGGTGTTGCTGAATCAGCAATGATTTGGAACGATAGTAAAGCAAATTTGATTAGAAGATCAACTTCCCAAAAACTTTATGGACAGTGACAATGGTGACACTGGAAATCCAAAAAAAGCATTCTCTTCCCAATGGAAAGGGATTGGCCATAGTCAACCCGGTTGACCAAATGGTAAAGAGAAAGGCTAAGTCTGAGATAGTCCCATTACCAAAGGGTCCATATGTTTATTTTGCCAAAGGAAGGGGCGTTGATTGCAAAGCTGCCAAGTTTACCTAAGGATGTTAAAGTCAATAAGTCTGACTCTACTTCAGGTAGAGCCCATTATCTAACTCTGTTAAGTTTCTATTCTAAGATCCTCATTACATGATGTGACTGGGTCACATGTTGATGTTTTAAGAATCAAAGAATAGAGAGAAAGCTTAAAGGAAGTATATGCTGATCTGATCGCGTAGGTGGATTTCGATCGCATCAGAATTTTGAAGCTGTTACTTAGGAGTTATGATATATTGCTTAGGAATAGATAACAACAAGTTTTTCCGTATGCATTTGCACTATAAGGATAAGTTTTTCCGCAAAGTTTTGAAATAAAATAAAAGTTTTTAATTTTATATTTATTTTAAATATCCTTACAAGTGGCATTTGTGGAAAATGGTTGTTTATATGATTCCATTGATAGCAATATTTGAAAAAAATGGACTTGATTCTTTCGTTTGTGGTAGTGTCATAATTTACCAAATAAGGAAAGATTCTCATTCCCAAGGCTTCAGTTGGATAGAAACTTGGAATCATGCAAGTTGAATAGTATGATGAATGAGAACTTTCAAGCATTGGAAAATTAAGACTTGTTCACATGGATGTGTGAGTCAAGTTAAGGACTAAAGGGATCAAGTACACATTCTTGTGCATTGGTCAAGTCCACCACAAAGCTCGTTAAGACTATTCGTCATGATTTACTAAATTTTAGTAAATATGGTTATACTTACAAGTTTAAGTATAATTCTGAAACATTGGAAAAGTCTCAATGTATGGCAGAACGAATGGGAAGAATCAAATTAGGCAGACAGATAAAAGTTTCTCAAATCTGAAAAGATGGGAGAGTACTTTAGTATCATGTTTTGTGATCATCTTAATGATTAAAGAACCACATCACAATTGGTCTTCTAAGGACATCTTAGTGCATTCTTATGACTAAGAAGAGGAGTCATGAATTGTTGAAATGGTTAAATCAAGAAGATGAGTCATACTTCGTTTCAAAACAAGTCTTAGAGTCATACTCCAAGACTATAAGTTGAGTGACATATCTTAAAGAAACGTTTATAACACTTGTCAAATGTAAGAGTAAAAGTGTCCTACTCTTGTACATTTGAAGTTGGTAAGTTGTGATGTTTTGGATTAAACAAAGACCAACTAAGGCCAATTGTGTGAAGTGTTTGTCTTGATAAAGAATCCGCACTATCTCTTGAATATTTGGCAAGATAGTCTTATATGTCAAGAGGACAGTGGGAGTCTTAAAGCTCTTGAAAGTTTCAAGACTTAATCAAGAATAAAACCTAAAGTCCTTCACTAGCACACGACTTGAGGTTTATAACCTACCGTGTTGAAATTTTTGTGCCTATTCAAGTTGGCTTTGCATAGGAGTTCTGAGAGTTCTCAATTAGTTGCACAACTACTTGGAAGCAATGGCAGGCACCTGAGCTGCCAAATGGCAAGAATTTAAGATTGCACAAGTTTAATCAATATGAGTTTGGATTTGTCACTAACCTTGTCTTGTGATTATGGTTTTGACAAATTCACATGGATAAGAACACATACACTATTAAATCTAAGTGTCATAAGGTTTCTCTCCGATTCATGAAAATGATGGTGAGGAAACACTTTCACTAAGTAGATTTTAGCTAGATAGCAATTGTGATATTTGCATTCTCAAAGTCGTTAGTGGAGCGTGTGTGGTTTACCGGCACACTAACATGGACTTGTGAGAAGTGGCAAAGGTCTAAACAATTGAGACTATGATTACGGCATCCCTTTTCATAGTTCTAAAATTGTTTAGACACACATGTGAGCTATCTAAGAGAGGTGTATGATTTTGATAAAGTTTTATCAAAACAATCTAGTATCAGAAATCTGAACTTTGGTAAGAAAGTCAGCTGATTTCTGAGTACATGTCAAAGCTAGTGGGAGCATAAGTGTTATGCTAATAATCATCATGTTAGTGGGGCATGATAATTATGACAAAGGTTGCAAGTTAGCAATGTTAATTATAGAAAACAAAAGTTTCAATTCGTGAGGTTGCAGGGGTTGAAAAAGTTGTTTTGCTATAATTAAGGGAGAGGAATTATACTTCATTTCAATTCTAAAAGCTTAGACTGAGATTTTAATCGTATTTAATCAACGATATATATATGAATTTCATGTTGGAATGGCTCAACATAAGGAAATTCTATATATGGGTCCATTATTTGCGTTCTAAAATTCGATTATGATTACGACATCCCTTTTCATAATCTGAATTTTGAGAACTTGGCAAATTGAAATGGAAATATTATAGCAAAAGATTAGTTTAGTCTTTATGTGAGACATCATGAATCGTGTCCCATATGCTTCGGATATAGGATCGATTACATGTGCTATATTCATCCTTTCTAAAATTTTCAAAATGCCTGGGGCATTATGAAGGGAAAAAGTCTAGAATTGGATATGACTAAAATGATTAAGCAATTGTCGAGGACAATCTAAGGTTTACCAAAGATTGGTTGCTCAAGGACAGTTGGAAGTATAATGTTAATTCTGGAAGGACCATATTGACATAATCTGTAAGGAGGCAACTCTTGTTCAGAAGTGATAGTCAAAATGGAATATGGAAATGTTTCAAAGTTAGAAATTATTCAATCTGTGTAAGATTAGGAAACTTAATGAAAGAAGGATGTTTCCAAGGAGCTGATCTCCTTTGGAATGCTCTGTAATGATTGTTGTCAAGTCTTTCTGACTTTGTGCATAATCATTAAGAGGATCAATGCATATAAGTTTAGAATCTAACAGATTTCAGTAAATGTCATGAATTTGGAATTCTTGCATTTGCAGTAAGGATTTGGGACTGTGAAAAGAGGATCATTGGAGTGATGTTTAATTGATCTATTTTACAAAGTAAAGATCATAGACAAACATAGTATGCATACTTGGTGTGTGGCATGACTAGTGTTTAGAAAACATAGTGTACATGCTTGGAGCATGGGACAACTATTGTTTTAAATTCAAGTATAAAGTTGATAAAACCGAAACAATGAATAATGAGTAATCAGCATGGTGATAAATAAAAGTGTTTATTTATATTCATAGGGTTTGATACCATATTTGATTCATTTATTCTTGTGTTTCACTTTGCATGTTTTGACTTCCAGAATAACTAAGTCGCTCTTCCTGAATGATTAAGTTATTCAAACCATTCACAGTCGGTCATATGTTGGAAGTAGATATGAATCAAGACTGTCATGGGTTGGTTTGTAGAGGTCCAAGTTGGTGGACAAAGTGGTGCCACAACACTCATGAGTGCTCATAAGTTCTGAGTATTGGATTCAACCCGCGCTCATTTGAATCACTTCATGGATTTTATCACGAGTGATCATGAGACGATAATATCTTATATTCTTCAAACCTAGAGATATGAGTTGTTACTATGAGTTGGTTATACATTGATTACACGAAAACGCATTGGTAACTCGATGTTATAAAACGTGCTTTTGTGTATGATTCAACAAGTAGTAGAACAAGTCATATGAGTCGAAGTTTATCCATTCCTTTTACCTTCGGGATAAAAGCGATATATGTGGGCCCCTCGATGATTTAAAGATGATACATGTGAGTGCTTGGCCAAGCCAGGACTGATTTGATTTGTTCAATCAGTCAGTCATCATGAATCGGAAATCGGGAAACAACAAATGGACAGAGAGAATGATTGATAATCCATGTCTCAGTCCATATGATATCTAGAATGGAGGAATATATGATCCCTTATCTAATGGACAAGTCATTGACAAAGGTCAGAGTTCATCGACAAGGTCAAAGTTCGACAGAAGCTTTTGAGAGCTACGATTGTTGATCGGTTCCTGAAGTCATACGCAATAATAGTTTTAGACTTATCCAAGTGGGAGACTGTTGGATTAATGTCTAAGTCCATAACTATAATTGGTAAGACTTGACCCGACCCGACATGGTCCATTTGGGTTGCATGGCATCATGTATTTGGATAGACTATAATGAGAGAAATAACACTTAAGGTTGGTTAATATATTATAAGTTCTAATATATTAATAAGGTTATTTAATTAGTATTGATCAAGAATTAATTTGGAATTAATTAAGTGATCAAAAGGAGACTAATTAAATATATGGGTTGATTGTGTAAATCATTCATTCTTATATATGTGGGCTTGTGATCCAAGATTTCTTATGTTGGACTAAGTCCATGGGGTGACCCATGGATACTCCATGGAGGTTAAAATCCATGGAGCATAAGGAATGGGTAAAGTTATGAGTTACATGGTGTAACCCTAATAGCCACCATATAAAAGAATCCCATGGCTCAAGAAATCATGGACTAATGTATGAATATGAGGGCTAGACGATTTCAAGGAGTGTTCCATTTCTCTCAAGTCATTCCATGTGCATTTGGTGTTGTGTGAACCATTTGAGGTGTCACACTTGGGGCACTAGGCACTCAAGCTTCATGGAGACAAGCTACATCAAACAAAGGTATGTATTCTATCCATTTGATTACCCAAGTATCAAGTATTGTATGCTAGATAGGGTAATACCTTGGAAAGTTCATAATTGCATGTATAATAGAGAAAACATAGATCCAAGGTATTTAGGGTTGCATGTACACTTAGGAGTGTTAGAATGCTCATAACCCAACAATTTTATTAGTGTTTGTATCAGTGGTTAATGACATATAACATTAGATCGTTTGTTAAAAACTTTAGTGTATAAATTTTATCATATATAAATTCCTCATATTTACTAAATTTGGTCAATCAAAAGAAAATTTTGGAAGACAAACATAATATCAAATTGTCTTTTCAAAACCCTACATTGAAGTATGTTATAGATATTTGATGAAGGTGATGTAAAACATTTAAAAAAGATTATTCATCAACTTTCAACTCATGTACATTTTTATTGGTGGACCCAATGGAAGAGTCACAAAATGTTCACTACAATGTCGCAAATTGACTTGTTGGTGGTAAGAACCGATCTAGTAGTGGAAGAGGCTCTGATAGTAGAAGAGGGAAAAACTATGTTAAGAATTGATCTAACGGAAGAGGAAACAACAATTAAGCATATATACTTATATGTCCAAACAATCCTCACAATCTCGGTGGAATTGTTGCATATGGAACACCAGTACAACAAAAATTCAATCCATAAGTTGTTTATGAAAACCAATATACGTATCGACAAATTTAGTATGTCATCTTGGATATTATGTATCATATCAAACGTCGATGGTACCATATCAAATGATAGTAATTAGGTATCAAATGCTTGTAGAACCACAAATTTATTATCTCGGTCCAATAAGTTATTAGTACGTAGGTGATGACGATATTTGTCACACCCCCAGCCGGCGACAGAATCGCCAGGTGGTGGGGCGACGTCATGGATCACAATCATTGAATACATATAACAAGCACATAAAAGTTGGAAATATTATTATTGTAAGGGAATTACATTGATACTGATCTAGAGTTACAATAGCTAAAAGTTTATAAGTATGCCTCAACAGTAGGCTAATAAAACATTACTGCTAATATATAGTAGATTGTGACTCCAAGACTTTATTCCATAGTTAATATGTTTAATTATCAAACAATTACCCTGATTACTCATCCCCGTTTTCTTCTGTATTCTTCACTAAAGTTTTATCTTAAGGGTCATCATAATCATTGTTTCTAACAATATTGTTACATGGATTTCTCCGCAATACATGTCAGTAGGTTTTCTTTCTATTTTCATTCCTAAGGATCATGTTAATCATCATTACTGACAGTACTGTTACAGGGATTTCTCTGCAATACGTATCAGTATGGTAGAGTATATCAAATGGGCACGAAGTCCATCGCTCCCTACGTTCCATGGGACTGTCATCAATTAGTCGGGTGGTTGTCACCTATACTTTACTAAGTGACTACATAATTGGTATACTATTATCATTCCTACATCGTTAGTACACTAATACCAGTTCTACATCGTTGACATCCTATCATTGCCTACATCTTTCACCATATTATGCATCTTATCTTTCATCATACGTTGGCATCTATTACTACCCTTCGTTACCCAATGTATTAAATTTATAAAATACATATACGGTATATATCATATAATATTTCATCTAACATAGAACATCTTTGCATATACGCACATATAACATTTAATTATCTAAATACTTCATATTTATGTGTAAGATGAAAGTAATTATGCATTCACTTGACTTAGGTGAATGACTGGTGATATCGGCAGAGCTTAGCCTTGGTACTTTATCTTTTTCTCAGACGTGACCTAGGTATGAATATCACTAAGTCTTAGTCTTATATTCCTGGCGACTAATGATAGTCTATATTCCTCACTAATCCTAATGTCTATATCAAGATTTATCAAGTAAGGAACAACCAGGTAGGATCATATCGGAGGTAGGGTCTGTTCGGTGTACAAAGTATATTGTTTGGAAATCCCACTGTAAACACCTCCATAAATATAGCCTAAACATTATCCTCGTAAGTATATCAATTAGTATAATGACTTGGGTGGCGGTGTGCTTTTGCTTGTGTATAGTTGCTTTTGGGATGCTTGGACAAAAATGGAGTAGAACCATAATCACCACCGTGAGGTGGTGGCCGCCGCCGTGAACCGCCGTTGACCACCACTACCCGAGGTGGTAGTGGGTGGTGCCCGACTTATGAAACCCTAGTGGGCCTAATGAAACCCTAATTGATCTAAAGACTTAGCTTTTGGTCCTATTAGGTTGTGTTTGGGTTGGAAACCCTAATTAGGGTTTAGAAAACCCTAATTTTGGATATATGGGTTATGGATTGTCGGGACCTACATTTTGGATGACCGGATTAGGATTAGGAATTAAGCCGACCACACTACATGATTGACCCAATAGATTGATGAACTTAATGGATTAAGTCCTTAATGGGTTAAGTAAGAAACACTTAACCCTAATCGTAATTTCATGTAAAAACCCTAACTGTGTTGGGTTTGAGTTGGTCCTTTTCTGTTGGGCCTAGATGTTTGGAGTATTGATGTGTCATCCAATAACAAGTATATGGACTGGAATATTTGGATTGAGCTTTAGGATAATGCCCATTGGATAAGCTTGGGCCCAATTGGGAAAAATTGGGCCATAACTGGGCCTTGATGATTATGAAATATTGGACCATTGGATTGCCAAGTGTTTGGACCAGAATAAATGGTTGGGCCTTAAGGTAAGACCATGTAGGGGTTTGGGCCCAATTTGGAAAATTGGGTCATGCTTGAATCAATCTAAGTTAGGGGTAAAGTAGTATTTTACCCCAAGCATGGACTTATGGATATGTGTTTGGACCCAATTATTAATTGGGTGCTATTTCGATGTTGACAGATTCGTGAATCTGTCATCCAACAGCTAGGGTTTTGTCCGCGGGACTTCAGCAGTGCGAGGTAGGGGTGATCGCGGCTCGGTTTGAAACTGTGAAACCGGCCAAACCGGTCATCGGTTTGGTTTTACGATTTGTATTTTTCTTTACGGTTTGGCTTGCGGTTTCGAACTTTTCAAACCGTAGTGAACGGTTTGGCTTACTGTTTTTAAGATTTCAAACCGTCTAAAAACCGGACCGGACCGTAAGATTTATATATATATATATATATATATATATATATATATATATATATATATATATATATATATATATATATATATATTATCTAATTTTTTTATATGCAATTTTATTTTATTATATATTAATTGTTATTTATAAATAATAAAATTTAAACCCACAACATTTAATATTTTAATTACCACAACCCAATACTAGTTTAACTCCAATTGAAAAATGAGAAGTGCCTATTTCCTAATACCAGAGTCCAGTCCAGACGGAATTAGGTTGTTTGATTGTTTCTCACTTTCTCTTACCCTAATAGCAAATGACGCAGCCTCATTCCTCAGACAGAAGACTCGAAGTCGTTTCCCTTTCGTTGTTCATCACTTCTTGTTCACTTATCTGAGACGTAAACTGATTGTGCATAACTGCATACCTCCGACTACACCTCGACTCCTCCGTTGCAGCAACTCTGACTACACCTCGACACCTCGCATGCAGCAACTCCGCCTCCGGCTCCTTTTGCAGGTCTGCTTATCGTTCTTCCTTTTTGAACAAATCCTTTGATTTTTTTTAATTTTAATCTGAGAAATAATTTCTGATCAAATGTGATTTTGATAATATGATTAATACTCAAATGGATACAAGTTTGCTCCGAATCAACTGTCGACTAATATGAAAGATAAATCAGTTAGGGCTCAGATGGAGTTAGTTGTAAATCAAGCTAAGAAATTAACAGTGTCCTATTGTAGAATTCACTTAGGTAACCCTTATATGTTCGCCGATTCCCAAAGAGATAAATCAAATGTTTCTCCATTGTTGCCTTTGATTTTCTCTGAAGTTTCTAGTTCAATTGATACTTTTGGTGGTGGTAGTAGTGGTTATGCCTCTTCCCCTCCTGGTTTTTTGGATGAGTTATTTAGGGATTTAGATTACGATTCCATGGAAACGATCTTGAAGTAGTTGTATGAGGATTTAAGAGGGGCTGTGCTCAAGTGCTCATATCCAAGCGCTCATATCCAGTGCTCGTCTTCAACAAAAATGCATCAAGGGCTCATATCCAGGTAAAAAAAACTTTTTAGACCATAAAGTCATAATTTATCTATCCAGGTGAAAGTTTTATTAATATTGGATAATTTGTGATTAGTGATAGGTTGATCCTATGTCTTCTGCAAGTTCAGGCATGTTTGTGAACCTTAGTGATGTTATGCTTTGATTGTGTGAACCTTTATTGGATGCAAATTCAACAAAGAAAGACAAAATTGGCCCTAAATATGTCTTTTATGGTTCTCGTTTGGATTTCAAGTAAGATACTCTTATCTCGTTTTGGATTCAAGTAAGATACTCAAGAAACAACAAGTTCTGGTCAACCAAGTCACTGGTCTTTTTCTTTGGCAGGATGATTTTATGAACTTGATTATCATGTTCATGACGAGTCAATAGTACATTAGGAACCCTTACCTAAGAGCCAAAATGGTTGAAGTCTTGAATTGTTGGATTCCTCGGAGTTATTTATCAATTTATTTGTTAATTCTATCATCTTATGTTATTTGCTTACAAAGGGTATTTACGTCTTTTTACATGTGTGAATGTGCAGTGGCGCATCTTCTGCTACCAGTTTTGAGGGGCACCAACTCTCTGTTCAGTATCTTGTGAAGAATCTTTTGAAACTCTATGTTGATATCGAGTTCACAAGATCCCACACTCAAGTGATTGTTTTGTTTCCCAGATTTAACTGATAATCAATTGATGAAATTCGTTTTTTTATTGATAGTTATGATCAAATTCGATATTTATTCTAATGAAATTCATTATTTATTTTGATTGATTCGTTTTTATTAGATTCACAGATTCACGGTTTCACAGCTCCATCACAGATTCACGGTTACACAGTTTCACAGAGATTTACAGTTCTGAATGTTTGATGTAATGGTTGTGTGTTAGTATAATGTTTTGATGTAATGGAACAATATTTGATGTTTTCATTTACTGTAGTTTATTTACTGTTTTGGCAATTTTTTTTTTTGCTATTTTGACAGCTGTAATATTGTAGTTTTGGCAGAATATTAGCTGTTTTAATAGCTTTAACTATGCAGTTTTTTTTTACTAAATTAGTCTAATAGACTCGACTAAAATGAGCCTAAAAAGCCCAGACCATGAAACCAAACCGGAGCCAAACCGTTAGTAACGGTTTGGTTTGGTTCGGTTTTAAATTTTCAACGGTTCGGCTTCGGTTTTTGCTTTATAAAAACCGTTACTAACGGTTTGGCTTCGGTTTGACCTAAAAACCAAAAAAAACGGACCGTGAACACCCCTAGTGAGAGGTGAGTCCTCTTCCAGTAGGAACGGGTCAAAGGCACCAAGGTCATCTCGTTTAGTTAGTAGTAGTTCCAGACTACGGTCCGATGCCGGGCGGGGACCGATTTAGGTTTATATGCTTTTTCGGGTTTCGATCTGATGTCGGGGCGGTCCCGAGGAATACTTGTATGCTTGATGTCTTTGTGATTCTTGCATGTGTTTGTATTTGTATGTCTCAGGACTTCGGTCTGATGTCGGGGTGGTTCCCGAGGAATGTTAGTATGTTTCCGGATTTCGGTCCGATGCCGGGCGGGGCTCGAGGAATGTTCATATGTTTATGTTATGTATTTATGTTTATATGTATATGTTGATATGATTATCTATACCAAAATTTGTTCGATACCGGCCGGGGCCCGATGTAGTGGGCTAGGCCCAAGTTATGTTTATGTTATGTGTATGTTATACGCTTGATGATATGTTATATGTATATCGAACTTTGGTCCGATGCCAGGCGGTCCGGATGCCGGGCGGGGCCCGATGCTCGATGCGGCCGGATGCCAGGGGGCCCGATGTAGCGGGCAAGGCCCAATGTTATGTTTATATGTTTATGGTTATGTGATTATGTGTATGTAATTGTTGATATGATCATGTGTATGTCGAGCTTTGCTCGATGCCGGGCGGGGCCCGATGCCGAGCGAGGTTCGATGTAGCAGGGCGGGGCCCACGATTATGTTTATGTGACATGTGTATGGTATGTGGTAGTTTGGGGAGACTCACTAAGCTTCGTGCTTACGGTTTTCAGTTTTAGTTTCAGGTACTTCGGTTTTCAAAAGAGGAGCTTGGGATGATTGCAGTGCACACACCATTTGTTCAGCCTGTGATGTTTATACTCTGATATATTTGATAGATATTATGATATTTTGAGATACATGGTTTATGACTTTTATGTGATGGATGATATTGATGGTTTTTACAAATGAATTAAAACGAAATTTTTAGGGTATATTTTTGGGATGTTTCAAGTTGGTATCAGAGCCTTGGTTTGAGGGATTCGGGCACAATCTCGGGTGTGTCTGAAGTCAAACTAAGGACATGGTATGAAAATTTTCAAAAGAAAATCAGTTTTACAAAAAGGATTTTGAAAAGAGAAAAGAACCTTGAAAAGAGAAAAAGGGTGTGGTGCATGCAATCAGCCGAGCTCAAGTAAGTACTCCCAAATTACCCATACAAGTTTATGTTATGATATGTGTATCAGCTTTATGAGAACTGCATGCTAGATTAGGATTAAGGATCTAGGAAGGATGTCTTATGTGCCTGTTATATGTGTATCAGCTTTATGAGAACTGCATGCTAGATTAGGACTAAGGATCTAGGAAGGATGCCTTATGTGCCTGTTATATGTGTATGAGCTTTATGAACTGCATGCCAGTACTGATTAGTCAGTGATATGATGGCCTGAATGAGATATGCTTGATTACGTGTACTCAATGCTCGAATGTTGCTTGCTTTGTGCTTTTAGGGGTTATAGTTATCTTTTACTAACTAGTAAACGAATGTGTTAAGTTACATATTGCGAGGATTAAATAATTTTAGAAGGTTAGGTTTAGCCTTATTTCACAACTCTCGTTTGAGTCTAACCGTTGTAGGGTAGAACCTCTCATTCGAAGAGTTATCTAGTTTTAGTGATATGTAATAGTATTCACAAGCTAGTTAGGGGGAGATAGGAGGGACTTCTTATGCAGCTGATAGCGGAGAGTGGGTTGGTGACTACCCTAGGGCAAGCCTAGGATGAGTTTAGCATGAGATCAACAGTAGTAGTAGTAGAAGGGACTTGGTGGAGTCGAGGCAGTTCTTGAGGAAAGTACGGATAAATGTGGAAGGTAGTATGGGCCCGTACTACTGAAAGCATAGGATCCGTACTTGAATCAAGGAAGGATGAGATGAACCCAGGAAACTTGTAGTGTGTGAGATCCCTCGATCTATGATGAGTATTATGATGATTGTGATGGTATATTCCCGAGTATAGTGACACTACGTGGTAGACCAGATGGCAGTTCTGGTGCCGGCGAGGGATCAGGCTCGGACTCGGGAGTCGGGCAGCTCGATGATCAGATGAGGGAGTTCATTCCATCTGAGATTACAAGCAGTATCATTGAACAGACTCCTGTGATCTTCAGTATGATCAAGAAGGGCATTTTAGAGATTTGTGATGAGAGGCTGAGTGCATTCTGCACTGAGATAACAACCATGATAGGGACGCGTACGTTGATTATTCGGGAGTTCAGAGCTTGTGAAGCTCCAGATTATCATGGGCTAGGGACCCCATTGTTAGCAGTAGGTGATTGGCAGATGTCGCCAATATTTTCGTATCAGTCTTAGTCTCGAAAGGGGACAAGGACTGACTTACTTCCTGCCTTCCGAAGGACAGAGCACGTGATTGATGGGAAGAGGTTGGTAGTGAGTTGAGTGATGATGTGCTCGGTGTTATGTCATGGGATGACTTTTTGACCAGATTCCGGGCAGAGTTTGCCTAGACAGGTAAGTGAGGCGCGACAGTTGACGCAATAATTGTTGGATATCCGCCAGACTACGGAGACTGTGGCAGAAATCACTGTCAAGTCTCGGGAAAGAGCTTAGTTGGTACCGCAGTTTGAAACAGATTAGGAAATGAAGAAGGTAAGGTATCATGACATACTGCAGAATGATAGCAGGAAGATCGTGAGTATCTCGGGGTGCGAGACCCTGAATGATATGACTTCTAGAGCCCGAGAACGGGATGTTGACTTGGAGCACATTGGGAAGAGGAAACCAGATCAGTTGCTTATATTGAAGGGTCTCAGGAGGAGACCCAATATTTAGGATCAGCTTTAGAGAGGCCAGCAGGGCTAGATTCGGTGCAACACTTGCGGGAAACTGCACGTTGGAGCCTTTCGTTCCAAGGGTTTAAGTAAGTGTCACTCTGGTTTATCCTCTGTTTGTGTTTGAATTATATTTTCAAGAGATGTCATATGCCAACTGCATACCGAGAATTATTAGTGGGTGACGAAAGGTCATTTCCCTAATTGTGGATTCGGAAGTATTCATCAGGTTCTTAGAAGTTGTGTGATCTTTTGGATTGGCTAGTATTGGAACGCTAGCAATGGTAAGCATGGTTTCCAACAGAGTGGTCATGGGATGGAAAGAAGGATTGAGAATCCTTCTAGTATTGTGTGCTGTAAGATGTCAGTTGAATCAAAGTGGGGGAGAATCGTCCAGGGATTCAGAAGCAGAAGCAGTTTTGAAACTGGGGTAAGTTTCGCATCCTTGTCGGGAAGGAAGACAACCCAATCGGTTGTATGGATTGAGGATAGTGTGAGTTGGAAGTTTGAAAAACTTTCCAATAATGAGATCGCGTTCTCGAAATGTTTGATTGCATGCCTTAGGGAATATGGTTGGAGATTCCAGTCAGGATATGAGTGCGGTTTGGGATGTTAAGTCGTGTGTATGCTCGACGTTGGATGTGCTCGGATTAGTAATCAGCGATTGAAACAGCGTAGAAAGTGTTGTAAGACTGCGGGATAGTCGGAGCATTCACTAGCAGCCAGATAGTGTGGGAAGTGTTGTAAGTCTGCGAGTGTAGCCGTAGCATTCACAAGGTTAGCAGGTAGTGTTGGAAGTGTAGTAAGTCTGCGAGTGTAGCCGTAGCATTCATAAGGTTAGCAGATAGTGCTAGAAGTGTTGTAAGTCTGTGAGTATAGTCGTATCATTCACAAGGTTGGCAGATAGTGTTAGAGTGTTGTAAGTCTGCGGGTGTAGCCGTAGCATTCACTAAGTTAGTAGATAGCATGGGAGTGTGTTGGATCGTGGAGGGAACAATAGTACCCATCAGTTCGGATGCAGAAGTGAGGGCGTAGAAAATCCACAAATTGGTTTATGGATTTCCCCAGATGAATTAGACCTGTTTGAGCCAATGATGAGACCGTGGGAACATCACTGCAGTCATGGGATCAATGAAGTGAGGGACCATTTAAGGTCGTGTGCGATTTAAGGCTACCCTTGGTCATGTAGCATTCACTTTTAGCATTGGGTTTGGGTGATGTCAGGATCCGAGGTATGGACCCGATCAGTTAGATCAAAAAATTGTTAGAGTCGCAGTGGCAAGATAACTAGTAGCAACTATTGATAGACAAGGATTTCATTCGGAAGTCGCGTGGGGTGATTTGGCTCCGCAACAGGGCCGGAACCCGGTATCTCAGGTGACCGGCAAGATCTCGGTGGATTTTGGAAAGCAGCCAGGAGGTAGTTTAGTGTTTCAGGCAGTTCAATGTTTCAGGCAGTTCCAGTGTTCCGGGTAGTACCCGATTGGAATGGACCGAAGGGGAGGCCAACACCCAGATATGCTTGGCAGTATTAGCGTTATAGGATTTCAGGTATGGTTAGGTAACTAATTGTTTGGGTAATGCTAATTCGCTCACAGCGGGCTGTCAGGGAGTCAGACCATATTGAGACTTCGGATTTCAGATTGAGTAGATGTGATCTTGTTGCAAGGAACTCATTCATCTACGGATTTTAGGGCCTTGCGAAGGTTGGTCACAGTTATCCTGGAAAGGCTAGGCTGTGCCCAGGATTGTGGCCACGTTACTTGAGTGGTTTGGCGTGTAAGGAATGATTTCGAGGACGAAATATAATTTAAGTGGGGGAGAGTTGTAACACCCCGTTTATTAAATAAATAAATAAACAAATTAATGAATGAATTGTAGCCCTAAAATCAATAATTATATAGCAAGGTGTTGGTTTCGTGGAGTTAACTGGCATAATTTAGAAGTTGGGGGTTAAAGGTGTAAGTTCCATATTGGTTCTGTAAATATTTATGAAGTCAGTGACTGTTTGGTAAATGTTGGACTTAAATTGAAAATATTTATGGAAGTTGGGGGCTGAATGGTAAATATCGGACTAAAGTTGAAAAGATTTTATGGAGACAGGGGCTAAAGGGTAAGTTTTGGGTTTAATTTGAAAAGAATAAAAGGAAGGGGGACTGGAAGTGTATATTATGGAAAGTTTCAAAGTTACCGGGTATATAACCCGTCACCTTGCTCAAAACCCTAACCCTAAATGATAACACCCGCCCCCACTTTATACCTCCTAGCCACCGGTCGCCGTCACCACTCATCTAGTTCATTTTCCGACCAGCTAGGGGCCACCGAACGTCCACCATTCTTCCTCTTCTTCTCCTTCTTCAACCGCCACCAAAGGTGGACGTCATCCAGCCGCCGCTGCGTTGCCCAGCCCGCTGCCGCCGCTCCTTCGCCGTTGAAACGCCACAACGTCGCTGCCGGAGACGCCGACGAAGACAAGCAGTTGTTTTCCGATGCTGAATCAGTCGTAGGGAACCAGAAGATCGGCGATTACAGGGAGCTGTTGTGGTTCGGGGCTGGATCGCTACCTCTCTTCTCCATTTCTTGCTGTTGGTGTGCCGTTCCGCTGAAGACGAAGCCGATCCAAGTCGCCAGCGAAACTGTGAACCGCAAGGACCGACCGTCGCCGCTGTATGGCTCGTTTCTATTTGCTCCGGTCATCCTCGCCACCCCGAAGGGTTGTCGTGTTCGTGTTTCACGTAAGTATGAGAGTACTATTGTTTCAAGTTCGTGTAGTGTGCGTGTTATTTTGTGTATGTGGTGTTTGTTTGGCCAGAAAATCGAGAACAGAGAGGTGGTGGTTTCCGCCATGTACCACCGCCGGCCACCACAAGGGTGGATGTGTGTGTGTGTTTATCTTAGTGTGTGTGTGTGTTATTTGAGATTTTGCATGTAAAATCGTAATCGGTGTCAGAATAATCAAAAGAAAACTCATAACCACCACCGTAAGGTGGTGGCTGCTGCCTCCTGCCGCCACCAGCCGCCGTGTTGGTTGGCGGTGTGCTTTTGCTTGTGTATAGTTGCTTTTGGGATGCTTGGACAAAAATGGACTAGAACCATAACCACCACCGTTGACCGCCACTACTCGAGGTGGTAGTGGGTAGTGCCCGACTTATGAAACCCTAGTGGGCCTAATGAAACCCTAATTGATCTAAAGACTTAGCTTTTGGGCCTATTGGGTTGTGATTGGGTTGGAAACCCTAATTAGGGTTTAGAAAGCCCTAATTTTGGATATATGGGTTATGGATTGTCAAGACCCGCATTTTGGATGACCGGATTGGGATTAAGAATTAATCCGACCACACTACATGATTGACCCAATAGATTGATGGACTTAATGGATTAAGTCCTTACTGAGTTAAGTAAGAAACACTTAACCCTAATCGTCATTTCATGTAAAAACCCTAATTGTGTTGGGTTTGAGTTGGGCCTTTTCTATTGGGCCTAGATGTTTGGACTATTGATGGGCCATCCAAGAACAAGTATATGTACTGGAATATTTGGATTGGGCTTTAGGATAAGGCCCATTGGACAAGCTTGGGCCCAATTGGGAAAAATATGGCCATAGATGGGCCATAACTGGGCCTTTGATGATTATGAGATATTGGACCATTGGATTGCCAAGTGTTTGGACCAGAATAAATGGTTGGGCCTTAAGGTAAGACCATGTAGGGGTTTGGGCCCAATTTGGAAAATTGGGCCATATGTTGGGCTTTGGTTCACTATTAGACTTTTGGACCTTTGGATTCGGCATTGGGCTTGAATCAAGCTAAGTTAGGGGTAAAGTAGTCTTTTACCCCAAGCATGGACTTATGTATATGTGTTGGGACCCAATTATTAATTGGGTGTTATTTCGATGTTGACAGATTCAGGAATATGTCATCCAGTAGTTAGGGTTTTGTCTGTGGGATTTCAGCAGTGCGAGGTGAGTCCTCTTCCAGTAGGAACGAGTCTAAGGCACCAATGTCGACCTGTTTAGTTAGTAGTAGTTCCGGACTACGGTCTGATGTCGGGTGGGGACCGATGTAGGTTTATATGCTTTTCCGGGTTTCGATCCGATGTCGGGGAGGTCCCGAAGAATACTTATATGCTTGATGTCTTTGTGATTCTTGCATGTGTTTGTATTTATATGTCTCCGGACTTCGGTCCGATGCCGGGGCGGTTCCCGAGGAATGTTAGTATGTTTCCGGATTTTGGTCCGATGTCGGGCGGGGCCCGAGGAATGTTTATATGTTTATGCTATGTATTTATGTTTATATGTATACGTTGATATGCTTATGTATACCGAACTTTGTTCGATGTCGGGCGGGGCCCGATGTAGTGGGCTAGGCCCAAGTTATGTTTATGTTATGTGTATGTTATATGCTTGATGATATGTTATATGTATACCGGACTTTAGTCTGATGCCTGGCAGGGCCCGATGCCTGATGCGGCCGAATGTCGGGCGGGGCCCGATGCCAGGCAAACCGATGTCGGGCGGGGCCCGATGTAGCGGGCAAGGCCCAATGTTATGTTTATATGTTTATGGTTATGTGATTATGTGTATGTAATAGTTGATATGATCATGTGTATGCCGAGCTTTGCTCGATGCCGGACGGGGTCCGATGTAGCAGGGCGGGGCCCATGATTATGTTTATGTGACATGTGTATGGTATGTGGTAGTTTGGGGAGACTCACTAAGCTTCGTGCTTACGGTTTTCAGTTTTGGTTTCAGGTACTTCGGTTTTCAAAAGAGGAGCTTGGGATGATTGCAGTGCACACACCATTTGTTCAGCCTGGGATGTTTATACTCTGATATATTTGATAGATATTATGATATTTTGAGATACATGGTTTATGACTTTTATGTGATGGATGATATTGATGGGTTTTACTAATGAATTAAAACGAAATTTTTGGGCTATATTTTTGGGATGTTTCAATAACTAGAATGTGTTCAAGCACAGACGATAAAAAGAAAAAGATGGCAAAGTTGACGAAAGAAAAATACGACAAATATTGGGACAACATTGAGAACATGAACTTCTTGCTTCATGTTGTTATCGTTTTAGATCCCCGCTACAAGATGTGTTATTTGGAGTTGATTTATGGTAAGAATTCTACCAAAACAAAAAAACAATTCTTAACCATGTCAACAAAACACTAGAGGACTTATTTCTACACTTCAAGAACAAGACGGAGAGAGAAAGATGTGAAAAGACAAGGAGTGCATCGTCTTCTACACCTAATTATTTTGATTTTGGGCATGGAGCTGATATGGAAGACGATTTTGAAAGGTTTATGGAACAACGTGGGCATGGGGTTAATAAAATAGAGCTTGAGATTTATTTATCAGATGGGATGGAAAAGCGGGCGGAGGATTTCCAGATTTTGGGGTGGTTGAAATCTAATTCAACAAAGTTTCCTGTACTTTCTGAAGTGGCGAAACTTGTTTTAGGAATGCCAATCTCTACAGTTGCATCAGAGTCGACATTCAGTACTGGCGGGAGGGTGATTGATGAAAGTAGAAGCTCCCTTACACATGTGACTGCCGAAGCTTTGATTTGCGCAAAAGATTGGATACAGGATACCCCAATTGATATCCGGTTTAAAAATATGTCGACTTTATATATGGAATAGACGCGGGAGAAGTTGGTGCCAATAGAAACCGGTAAATATTTTACTATTTTTTACATAATTATAAGTTTGTAATTATATATGTTTATAATTACATACTATTGTTTTGTGTTTGTAGAGGAATTGGGGTGTGGTCAAGGGAGTTGCATGGGTGATGATTTTATTTGAATTTTAAAGGTTTATAACTTAATAATTATAATTTTATACTTTTACACAAGTTTATTACTCAATAATCATTGATCAATACCAATGTTTTTTGGTTTGTAGATGAACTGGGAATTGGTGAAGAGATTTACATGGATGTGGATTGAAGATTCGTGTTTGCATGTTTTGGTTGTAATCGACTATTTGACTATTCCGGACTTTGTGTTTTAGTTTGATTGTGTGTTTGGTTGTAATTGTCTAATCGACACTTCCAGACTTTGTGTTTTAGTTTGATTGTGTGTTTGGTTGTAATCGTCTAATCGACAATTCCGGACTTTGTGTTTTACTTTGATTGTGTTTTGGTTGTAATAGACTATTTCGGACTTTGTTTGTAACTTGTAATAGACAATTTGGTTGTAAAACTCATGTTTTTTGAAGTATTTAACTTCAATTTGGTGTTTTTTGAATTATTTAACTTATTGCTCCATTTCTGGAAAATGGGTTTAAACCCAGAACCGTAAGTGTATGGGTTGAACCCAAAAAATAAGAAACCGCCCAAACCGATATCAGAACCCGAGAAACCGATCCTATTAGGTTCTGAAAACCAAAAACCGACCATTTACGGGTTGGGTTGGGTTGGGGTCTAAAACCAACCCAAACCGACCATGCACATCCCTAGTATATCCTCATGTGAGGACATGGGCTTGATTAACGACTCAATAGAATCAAACAAAATGTGACCATACACATAATTTTTTCAAACCATAGAGCCAAACATATAATATTTACCATCATTGTCTTCCCGAGTGTTAAATGTGGTATACCTTACGGATCAATCATGTAATTGTATGTAACTTTAATGTATTTATTTTAAAGAGTCTTAAATCTGGTATACCTTATGATTTTCTGTTTCTCTGTCCCAAATAAAATCTTGATTTTGATCGTCTCTCTCACACACACACAGAAACACATTCCCTTTTTCGCTGCTGGGTTGCATGTTCTTTCTTCTCTCTCCATACTTTCCTTAATTCCTCCGCAATCTCACGTCTTTTTCACCAAATTCCTCTCTTTACAGCAAAACCCATATTAATAACACCCTCCGTCATCTCCCTCACTGTTAATTCACCCTAATTGCCAGCTACAAGACTAGGGTTTTCGCTTTTGCTATAGAAGAAAGGAATCGGATTCAAGCACAGTTGTTTTTATCTCTTGCTCAAACTCTCTAAGTATCCCGATCGCAAAACCTTAGATTCCTAATTTAATCGAAAGCTGCAGCATAGTTCCGCCTTTCTCTCTCTTAGGGTTTGGATTTTGTTAGGCTTAATTAGGGCTTATGGAGGCTTAGAATTAAAGGAAAGCACCACTGTTCTTCTTTCCTCTACTCTTTCTCTTGCTTTGTTTCTTTAGATTAATAGAAAATAATGGAGAAGTACGAGCTTGTAAAGGATATAGGATCTGGGAACTTCGGAGTTGCGAGGTTGATGAGGAACAAAGTTACCAAAGAGCTTGTTGCTATGAAATATATAGAAAGAGGACACAAGGTATATACGATTTTCCCCATATCTATAGTCTTAATTTTACTCAATTTTAATGTTATCTTATTCCAAGATGCTTGTTTTCTTATCTGAAAACTACTATACGCTAATTACAAGAATTTTTGTTCTATTTTGGTTGTAGATTGATGAGAATGTTGCTAGAGAAATCATCAATCATAGATCCCTTCGACATCCAAATATAATTCGATTTAGAGAGGTAATCTTGTCCTATTGTGTTTTTTTCTATTCATCAAGATGGTATCCTTTTCAGTTTTCATCACACCATGGATTGTATTCTACGTGATATCTGTGGTACTTAATAGGTAGTACTCACCCCCACCCACCTTGCTATTGTGATGGAGTATGCTGCAGGCGGGGAGCTTTTTGAGAGGATTTGCAATGCTGGAAGATTCAGTGAAGACGAGGTCATAAAAATATAACAAGTGAAAACAGATTCCTTTCATTGAGATTACTTTCTTCCTCACTTTATTGATATTATCTATCAATATTTCAGGCTAGATACTTCTTCCAACAGCTTATATCAGGAGTTCACTACTGCCATTTCATGGTAAAATGACAATACAGTTGTATTTGCAGTTTTACATATCAGTTCAATTTTATCAAGTTGTGCATCAAATGTTGTGCAGCAAATCTGCCATAGAGATTTGAAGCTTGAAAACACTCTTTTAGATGGAAGCCCTGCACCAAGGCTGAAAATTTGTGATTTTGGCTACTCAAAGGTATTCAATTCATCATGTATCCATTGTTAAGGCTTATTTTGTAAATACAACCAGATGCTAATGGTTTCAGATGTTGTTTATATGCAGTCATCACTGCTACACTCCAGACCCAAATCCACAGTGGGCACCCCTGCATACATTGCTCCTGAGGTTCTTTCTCGTAGAGAATATGATGGAAAGGTAAAGCATCTGATATAATTGTTGATGATTTACATGTTTTTTCAAAGTTACAATTAGACTTGAAAAATACCATGTTTTGGGGGTTTGCAAACTTTGGTTTTGTGATGTTTAGACAGCAGATGTTTGGTCTTGTGGAGTGACACTTTACGTGATGCTGGTGGGGGCATACCCTTTTGAAGATCAAGAAGATCCTAAAAATTTCAGGAAGACAATTCAAGTTAGTTTATTTTACTTTCTTTAGCATAAGGTTTCTTTCTTCTTGAGTCCTGACAGACTTTGACCTTTTGACTTTCCTTTTTTTACTCAGCGAATAATGGCTGTTCAATACAAGATCCCAGACTATGTTCATATATCTCAAGATTGTAGACATCTTCTTTCTCGGATATTTGTTGCCAATGCATCAAGGGTATGTAATATGTATACTTTCAGTTTAAGTCGTCATGTCAACATAAGAAAAAAGGTTTAAATGCAAGAAACAGTGACATATGTATTGGTTTTCTTGCAGAGAATTACCCTAAAAGAAATCAAAAGCCATCCATGGTTTGTCAAGAACTTGCCTCGGGAACTAACAGAAGCAGCACAAACTGCATATTATCGAAAGGAAAACCCGACATTTTCCCCACAAAGTGTAGAAGAAATCATGAAAATTGTGGAGGAAGCAAGATCTCCTCCACCAGTTTCCCGATCACTTGGAGGGTATGGATGGGGGGATGATGATGAAGATGATGATGATAAAGAAGAGGAAGGAGAAGCAGAAGATGAAGGGGAAGATGAGTATGATAAGAGAGTCAAAGAAGCTCATGAAAGTGGAGAAATTGGTCCCATTTAAAATTCATCTTTAAAGAGAGGATTTGTGTAAAAATGGAGGTTAAATAATGGAAGTAAGTCTGTAAATTTGTGTGGTATTATTATTTATGTCAAATAGTAGGTGTGTTTGGTTGGTGTGTGAGGACATGTGAGTATTGGTTTGGTTTCAAGTTGCGGGGATTGACTTATTGACTTCTTTTTGGTAAAGATTTATTATTATATTCTACATGTTTGATGCTTAGTTTAATGGTTATGTTTTTGTAAATTACATGTAATTGTGTGGAAAAACTAAGCTGTTTGTTTATTTTTGACTTAATAAGTTGTTAATCATCTAGGCAACTATATATAGTTGTTTTATTTATTTATTTATTTAGGGTTTGTTTGATAGTTGTTGATAGGCTGTAAAAGACTGAATCAGATATTTTTAGTTTTGGCATCAAACAGTCTAAATCTGACCATGTTAAACATAGTTTCTTATTAGACTTAGTAAAAAACATATCAGAAAGCCAATTAAACTACGAAGAATGAATGATGCGACTTAGGGGCTATTTGTTTATTTTTGACTTAATATGATTCGTTTCAATATTGGTTGATTCATCTTTTCTTTTGTAATTATTTCCTTCTATTACTAGTTTATTCATCTTCAGTTTTGGTTAGATTTGTTGGATTTTTTGCATTTGTTCCTTTTATCTCTGGCAATTAGCTTTTATTTTTTGCTTTATGGGAATTGGCTTCAATCCCTTCATGTCTATATATATATATATATATATATATATATATATATATATATATATATATATATATATATATATATATATATATATATATGGTTTTGCAAATGATTTAATTTAATAAAGTTTTGCTTTTTTCACACTTGTCATGTTTATTTGTGATTAAAGCTTCGTAAATTGTTATGGATTTAATCTGTAATCATAGGTTGTGAAAAAGAAATAGTTTATTAGGGTTTTATTATCCTCGATTGGTTTATCTTCATTGTTTTCTATTAATTTTTACCTCATTATTTACATTAATGCTATTGTGAATGAAGTATGTAGGTTGTTAGCTGCCATTAACATAACTTGTTAAAAGGCTCTCCACAAGTAGTTGGTTAAAGACGATATATTTAGTAATTGATGTACAAGATATACTCATAAAAGTTCCATGAGATTGAAATCATATTTGATTTGGGTCCACATTAATGCACAAGCAATTTGCCAATTTGGTTACACCTTACATGTGACTTCTTCATTGTCGACTTCTATATTTTTGTTCTTATTAGGTTAAAATTTTAACTTTTTTTTCATTCAACATATATGTTCAACAATTTTACCAAACAAATATTAAAATATTCAAGACATCTTAATGGTTCAATAATAAATTATTCACTTTCTACCAAACAAACTCTTAGTGAATAAGAGAATAGTGAATAAGAGAATAAAACGAAACAGCTAATTGACAAATATTGTACATTTTTTTGTCTCAATAAACGTAAATTTATTTTTTTGGCAAGTGTTTATGAAAAGTTGTAATTTTATTTCTAAACTGATGACATTTATTTTTGTTCATGATATGAATATCCTTGAGGCAAAAAGATTCCATTTATTTTTGTTAACTTTCATTGGATGGTTTGGAAATTATTTGCAAATGAAGCTATATCATTGTTGGTACCTTTATACTTTGATAACCATAACAATAGACATAGGCATATAAATATACCATGTTAATAAACGTAAAATTATTTTTTTGGCAAGTGTTTTATGAAAAGTTGTAATTTTATTTCTAAACTGATGACATTTATTTTTGTTCATGATATGAATATCCTTGAGGCAAACAGATTCCATTTATTTTTGTTAATTTTCATTTTGGAAATTATTTGCAAATGAAGTTATATCATTTTTGGTAACTTTATTCTATTGATACTTTGATAGCCATAGCAATAGACGTGGGCATATAAATATACAATGTTAACATGATTCTTTTACAATAAATTATTTTGAATCGGGATAACTTCCAAAATAAATAAAATATTTCATGCTTTATAGGCAATCGAGAAGTACTGTGTTTTTTTAATACAAATAATAGTATATGATAAAAAAAAAACATATCTTGCTCTTAAAAAAACAATATTTTCTGTTTTGTTCCATGAAAGCGAAGGTTCCTTTCTTATCGACATTTCTTTGCGAATACATCTATTCACAATTTCACATAGTACTGATTAGTGATTATTACAAAATAATTATAGATATGATTGTGGGTTTAGGTTTTCTTAAAACTTCCTTTACAAAGAGCCAAAGAGGTATTTGGATATTTGATACATTACAATTAAAAGCATTATATGAGATGTAATATTTATCCAATAAGTAGTGTTTTGATCCAATCAACTACCAGCATGGCTACATGAGATGATTTGGTCGTATGTGACATCGTGACGTCATCTTCAGTCCGCTGTGCTTTTCTATACTTGAATAACCGTCGGCGCCATCGACATATAAATTGAACAAAGATGTTTAAATTCAAGAAGTAATGATATATTTTTATTTTATCTGATTGTAATATTATATTTTTATTTTTCTAATACTATATCATAGTTTTAGTTTTTCATACTAAAAAAATATATTTATTATGTAGTTTATAAGCAATTAAATATGATATGCCTTTATCACTCATATAAAAAGTATATTTATAATGTAGTTTATAATCAATTAAATATGATGTACCTTTATCACTCATTATTATATATATATATTATTATTATATATATATATTAAAGTTGTGAAAAGTTTTAACAGTAAACCTGAGACATTTTGGTCAATTTTGGTCCCTTAAATTACATTTCCGGTACCTCTATTTTTGTTTGTGTGTCACTTTCTTATATATATTCCTGGGGTTACCACATTTCTACCTTCCAGGACCTTCTACATCCAGTTCCTTCTACATCCAGTATCGGCTCTCTCTCTCTCTCTCTCTCTCTCTCTCTCTCTCTCTCTCTCTCCATGGATGCCCTGCGTTTTGTACCGCTTCTTATTCTCTTCCGATTAAAAATCCCTAAAACCACCCCACCGCCATAGACTCTATTCCCGATTTTCCTCACCGACTCCATCCATCTCTCGATTCTTCTTCTGTATTTTCAATTCCATCCAAAACTCAAACGCTCCAATATAGGAATATCTTCAGCCATCCGCTATATTTATCTGTATAACCCACCGCCCATACACACTTGTCTCGATGCTTCCCACCGCCTCTAGAAAACCCTCACCCACTTAAAACCAGTCTTGGGAACGATATAGCCACAGGTCGGCGACGAATGGATCGACAACTCCTTCCATCATCTTCACCAGGTCTATGGTTCTTCTACTTCACGCAACCGTCCGGTTGCACGACTTTTTCTCTCTCCTTTAATCCTCTTCTTCTGCAATTCCGATCCTCACCCGACGCTTTATTACAAAATACAATGACCGCATCTGGTGTTTCTCTTTATTTTTATGTATTCCTTCGTTTTGGGGTACGATTCCGTCGCCCTACAGAGAAATCGAAGCAAAATTAGTTCAGCAATTGAAATGGGTCGGTTCTCTTTGCTTTTGATCGATCGTGGTTGAACCTGGAAACCTCCCGTGAAGAACCCTAAATTCGTCAATTTTGCCCTGCTCCTTCTCTATTCGATTACGCCCCCAATCAATGATGATTCTATTGAAGACGAGTACAATTTGTTTGAAGCGTCCAATTTTTATTTTAGGGTTTTCCAATTCTTTCGGTACAGGTAATAATTTATGTGTCATTTTCCTCCATTTTTGTTTTTTCTTGATGCTTACATTGACATTTTCACTGTATCCCTTCGTTTGAACAAAGAAACGTATCCCTAACAGAATTTGTCCATAAAAGAAAGAATGAAAGATGAGGAAGAACAGAAAAAGAGGAGACGATATCGGAAAAATTGATGTTTATGCTGACCAATCGCCGTTCTTGACGCTGATTGCCATCGCTTGGAGCTTTCAACGGTAACAAAAATAATTCTTACCTGCGTCTTGCTCATATGTCCAAATTACCTTCTGGTAAGTATGCACTTTAACGTTTCTGTTTCCCTTCTAAACCCATAGTGCAGGTGAGGCATGTGCAACCTGAAATCGATGCTAGAAGATCACAATGACCAAATGCAGGTGAGTTAAGTGGACTATTTACTATATCCACGTTTACCATTCACGAGAAACAACTATCTTCATATTTTGTGGGAATCAAAATAATCAAGGTAATTAAGCTATTTTTTAGCACATGTGATTTTGGATTTCTTGCCCAATTCCATTTCTATCCCAAATCCCACATCGAAGTCACTTTAAAATCACCATTTTGAACAAGTTCTTTAATTGGGGTTTCTTTCTGGAATTCATAAACATTTTTTGTTTACTTGAGCTAAGTTCAAAGCTAGCTTTTGTTGTTTCTGGGTTTTAGGAATTTCGAATGTCTTCATCTTTTACCAAGCTTTTTATTGACAATGTAGAAGAACTTTTCCCTGTTTCGTTTCATTTACTATTAGTGTATTGGTCGGACGTTGCTCGGAACGAGTATTGAAAGTCAAATCAAAAGGATCGACACCATACCTTGAATATAGTAAGGTAATGATTTATTCATATTTTGATCATCAGTGATTGAGGTTAACATAATTTTCATGCTTTCATTTTTATCCATCTTCATTTCTCTGTTATTTTACTTATTATGGCACGCAAGGTTCTAAAGTTATATAGAAATTTGCCTATTTATAATGCATCAGGTTGCCAGGATGAGAGAATCCTTGAGTCATCGAATTTATTTAGGAGTATGTTTATTTTCATGGTTTTTTATGCAGTACAATATAAAGGAAGGCATTGTAGATCTTAATAATGACATCTGGTTGCTAATTTTCGTATGTTTACACCAACTTTTTTCTGGTTCTGATTTGTGAATGTATTGATTACCTCCATTTTTTGCAGGCAGACATACAAAATCGAGTGACCCATAACTCGATCACTAACTTTTTTAACCACAAATATGCACGTTTGCTATCCCAATGGACACTGATCTAACAAACACAACTGTAAGTCTAGCAATTTTGAATTATACCTTTATGCCCATTTTCTTCATAACTTTCTTCTTTCTTATTGCAGGTTTATATCGACAATCTTGACCTTGGTGTTGCAGAGGAGGGATTGAGGTCGATTTTCTTGCAATTTGGTCAAATAGTTTATGTCAAAATTCTTGCTGCAAAAGGATGCAGGTTTGTTCAGTTTGTCAACAGGTAAGTCTTAAATTTGTCAAAAAAAAAACTTTATACATGAAAAAACTGTAAAAAGTTAATTACTAATTTCCTGTACGACATCTGCTGAAGAAGCAATTCAAAGGATGGATGGAAGTCAAATTGGTCTAACTGTAGTCCACCTTTCTTGGTGAAAAAGCACATCTGCTAAACATGTGAACATTAATTATGATATGCGACAAACACACTTTTCAGATTTATTTTATTTTGTATTTTTTAGTTGATTATCAGTGAGTAGGTTATTGGTGTTTTAAATAAAGAAAGCTGAAATCGGGTGTTTTTGCTCATCTTCGGTCAAATTTATGGAGCAAAAGCATGAAGTTCATCAAAGGGGGTTAGTTGCTTTAACTTTTCCTCTTTTTTTTTGTTTACATGTTGTCTTTTTCCATTCAAATATACGGTTAGTAATAGTTGAAATCTAGAGTCTATTGGAAGCTATGAAAACCGCTGGTAGGTGGTACAAGCGACATAATAGTATGAGAAAAAAGTATAGTTTTGACTACCATTCAACGGTTTAGTAAATATATAAAATGTTTTTATCCATTCAATTTCTTACTTTAGTGAGTTCTTAATGTATTTTTCTTAACTATATTTAAAATGTATAAGAGATGAAATTATCAGTGAAACATATATCCAATTATGAACTTACACAGAGTACTCTTCTTTAAAATAGTAAAAATCAAGTTGTTCAGAAATGATTTTATAGTTTTAGGACCATATTGCCCCTGCCCGTTGTTTTTATATTAATAAAATTTAATTCTTATAGTTTTAGGGTCAGTATGACCCTGCACACCGTTTTTACATTTAAAAAAAATTCAATTTTTATAGTGTTAGGACGATATTGCCCCTGAACACTTTTTTTATATTAATAAAAATCAATTTTTGTAGTTTTAGAACTATATTGCCCCTGAACAGTGTTTTAATATTAAAAAAAACAATTTTTACATTTTTAGGACGATATTGCCCCTGCACACTTTTTATATTTATAAAATTAACCTGATTAATTTGATACAATTTTTTTTTGGAAGAAAACATTTCAAACTCCGGAATTATGGATTTCATTTCGATTTCATATCAGTTAAATGGAACAGTTATGGATGGCTCTCATTCATATTTGTCGTTTAATTTTTGGAGTATCCAAATTTGTGGATTAATATAAGAATTCAATTTTATGACCATTTTTTTGTAGGGATATGAGTTGTTACATCAAATGCAGCCTTACATCGAAGAAGTTTTTATTACTGAAAATTTGGAACTTAGTGTTAAACTCTCATGGAGTAATGTGAAATCAAGGGTATGCACAATCAAGGTACAATATGATATAAGAAGCTCCAGTGGAAATGCCATACAGGCACGTTCTCGACATATTCCAAATAATGTAGGAGAACATGAGTGCAGCAACATACATCTACAAAAAAATCATTGAAGACCACCGAACACCATAAGGAACCACACTGTTCCTACTCTTTTGTAATCGAATGCCCTGTAACGATCTATTAATGAATCGATATCTTTTTATCGTCATCTCTTTATACATTTATCTACCCCAAAAACAAAAAAGGATATGGATTGTTTTGGCTGACTTTTCGACCCAATATCATACGACCATATCAACTACCCCTGCCCCCCGCGAAGCGGGAGTTACCACTCTAGTTTAAAAAAATCAAATACATACATACATACAGGGCACACCAATCAGTTGTGGGCCTTAAATGTTGGTATCCACCAAACAAAATTATTTTCTAATTTTAGTGTTTTTTTAGCTAATCATCTCTAATAAATAAAAGTTTTTTTTTTTTTTTGTTTTTTTTTGTTTTATTACTTGTCATTTTATCAAAAGCTTTTGGCACATATCATTATATGAGATTTTACAATTATTTAAATTTCACATGTCATTATGTGGTATCTTTAATTTTTTTTATTAATCAATAATCAAAATCAATTCTACTAATTAATGAGTCGGCTATTATATATGTAAAATATTCATTCTATTTAAATGTTTATTAATTTACAAATATATTTGAATTCAAATGGATGCTCTAATGACACAATTAATGTCGTGTATTTGATGATATATTTGAATTAAAAACATACTTTCAATTTTTTGGATTTTTAATTTGAATTCTAACAAATTTATTATTTATTCAAAATTTATAAATAAATATGTGTGTATAATACATCTCTATCTCTACCCTAATAAATGAAAAAGAACACCATCTTCAAAGAAGGATTTGAAAATTTTGATTCATAACAACTATTTACAATATGTCAATAATTTTTTTTTAGAGTAAATTACACGAATGGTCCCTATGGTTTGGATAATTTGCGTGCTTGGTCCCTAACTTATTTTTTTAACTCGGGAGGTCCCTACTATTTGTTTTTGTTACGCGTTTGGTATCTACTCTTTGTTTTTGTTACGCACTTGGTCAATGTGTTACCTAAAAAGGCTATTATTTAAATAGAGAAAAATGGTGGGGTAGGTAAGGTAATGTGAGAGAAGTGGGGTTGGAGGTGTGTTTATTTAAATAAATTAAAAAATTAAGGGAAAAATAGTATTTTTAAGTAAGACAGGGACCAAACGCGTAACAAAAACAAACAGTAGGGACCTTCCGAGTTAAAAATATAAGTTAGGGACCAAACGTGCATAATACCCTAAACCATAGGGACCATTCGTGTAATTTACTCTTTTTTTTATTAGTATACATTCAATAACTGCTTATTCATCATTTCGTTTGTATTTATTTCGAAAGTTAATTTAAAAAATATTTAATGTTTACATCTTAATTTTCAACATCATTATTTAAAATATGTCAGTAGTTTTTTATTAATATAGATTAAATTACTTACTTATTCATTATATCGTTCGCATTTATGTAAAAGTATTTTTTTTTATATTTAATATTTATACATTGATATTAAACTTTTATTTTTAATAAACCCGTGTAGTACACGTGTGTCTCACACCTACTTGATTATAGAAGTTTATCAATCAAATAAGTTATTTTAACATGTTATATGTTATAAGATGGATAGAGTTCATCATTTTCATCATTCTCATGTTGTTAACTTGAATCGAACCCTGAGTCCCTGACGGTTTGACAATAGAGGACATGCCTAGACCAACTTAGCAAAACAACTTTTATGTATATGCTTGAATAAATTGATATATATTAAATATTAACTACATAATTTGGCTAAAATTAGGCCCTATTTTTTTTGTGTGTGTGTGTGTGGGGGGGGGGGGGGGGGGGGGGAGGGGAATGTGTGGTCGAACCCCCTTAGGGACGATCCTGATACAACTTAATAACACCACAATAGAAATGTTAAAGACTTTCTCGTGAAATTCTTTTCGACATATTCAAGTATTCAAACATATATGTTGTGATCTAGTATGCTGGTTGCCATATTGTAGATGTGTATTTCTGTAAAACTTCTTTGAAACTTTGCATCCCACTTTGTCTCAAAACCCTTGCATGCCATGGAAAATGTAGGACTACGACCTATACAACCTCTCATACACTCGTATTAATGGTTGTGTAGCTATACATATTCATACGAGCATGAGTTTTTTTTATTCTTCCTATTTTCATTTATCCAAGTCCCATAATCACATATAAAGTCACTATGGACACTTTCAATGATTTATGAGGGACATAAAACATAGAAACCTTGTTAATTTTTTATCCTTTATATATAACTATTTACTTTTATATCATCTATTATAATATTTTTGACTAATAGTATATTAAAGCATTCAAAACATAATAGAATGAACGATTTTAAAGCATGTACCTAAGTTTTTTTTTTAAACAAGCTGAAAGAAATGTCTCTTCAAGATTAGCATTGGTGTATAGTATGTATGTCTGGACGAATAGGCAGGGCGGATGCAAGATTTCGTAGTAGGTTTTGCCGTCTTGCCGGTGACACATTTTTTTTACGTAGTGGCATAATATTAGAAAAAAACAACAAATTCAAAAAAATTTACACTGCGTCCGGCAAATGAGATAACGTGGTGCTTGAAGACTTGTATCGGCAAATGAGATAACGTGGTGCTTGAAGACTTGTATGTGTTGCATTAAAGATGTGCAAATGATAGATTCAGATGTGAAGGGGTATAAAGTGTAAATGTTGAGAAACTTTTGGACTACAACTCACTTTGCTTGAACTAATCATATTGTACGAGTCAACGGCCCGAAGTATATATAGTGTAGGGTTGGGAGATACGACCATTTTTTGTGTGTGTTAAGATCTCTCTCAGGTTCTTCTATCGTACAAGCTATCTTTGTTCATAGATCTAGGGTGTCTGATTTGTTTATAAGTTTGTTGTTTAATTTTGTATTAGATTATAGATTTTGTTTGTGAGATAATTCGTGTTATTGTAGTGAGCGATAGTTTTCCAATAATAAATGTTTGAAGGCTTTATGTTTCTTAACAAAACTAAAGTTACACTTTGATTATTGATTTAGTTAAATTAAACATTTACCTCTTATTGCTTTTATATATATATATATATATATATATATATATATATATATATATATATATATATATATATATATATAGGGAAGAGTTATTTGGAAAACAAAAAAACCCTAAAAATCATAAAAATGCATAAAAAAAAATACCTAGACATTACAAAACTTTTTTTTGAATTTTTTTATCAAAAAATCGCAGCCTTTTTGATAATTTCGCTGAAAAAAAAAATAAAAAATCATTTTTTTTTCAAAAACATTTTCAGCGATTTTATGTTAAAAGCTGCGATTTTTTGATAAAAAAATTCAAAAAAAAGTTTTGTGATCTCTAAGTATTTTTTTATGCATTTTTATGATTTTTAGGGTTTTTTTGTTTTCCATAGAACCTAAACATATATATATATAGCTAGGTTCAGGTATTCAAAGTAATTATTGTGTTATTGTATGCATAAATGTGGGCCAATCAAATATTAAAATAAAAATAAATAATTAAATAAATAAATAAGGGTAAATAGGTAATTTGATAATTAGTTTCCACAAATAATATCTTATAATTATGGTAACCATTGACTTCAGCTACATAGGTTTTCTCCATCCATCGTCGGCTTTTTAAAACCACCACATATTCGATCCCAACACCATTACTGCCGAGGTTGAAGGGCACATCCGATAGCCCCCAGCCATCGGAGCATCACTATCAACCGGCGATGCTCTACCACCGCCACAACCTATCTCAGACATCAATTTCTATATTACCGACCAGAGGATCTCGATCCAGAGAAAGAGAGAAGGCGTTCGTTGAAGACATGAGTAATTAGGAGCAGATGAGGAAAAAGGTCGAGATACACTTGAAAATCCCCTTCTGTTCATCAATTCTACACAGTGAGGAGTCTACCGACAATGACAGCAACCGGTGGAGGAAGCGTTTCCTCAAATTCAAAATAATCATCGTTTGCTTCCTCTCATCGGCGTCGATGGTCCTGGCTTCATCGTCACTCCGCTCCCGCCTTCCCTGTCCGTTTTCTATGCTGATTCTTCTATCACTCGAAATTCAGGCATATGCTTGTATCTGTGTGCGTGAATTGATTATTCCAATCGATTCAATGTAAATGAGACTTTTTTTTAACATAAATTGTATCGGTCTTGATTTCTAGGGTTTTATTTGTGTAGAGGTTTAGGGGAGGGTTTAAGCCAGTGGCGATCTGTAAGTGTAACTATAGTTGCAAATAGGTATAGTGTAAAAGAGGTTGTGTCAATGACCTTATTCTTATGTGTAAAGTACAAAGTGAAGGTAGTTTGTCACTATTTTCATATCAAATTTACTTCTTCTTATATGATAAAAATCAATTTGTTTCTATAGATGATTCAATGGATGATATTGGTGCGATTCCAATTCTTTTGGAATGGAATCACGAATTCCAATTCTGTTGGAATGGAATCATGAATTCTAATTCTGTTGGAATGGAGTATGGATATTTTCTCACTGATTTATGCATGTTCTACAATTATTAGTTATTGGTTTTGGTGCAATTCACAAGTCCACATATTTTTCCAAAGAAATTTAGTTTTTTATTTTTCATTTGCTAATGCATTATTGGAATCTAAACTACAATTTGGTTTTGTTTTCACAGAAGTTGATGCTTGAAGAATGGACCACAAAATTGAAAGTGATTCTAAGCAACATTATTCTTTTAGAATGTATTAGTGTCGTTGTTAGATTTTGATGTTTTCTTTCCCGTTTTGAAAGTTTTTTTAGTTTTATCCTTTAACATTATTCTTTTAGAATGTAATTCTTAACAATTGTTACATGTATTCTATAAGAAATAATGTATTTTTTGTTTTTATTCTTCAATTGATTGTTCAAGAATTTGTTATTCTACAAGAAGTTTTTAAAGTCATGATCAAGAAATAGGTTCAAGACTATTTTTATTATTTATGGTTCAAGGATATTTTTATTTTTGAATATACTCATAAACATATTCTGTCAGAATGTCCGAATTAAAAGAATTATAATTCGTAAAATCGGATTTTTAAAATTAATAGAATCTACGATCCCTTAAAATATGCAATTTTCCTTTATTAAATGTATATTAATTGACTAAAATACTCTTGTAATTAAATTAGATGATATTTTTCAATTATATTTAATTCAATAATATGTATTAATCACTTTCTTAAAATAAGTAAAATTGATTGACCCACATTTATGCCTACAATAACACAATAATTACTTTGAATAAAATAACCTAAGCCTATATATATATATATATATATATATATATATATATATATATATATATATATATATATATATATATAGAGAGAGAGAGAGAGAGAGAGAGAGAGAGAGAGAACCATTATTAATCAAGGAACCAATCCAAAGCGTCGAAATTTAAAGCGATCAACAACAAAAGTAAGGGTTGTAAACTTTTACAATGGACGCACATGCACCTGATTATAACAAAATCTACTTCTTCTTTTTCGTCTAAATTTTTTTAGGCCATATTTTTTATCGAAAAAAAAACGAGTATACCGTTGTTCACGATTTTTCGTCCTCTTTCCAAAGATATCCATGATGATATATAAAAAACGATTTTTTTTTTCGAAAAAAACCCACTTCATTTTCTTTGTTGAAAAGTTAAGGTCTATTTTTTATAGAAAAAAATTAATAAATTTATCAAAATTCATGTTTTTTTGTACTTTTTAAACATGGATTCATATTCATGTAAAAAAAACGATATTTCAGTTCAGATTCACATTGTGAACCTGTTCATATTCATATTGTGAACCTGTTCAGATTCACATTGTGAACATTCTCAGATTCACAGTGTGCATAATAGTAAGTCAGATTCACAGTGTGAATCTGAACTGATCGAGTTTTTTCACATTGTGAATGTTAAAAATTGAAATATTTACAGTTTAGATTCACAGTGTGAATCTACACTGATCGAAGTTTTTTTTTTTGAACCTTCTCCGATTCACAGTGTGAATAATAGTAAGTCAGATTCACAATGTGAATGTGAAGTGATCGAGCTTTTTCATATTGTGAATATTGAAAGTTAAAATATTTACAGTTTAGATTCACAGCGTGAATCTACACTGTTCGAGTTTTTTTTTAGTCGGTGTTGATGTTTATTAATAGAGTACAAAAAATTAGTATTTTTGGTATAATTTTTTTTTTATAAAAATAAACTTAAATATTGAAAAAACTAACAAAATGAAGTGAGTTTTTTTCAAAAAAAAATCGTTTTTTATATATCAACATGGATCTCTATGGAAAGAGGACGAAAAATCGAGAACAACGGTATATTCGGTTTTTTTTTTTTTGATAAAAAATGTGGCCTAAAAAAATTTAAAACGAAAAAAAGGTGAATTTTTTGGTATAATCCGGTGTGTGTGCGTCCAATATAAAAGTGTACATCTATTTCCTTGGCCGTTGATCATTATGATTTCCGACGCTCACGATTGGTTCTTTGTTAATTATGGTTCTTTATTGAACCTCACCCTATATATATATATATATATATATATATATATATATATATATATATATATATATATATATATATAAAGATCAAATAAAAACAGTAAATAATGTGATAACGTAAAAACACTATCTTTATATTGTTATTCTGTAATGAATGTTATGTGTATTGTTGAAGTGATTCTAATATGAATATTAACGTTTGATTATTCATATATTCATTAGAATGTTATTATTCTATTATAAATTTATGTACGCGCATTTTTGTAGTAAATTTTAATTTTAGTTTTAACGTGTGATTATTCATTTATTCATTGTTGAATAATAAGATAAAAATAGTGTTTTTACGTTCTCACACTATTTACTGTTTTTATTTGAACTATATATATATATATATATATATATATATATATATATATATATATATATATAGGGTTAGGTTATTTTGTTTTTACTAAGTATTGTGTGCCTATGAAATTGATTATGAGCCAATCATTTGGGATAATTTAAGTAAGGGTTCTATATTTATTAACTAATTAAAAATAATCAATTTAATCACACAAATTTCACCATAAGGGTATTCTGGACAATTAACTATATTTAAAAAAGGAAATTTTCGAAATTTAGGGATAATTAGATCTCCTAATTTTAAAAATCTGAAAATCTTATTCAATATTAATTCCAACGTATTTTTATAATGACCGAATTTATTCTGTCAGAATGACATTTTCTTAGAATGTTATATTCTATGAGAATGTCAGAATACATATTCTTATAGAATACATGTTTTGATTGAATGACAGGATACATATTCTTATAGAATGAATATCATATCATATCATTCTTCAAACGAAATAACAACATTTTTTGATTGAATGAACTTTCTAAGAATAACGTATTTTTTTATACAACTTAAATTTTTGTCATCACATTCTTAAAAAATAAAAATCTTAATATACTATTATATCATAATGAAACACTCATTAATAACAAAACAAACACAATTGGTAGATTATTCTAACTGAATATTCTACCAGAATATATACTATAATATATAGTCGTATCATTATATTGTAAATTATTATGCCAGTGCCTTCTTTTGTGAAGATCATTGACCATTGTTCATCTTCATCCCACATGCCATCATCCAACCTTCCAACACTTGATCATCAGGTTCCTTTCACACATTCTATGAGAATAACTTCCTTCAAATAGAGTATTCGATGAGAATAACAGCCATGAAATCGAATGTGTAAGAGTAATATTTTATACATTCACCATGAGCATTCTAAATTTTGTGCATTCTAAAAGAATAAAACTATAAATTATGGCAGAAATCATGATAAAAGATTAATCGAGTTGCAATAAAACCCTAGAAAAATCATTCTTGTGTGATTTTACCATAATCATTCTTATGTGATTATACTAGAACTACAATTCTGACAGAATCATATCTATGTGATTTTGCAAGAATATAATACTCTTTACACATTATTCAAATAAAAAAAATACATTAGATGCAAAATATTCTTAAAGAATGAAACAGTTAAAGATGAGAATAACACCCGATGATGATGTAAGATAGCTATTCTAATATTTCAGTTAGTTGATCACTAAGTAATAACATTACAGTACACAAATAATAACATTAATAGAGATAATTTGTTGTACTCCTGGTTCAGTAATTACATCAAACACATGGTGTGCATTGATGAATTCTAACAGATAGATATAAATTTGACTATGAAATTGGTGTGCATAAAAGTAAATAACTATAAAAAACAATAGCAACATCCAACTAAAATATTATCTAAAAATATGTGAACATATGATTCCAATTCTTAATTCTTAATGGAAACTATAGAACTGATATACAAAAATTAAGCATCGACTTTCCATTATCTTTTTGACAAAAGGCACAAATTTTCACATTGCTCACAATCACCAAACCTGCACCCGCTCATCATTCTCTATTGGGCCTTCGATCCAAATCTTTGAGTTAAAACTCAATTATCATTGCAGACTCCTGCTCCTTCTTGGTTTATAAACTAAACCCAAGATAAGGCCTTTACTTTGGCTATAACAACAACTCGAATGGCCTTATTCTAATGACCTTTGATTTTATAACGCACAGGACACATAACGAACCAAACTCTTGTATTAGAATCAGATCGAATAAACCGAGCTGATGGAATAAAGAAAACAAAAGAGTTTGATCAACACGTGGATGCTTTGGAATAGAAAGAATAGCACCACGTATCTCTAATTCGTGCTTTCGGACATACATATCTTTTAGCTTTTGGCACCTCCTCCTTTTTAGTTGGAGTACTCTTTGATCGTTGAACGGAAACTTGACTCCCCGCCATTTGACTAGTAAGAGTAGGGCGGAAACATTTCTTGTGGCCAGTAACACCACATAGCCAGTCACATCTCTGGCTAATGATTGCTCAATCCTTTAATGAAGATCGGTATATTTCTATCGACTACCTCGACCATTTACTTCTTCAGTATTCCTACTGAAGTTTCGTCACTATATAAGACATGGTTCTCTGAACCAATCAACTCCTTTCGCGGATTTATACTAATCGGACTCGATTCTTTATGACATTAAGATTTGAACGATAATTATCTTCTTAGTCATTACCGAAACGAAGGTAACGACACACATGAATAAAAGGGAATCATTTACTAGCTTCTTGGTAACCTTGTGACTTTGCCTGATCCAAGCGTGAGTCCTGTGCTTCCAGTAGTATAGGCCTCTACTACTATTCACACCTACTGATACTCGTCCCAAGTATTGTCTCGCAGTTCCCAAGTCACCATTCAAAATTTTCACAAAGCAAATTTTTCACACCTGAGTGTGTTCGAACAAATACATACAACAATTTCTCCTAGACTCAACTAGGGTTTTCGCGTTTCTATCAAACATATATTGGATTAATTATACTCGCCTTCTAAAATTCTTCTCATGCATATGCTCGATTTAATATATCCTAATACTTTTCCATAGGTCGATAGAAATTTTACTTCCATTTCTTCATATAAATTCTTTCTCAGGTAGTGTCTACTCTGTAAGACATACTACACCCAAAATTTCCTCTAGCAGTGTAAAGACAAATAGTTTCCAACTACTTACATCATCTTCTAACTCATGCAAACCATCATGCATATTTGTTGGTTTCATTATCCTTTCATGACATCGTCATTCCTGTATCTGAGTAAGTCTTCTTCTCATGGTTGTATCTTTTAAGTCTACTTCATAGGAGTCTATCCTAAGAAGTCTGTATTATAGATGCATCTCAGCAAGCTCTACTAGCTTCAACTTGGTTCTCTGTCATTCCTAATTACAACATTTCTTCTCATATAATAATATGAGTGTATATCTTCTTCAACTAAGTACTCTACCTTACTCTAACAAGTAAGCCACTCAGCCTTTTCACAACCAAATAACCTATTTCACCATCCCAATCTTGTATGTTAAAGTCGGCTTAACACACAATGGAACTTCCATAAGGATGTGATAGAAGTCAATCATTACTTAGTATTATTAAATACTAAGTCTGAGCATCTTGTATAGGATTACTACTCGAACTACATACTTCATCACAAAGTCTTGGCCTAATAAGTCTAAAAACTTCATTAGCCTTTCCTTTTATCTTCATTTAATTCTTCTAAATCTTGGACTACATTAATTTCAATACTGTTGAAGTATTTATAACCATCCTCGGTTCTTCTGACTCTATAAACTATCACTGCTTTAATCTGGACAGCGGTGGAACAACTTCATCGGTTATGCCAAAACATTTATCTCATCTAAATGTATTTTAAACGCACATCTTTCTTCCAAAGATGTTATTATATTATCTTACATATTTTAAATGTATAATACCACTCTATTGGTATTAATACACTATTTACGATTTCACTTCATATTTATTATTTTACGATTTCCCGCAATCGTTTATTTATAAACTTATCAATATCAACTATCATAAGTATCTTTATTACTTCGAAAAAATTTCATGTAAATTCTATTACGAAAATTCTTAGAATTCTGAACATAAAATTTTCTAAACCAAGGTCGGCAACAGACCTTAAACTTTATCAAGTAATAGCAATATAGCTAAGCAACTTAAGGCATGCTATATTTATTTATCATTTAGCACATCTTAGAATATAAGGCATATCTCCTCTTAATATTCTAGTGCTTACCCCATTAGGTATTCAACCTAAAGTATACTAGATACATATTGTATCATCACTTAACAATTCATGTCTAAATGTAGAAATTCTCAAAATTCCAGTTTACATAAACTAATTCTCTAAAATTCTTGAAGTAACTTAATATCTTAGAATAATAGGGTTTATCACTACCCAATACCCCACTTAAGTGTTTCCTATGGTTTGTATCCATATATTTAGAATGATTCAGTTCATATATTGAACTTCCAATAGTTTAAGTCTAAATACCAATCCATGGAATTTAGTTCACTTAAACCACTGCTCTGATACCATGATTGAAAGAACCCCTTTCTATACTTTCATATTTCTGAAAGACCCAAACTTTCATACTTGACAATATAGTTACTCCAAAACATGCTACATGCATATTCATAAAACAATATTTTTACATTGATAAAGTCATTACAAAAGATTGGATACAAACCGACTATGTTTTGAGATTTTACATGACTACCCAGGATATTGTAAATCTATACAAACCTAAACCAAAATACAAAAATAATATTACAACTATTCTAAGTCTTCCAACTATACTGGGTGCTTATTGTCTGCATTATGTTAAAACATTGGGAGGGGTAAGCGATGACGCTTAGTGAGTTCAATAATAGATACAATATAACGTTATGTCATATATATACCAATATGGCAGAAGCAAATAGGAGCAAGGAACAACAAAGGCATAATGTGATAAGCTTTCCATATCAATCAATGACTCGATTCAAAGATATACAATCAATGAGATATAACAATTTCCATACTTGATAAACATCAATAACGTTTTGACCCAAATGGCACTGAAGACAAACAATTTCTGATTAACATTAAGGTAGATTTCAGGTTTTCATGCCCTGTCTAACCATATGCCAATGTCATATAATAGAGTCATTCACTTACTGGGGGACATGCTCTACATGGCCAGAGGCTACATACCAGTACCACTGTGAATCTGAGTTCTTAAACTGATCACATGGTCAAAGGTATAGCTTTGCTATCATAAATAGCAGAAATAAAAATAACACGGGAAAATACTCAGGAATAACATTCTACCGAAGCCAAAGTGATGCCTATGTCATACACTTCATGTTCAACGGTTCATACCAATACCCAAGTGATGCCTATGTCATACACTTCAAGTCAGAGGTACAGCCTTGCTATAAAAATAGCGGATACAACAACTCGAGATGATAACATGGAAAATCACATAGCACATATAACACATAACATACAATTGTTTCTACATATTAAACTCACCGTGAATTAACCGGGGGTCAAAATAATAATTTGGGCAGCACTTCGGCTCTAAATATGACTTTCGTCGTTGAAAACCGGGAGTTTTCTTGAAAACCGGGGCTCTGCGAAGGTAGAGCTTCGAAACCGAAAAGATAAATTTTTCGGGCTTCTAGGGAATCTCGGGGCGTGTTTCGGGCATTGGAATTAATCCCGGGGCTTCGGGGGAAGTCAAAATATTAAAAATATGGAATAATGGGTGAGAAATGGCAAAATTCTCAAAATACCCGGGTAATCTCGCAAGGCCACTATTTATAGGGGAGGAGATCCGGAGCTTCGGATCCGAGGCTGGGAAGCGAGAGGCTCGCATGCAAGGCTCGGACCAGCTGTCAGCACGGCGAGGCTCGGTTCGGACACATGCTCGCTTCGGATTGGGCCTCCTCCTCGGTCGAATCAGAAGCCTACACGCGGGTCGGATCACGTGGGTTTCATGTGCGGATCACATGGCTTTCTTCGGACACCTGTGCGACACGCGTCGCTTCTCGAACATGCCACGCAGCAGCTTCGGACACGTGGCCAGCTCCGAGCGAGGGTGACGTGGCAATCACTATTCATGTGATTTTTCTCGAAAATTGTGCCAAATCTTGTAAAATCCATAACTTTCTCATACGAGCTCCGTTTTTGACGTTCTTTATATGCACGCGTAGAGAAGATTATGCTCTACAACTTTCGTTTAGACTTCGTCGGAAAATTTTGAATTTATTTTTATATTAATATTTTTAACAGACCGGGACTGGTAAATCCGTTAAAAATTCATAACTTCTTCATCCGACGTCCGTTTTCGTCAGACTTTTTACCGTTGTACTACTAATGACGAGACCTTCGATTCTCGTTTAGGTTGTGTCGGCTAAAAATCACTCGATCTAAAATTCGAGTTTTTAGCTGTCTACTGTTAAGCTGAAACTTGTAAAAATCATAACTTCCTCATACGAAGTCAGATTTTGGCGTTCTTTTTATCGAACTTCTCGGTTTAACGAATACTACGACTTTCATTTAGATAACTAAGGCTAAAAAGTAGTTTATCAAAAACTCACTTTTTACGTCATTCGGCACCGTGCCGGTTTTATCGCGGATCTTCGATTGGTCATAACTTCTTCGTTATAACTCGGATTTCGACGAGGTTTTCGCCTACATGTTTCTAACGAGATTATCTACAACTTTCAATAATAAAACTTTACTTATTTAAAATTTTATATTTTCGCTAAATTTCACTATTTGATTTTTAATTGGAATCTCATAAGACTTTCAACATTTTATGAGTGATTCTAAACATAGTTTTACTTCATTTCTAGTAAAAACTATCTGTTAGAACTCAACACTCAATTTCACATAATATTATTAACTTTTCGAATTACATAACACGATTTCAAAACGTGTATGTTACACTCTCTCTTTCTCTCTCTCTCTCTCTCTCTCTCTCTCTCTCTCTCTCTCTCTCTATATATATATATATATATATATATATATATATATATATATATATTAGCCTATTGCAGTATACAAATTAACTTTAAATCAAGTGCTGCTCGTATTAACAAAGACCAAAGAAAATGTGAAAGTAATTAACAATTGTTAAATGACAATAAGCTAATAAACACTTAAGTAAGTAATTGCAAGCCACATATTGTAGCATCAAACGACAATAAAGTAAGAAACACCTTGAATAAGCAACATGCAGACCACAAGGTATCTTGTGTACGTTAAAATTCATTTTTTATTTAGGATTTGATTGTTAAGTGTTTTCTTTTTTACTATAAGGAAAGGAATAATGTAATAAGAATGAAGAAAAAAAGTTACCTGATTGCTTAAGCACAAAATTGATTTTGACTTTGTTGCACGGACTTGACTTTTGTATTAAAATGTGAACTCCCTTCACTGCCAAGTAGACCACATGTCACTTTTTGCCACAAAAATTTGGTTTAACGACACACACAAAGAATGATGTCACACTCCTTCAATTATTTTTATTTGTAAATAAATAAATTTTTAGTTTTAATTAAAAACAAAAGATTTCATTAATTAAAAATAAAAATCATTACATTACTTAAATAAAATAACATGACATTAAAAAAATCATAGAAAATTAGTGTAATAGCCCAAAAATCCAGATAGAATTTTTAATTTTTAAATAAGGTTTACAATCATAAGTTTGATACTAAAAATCCATTACATAAAAACCATCATACAAAATCATCAGAGAATAAATATCAATGAGTGCGGAAAATAATGTAGAGTGCATGTTGCGCCATCAAGCTGGATCCTTTCCCTTGGAACCAGACGCACCTGAAATCACAATACAACTGTAAGCAAACGCTTAGTGAGTTTTTCTAAAATAACACATGAAAATCATACAAATGGGCCCAACCCTTGGGTTCAATCCAAACCCAAAACAAGTATGGCCCCTCGCCCTGGGGTATATTTCAACCCAACAGATCATAGTGGGCCCCGCCCTGGTGTATATTTCAACCCGTCATGTCATACTGGGCCCTTGCCTTGGGGTAAATTTTAACCCAATCACAACATATAACATACAACAACTAACATGTAACATAATGAATATTGGGCCGACCTTGGTGCCTTAGACCCGAAGTTATGGTGAGAATACTCACCTCAGTCTGCTGAGACAATAACTTCTCGTCTACCGATCCAAAGATCTCACACTGAATAAACATACAAATTACCCTAATTAGGATTATGACCCAACCTAGTCAAAGGCCCAAAATCCTAAGTCCAAGATCCTCTACTAAGGCCCATATAACTTACTACCTAAATGGGCCATCATTCAAGGTCCAAAACAATAATGGGTCATAAGGCCCAATAGGCTCAATCTTGACTCCCATGGCCCAAAAATAATGTCCAAAGTCCAATTACCCTAATTGATCCAGGCCCAAGGCTAAGCAAGGCCCAAATGGTTCAAAAGCCCACCGAAAGCCCAACACCCACTGAAGGCGTACGCCCAACGTACAACCTTAATACGCTTAACGTACTTGGTTCTGAGGTGGTACGCGCATCGTACCAGGCAGTACGTCCAGTGTACAAGCAGTTTATGCACCAAAATCCATTAAGTACTTAATACGTGGAAACTCAACGTCCAAAACCAGATCTGAGTCGATTAAGAAGTCCTAGGGCATAAAGTTTGCGACTTTATGCCCTTGAATGCCCCATGGGAACCCAACACCTCATTTAACCCGTTAAGACCCCTTTTAAGACCCTAAATTCATGCATGGAGTCTTAATATACATCAAGTTAACATTTTATGCTTTCAACATGACTAAAGAGCTTGGATCTAACATCTCAACCCTCTGGAGTTGCCCAAACTCGCAAAAGAGGGTTCATGGACCAAGAAATGACTTAAAACCAAACCCTAACTTAAACTAGCAAGAACAATAGCAAGGTATGAGCTTTTTACCTCCACAAGCTCCCCAAGATACTCTAGATTTAGGATCCAAAAGCTCTTCCCACGTTCAAGGCTTGCTCACCACTTCATTCTCCTTGCTAGCACACAAAAAAGAGGGGTATTTTAGTCACTTCAAGCTCAAGAATCACTCATAAAAGATGTAGGGTTTTAGAGACGTTTGAAAGCAATGGAGTGTCACAACTAGGAATTTTAATGATTTGTAAACATTAAACAAGGATAACATTGTAACTAAAACTTGAAAGCATGTATGATGCTTATTCAATGACAACAAAATTCCATCAAACACTCTATAAAAACACTCAAATAGTCAACCAAAGGTTGGAAACCCTAGAAATCCTGGTTTAAGTCCAACATGGACTAGGATTTCCTTATTGGGCCTAATGGGCCAATAAACTTCCAATTTGACTATTTTGGGCTCAGAACTCTTAAATGGGCTCTCATTGGACCCACTTTCATGAGACTTAACCTTTTTGGGCTTTATAAGTCTAAAATGGACTAGTTTACCTTTAATGGGCCTTATTGGGCCATAACAATCCAATAAGCCCTAAAGAGCCACAAATCCATTCTTTCATGCAAGATTGGGCCGTAATCCACTCCAAAGGCCCAATGGGCCGAAAACTATCAATTTGGGCTTCACATTACGAAACTCAAACACTAAGGCCCAAATCTTTTCTTTCCCTTCTCTCTCTCAGCCCAAGTAGGAAAAAAAGAGATGTAATTAGGGAGGGTTGACTTTGATGCCACTTCCCTATTATTCAACATGTAACAATGCTATAATCTCTCATACTTCCATGCATGTCAACTCATTATATCTCTCTTCCCCTCTCTTTTTCTTCTTCGGCCGAGAGCACAAGGAAAACACACACACACAACATCAAACTTCTTCCAAACTCTCTCAAGTATCCTCCTCCTTCCCACTCCAAAATCTCGAAATTTTGCTTGTGTATCAAGAGGATTTCAAGAGAATATCATCACTTCTTGGTAAGTTGTACTTATATCCATGGTTTAGTTTCTTGATTCTTTTACAAATCTCCTTCTAACTCATGAAATTTCATGATCATGCTTCTTAGAACCTATCTAAGCCAAAGTCTTCTCAAGAAGCTTTCTAGGGCCGAAAATAACATCAAACTCTTCCATTCTTTCTTCAAAACTGAAAACAACAAGCAAAGGTGAGTTTATACCCCTCTATTTTCGGTTTTCATATGATTTATGGGGGAGAATACAAGTAAAATGTGAAGATCTATGTGTATTTGTATGTTATGTGTGATTTCTTGTGTTTTATGTGGTAAATATGTGCTAAAAATGAAAGATATTTTGAGATCTATAGTTCAAGAAGGAAAAATATGTGATCTAGGTCATATTTCACTTAACATGTCAAGATAAACTACTATACAAGCTTTAAAATAACACACTACAACATAAAACTAATTATTGGACTATTTTTGTCAAATAAACAAAAGTTTGGGAAAAAGTTGTCATTTACGATTTTTACAAGGCTCAAAATGTCAAAACAGTTAAAATGGAAGTTTCTATGAACATTATGTTTTTCAAAGGACTAAAAATGAAATTTGTAGCTTATTGGGCTAAAATTTTGGGCTTTTCGACCCATAGGCCCAAAGTTGCGAAAAATATGGTTTTAAGTGGCTGAAATGTAAATTTCTCAAAACAGTGGGTAGAAAAGTAAATAAATCTATTTTTGGGGTTAAAATGACCTTATTTTCTAAAAAGGATTGAAAATGCAAAGTTTTTGGATTTTGGGTAAAAAGTGTAAAAATTGCGAAAAGTGTGGATTAAAATGCAAGTCTTTTAACTAAAGGGTTGAAACTTTCTAAAATTTACTTTTGGGCTTAAAACATTATTTAAATAAGTGTTTGGGTCAAAAATGTCAAGAAAAATAGTCCAAGGACCTAATATGTCATTTTTGTTATAAAAAGGACTAAAATTGCCAACTTCACCAAAATAAGGGGCTTAATAGGTCAAACTAATATTTCTGGTCAATTATGTTAATAATAAAATAATTGGGTCAAAATGTACAAAACTTTATAACTTATGGGTTTTAAATAGAAAAATAACTATTTTTATAAATCTATGAATCGTTATAAAACAAATTCGTGATTTTTACGACATATCGATTAAACAACTCGTAACATTAATACTATACAAAACAAGTAAACATTCAAATGTTTGGGCTTGAGAGATTCTAATCATGCTTAATGGGCCTTCGTGACTCATTAACATGACTTTTGGGCCCAACATAAATAATACATGTTATTGGGCCTCCTGTGACCCAGTTACATGCTTAAGGGACCCTCAATGGTTTTTACATGCTATTGGGCCTCAGTGGCCCATTAGCATTACTAGTAAGGTCCAAATAAACTTTATGCGAAATGGGCCAACGCGCCTTTCGTACACTCGACAGCCTTAAATAACATACGAAATTAGTAGGGCCTAGTAGTCCTCTTCTCCTCGTCTGTTAGGCTTACCTTCTCTTCAAGTAAACTAAAATCATATCATTAATCAAGGTTAATCAAATTCATGTGGATTAAGTGAGTAATAACGGGTGACACCAATAAGTGTCGGTCGTAGTCTGTAGTTGTAATCAAAGTCTCCTGGAGGGAGAGCGAGAGTTTGTGTATAGATCTATACGGGGGTGACTCCCCCACACCTAAGCTATTCGCTACAGTTAGACTCGGCCAGTCTAGGGTGACAAAATCTTAAGATCAAATTTCGGTGTTCATTAGAATGCCAAGTGTAACGCCCCGATTCCAGGTATGGACTTAAATAAAAGGTTAATTGGTTTAATGTCCTACTCGACGAGTTGGTTGCCCTACTCGTCGAGTAGCAGCGGGGTTGGAACGCGTGTTTAGTAACCTACTCGACGAGTCTACTAAGGGACTCGACGAGTAGGAGCTGGCAGATGAAACCCTAAATCCCGGGGTTTTGCACCCTATTTAAGGAATGATAAGCCTCCTTTGGCCTCCTTGCAGTCATTTGAGAGCTCAGAAAATCCTAATACGTGTGTGTGTGTGTACCCTTTGTGTGTTTGAAGCTTGAAGAGAGGATCCTTGGAGGGGGAAGGCTTAGAGGAGGAGGAGATTGGAGCAAGTAGAGTGTGAGAATCAACTCTTATCTCAGTTATCATCTTCTGGAGGTAACCAAATCGCCTTTCTCCTTGTGAATCTCTTCTATTGGTTGAGTTTTAGGGTTTTTGGTGAGATATTAAGTTGGAAAGATAAGTTATGGGCTAGATCTGAGGTTGTAACTTCAGATCTGGACCCTCCTTGGATTCTATAAGCATAAAGTTTCAGTTTTGGTCATGATTAAGGTCCCTCTTGAGCATGAAGTTCCATTAAGGACTTAAAATAGGCATTTAGAGCCTTTATAGCCATACATGCACGTAAAGTTTGCAACTTTACGTGATAAGCATGCCCTAGAAGCTTGGATCTGTGATTTGGAGCCGTTGCATGGCTCAAAACAAGTCTGTATGGAAAAAAGGACTGAATGGACTCGGCGAGTCGCAAGGTTGACTCGGCGAGTCACATGAAGATGGTCGTGGACTCGACGAGTTGGATGAACAACTCGGCGAGTCCGATGAAGATTACCATAGGACTCGGCGAGTTGAAGAACAACTCGGCGAGTCGGATGAGTTTTCCCCAAGTTATGAATGTATGTGTGTCCGTCGTGTGCAAAAAGGAAAACTCGACGGGTGGGCTTAGAGTTTGGTCGAGAATCGGAGAAACTCGACGAGTCACCTCGATGACTCGGCGAGTGGGATAGTGTTTCAAGGAACTCGACGAGTAGCCGAGGGTACTCGGCGAGTAAGGTCAACATGGACTGTTGACCTTGACTGTGACTTTGACTTTGACCAGGGGTTGACTAGTGGGTTATGGAGTACCTTATAAGGTTAAGGACTTATGAGTATATTGTGCTATGGTATTAGGTGGTGGAGCCTATGCCAAGTGATTCGAGAGTTGGGTTTTATCTTCCGGGTCGACATTTGCGAGGTGAGTTATCCTCACTATACTAAGGGGTCTAAGGCACCAAGGCCGGCCCATTGGATATGTTATCCTAGCAGTGTTAGATGTTGGGTATGAGTTAGTGTTGCATGCTAGTGGTTATGCCAGTTAGGTAGACCTGTAGGACTACCTGTGATGTTATATGATTATTGCATGCTCAGTGGTTATGTTATGTTATGTGATTGTTATATGGGATGGGTTAAGGTTGTACTGCTTCGTGCGGTAGCCAACAAACCCTGGGAGCATTCCAGTTACGGGCTAAGGGAGATTCGTATTGTGGGCTCGGGAGCATTCCAGTTACGGGCTGAGGGAGACTCGTATTGTGGGCTCGGGGGTATTACAGTCTGTAGGGCTGTGGACCCGTTATGTGCTGTTCTGTTCAGTTTGTTATGATATGTTATTGTTGACATGGTTATGTGGACTGTATGTGTATCGGTATTTTGGGGGTAACTCACTAAGCTTTCGGGCTTACAGTTTCAGTTGATTGTTTCAGGTACATCAGGGGATCGTGGCAAGGCTAAGGCATGATCGTACAGCTCCTCCTGTTATGTTTATGTTTCTGGGAATACTCTGATAGAATGTATTTTGAAAACAAAGTGTAATGTTTTGATGAACTTGACATGTTTTGAAAGTTTAAATTTGTTCGAAATTTTTGGGTGTTACAAGTTGGTATTAGAGCCTTGGTTTGAGTGAATTGGAGGAACACTCGTGTAACTCCAGTCTCAAATCAAGGAAAGGATTTTCAAAATGATTTTTCAAAAAGGTTTTCAAAATAAATAAAGGAGGATGCAGGGCGTACGATCAGCCGGAGCCAGTAAGTAGACCCCAAAATACCATACAAGTTATCCGATTATGTGATATGATAGAACAGCATGTTAGTGCTAGGCTAGGGATCTTCAGGAATTGCATGATAGAATTGCCTGATTACATGATGCCTGCTAGCCTAGGGTTTCCTTTATATGAGATTGACATCATTACTGTAGTTGCTTAGTGTATGCATCACAGTTGTACATAATTAAGATTTTATAGCCTGAGAATGTTTGATTTGGCCTTATGTTCTGTTCTTGTTTGATTGGGAGCTTAGGGTAGGATTGGATATTCGAAAGTCTATAGGGTCCAGTGTTATGTATGGCTAGCATACACTAGTGCTGCAGGGTTGGTGGAATTTTCATGGATAGGAGGGTTGAGTGAGGCCGGGAGGCCAGTTATGAGATGTTTATCTTCCTCTAGGGTGAGGGTTGAGCGCTCGCCATGTTGTGAATTCCGCTAGGGCATTGTGATGATGCTTGAGACAAATATGGGTAGGTGTGGAAGGTAGTATGGGCCCGTACTACTGAAAGCACAAGACCCATACGCGTGTCAAGTAAGTCACAATCCCTAGGGTTAGTAGGGAGTTGGTTCCCAGTGATTTATATGGATTATCTGATATCTTGTGGTATGTTTCAGAATGGTGATGACGAGGCGCTTCGTGGCTGGATCCGGTTCGGGATCAGGATCAGGGGACAGAGGCCAGGAGGGGCCGACAGCACCCGAGCCGGTGGTGCAGATGGGTACAGAGGAGTTGGATGCCAGGATTCGAGAGATCCTGCATGATGAGGTTGCTGCTGCATTCCGGGCTCAGTTACCGGAGATGTTCGGGTCGATTAAGACCGCCATGGTGGAGTATTTCGATGAGCGCTATGCAGCCCTTGCAGAGAAAGCCGCCGCAACAGCTACATCAGTTGTATCAGTGGCAGGAGGAGGAGTTGGTAGAGGTTTTCAGTACAGGGACTTCGATAACACGAAGCCCCCTACTTTTGATGGGACGCAGGATCCCATCAAGGCTATGAGATGGATTTCAGACGTGGAGGGGTGTTTCTTCACATGCTCGTGTCCTGCTGACCAGAAGGTCAGGTGTGCTCTGAACCTGCTTAGGTCTGGGGCCAAGGACTGGTGGAGACTTGCGACTGGGTCGTACACTGATGATCAGAGAGCTGCTGTTACTTGGGAGCAGTTCAGGGATATGTTCCGCGCCCGTTACATTCCACGGGTTGAGCGGGAGCGGTTGGCACAGGAGTTTTTGAGTTTGAGACAGGATGGGGAGTCGGTGACGGAGATCACCCGTATGTTCACTGAGCGGGCGATGTTCTGCCCAGAGTTTGCTTCCGAGCAGTCTCAGATGACCCGTTATCTGAGTATGCTCAAGACCGATATCCGACAGTTTGTATCTACCCAGCGATGTGACACTCTTCTGGAGTTGCAGGAGGCCGCAAGACGGTGAGAGTTAGAGATTGAGTTGCAGCTGAGGGAGCAGCGGTCGGCCCCGGCACAGTCACAGTCGGCACCAAAGCGGTCTAAGACCGCAGATTTGAGGTCTAGGAGTCAGCAGAGCCGCTCTTGTGGAAAGTGCGGCAGGGTTCATTCCGGGATTTGTCGAGCCAGCAGTGGGTGCCACAGGTGTGGCAAGGAGGGGCACTATGCGAAGGATTGTCGCCAGGTCGTTCCGATACCGAGTATGAAGTTATGTTACCATTGTGATCAGGTTGGCCATTTGAAGGCCAACTGCCCGTTACTCGCCGCCAAACCGGCGCAGGCTCCAGCGCCGGCTACTTTGAGGATCACGGATGGGAGACCAGTCAGGGCAGAGCCTCCGAAGGCTCAGGGTCGTGCCTTCCAGCTTACAGCGGAGGAGGCCAGAGCAGCACCAGATGTGGTTGCTGGTATGTTTATATCCCTTATCTCGTTTCCTATATCTGATGTATGCTTATCTGTTGTACCTGTGGTTAGGTACGTTTCTAGTGAACTCCTTGCCTGCTTTGGTCTTATTTGACTCGGGGGCGAGTCGGTCCTTCGTATCTCAGTCTTTTAGTAGGGAGTTCAGTGCGCCAGTGGGCGAGCTAGAGTGTCCGTTGCGAGTGTCTATCGCCAACGAACACGGGGTTTCTGCTTCTTCAGTTTATCGAGGGTGTGACCTGGAGATTTTCGGGGTGTCCTTTCCGATAGAACTGATTCTGATCCCCATGGGGGAAGTGTGCGTGATTGTGGGCATGGATTGGCTCAGTCGGTTCGGTGCTATGATCGATTGCGAGGGCCAGCGAGTGGTGGTTCAAACCCCAAGTGGGGGAGAACTGGTTATATATGGCGAGGGCACCAGGGTGGGATCAGGGTTTTGTTCAGCTGCCAGGGCTCGACAGTACCTTCAGCACGGGTGTGCGGGTTATCTAGCGTATGTGGTAGATACGCGAGTCAGGGATCAGATTTCGGTTTCCGATGTACCGGTGGTCAGGGAGTTCTCAGATGTGTTTCCAGAGGAGTTTCCAGGAATACCTCCGGAGAGGCAGGTCGAGTTCAAGATCGACCTGGTGCCAGGTGCGGCCCCTATCGCTAAGGCGCCGTACCGATTGGCACCACCAGAGATGCAGGAGCTGTCGTCGCAGTTACAGGAACTGCTGGGCAAGCAGTTCATTCGACCTAGCAGTTCTCCATGGGGAGCACCGATACTTTTTGTCCGGAAGAAGGACGGTTCGCACCGGATGTGTATCGATTACCGGGAGTTGAGTAAGTTGACGGTGAAGAACCGTTACCCACTCCCGAGGATAGACGATCTCTTCGATCAGTTACACGGCGCATCTTGGTTTTCCAAGATAGACTTGAGGACTGGGTATCATCAGGTCAGGGTCAGAGAGGAGGACGTGGAGAAGACCGCGTTCCGAACTCGTTATGGACATTACGAGTTCGTGGTGATGCCGTTTGGGCTCACCAACGCGCCAGCGGTGTTCATGGACCTGATAAATCGGGTCTGCAGACCGATGCTTGATCGCTCGGTCATAGTGTTTATAGATGATATCTTGGTGTATTCCAAGACCCGAGAGCAGCATGAGAAGCATCTGCGAGAGCTGTTGGGAGTTCTGAGACGAGAACGGCTATACGCCAAGTTCTCGAAGTGTGAGTTTTGGTTACGAGAGGTCCAGTTCCTCGGACATCTCGTTAACCAGGAGGGGATTTTGGTCGATCCGGCCAAAATCGAGGCGGTTATGCAGTGGGAGATTCCGAAATCTCCCTCAGATATTAGGAGCTTTCTGGGATTGGCAGGGTACTACCGGAGGTTCATACGGGATTTCTCCAAGATTGCAGTACCCCTCACTCGTCTGACGAGGAAGGGGGTGGATTTCCGGTGGGGTCCCGAGCAGCAGAGGGCGTTTGAGACCTTCCGTCAGCGTTTGTGTGAGACACCAGTATTGACACTCCCGGAGGGAGTTAAGGATTTTGTGGTGTTCTGTGATGCATCCATCACAAGTTTAGGGGCGGTCCTCATGCAGAGAGGACGAGTGATAGCCTACGCATCGCGGCAGTTGAAGCCGCATGAGACGAGATACCCTACGCATGACTTGGAGCTGGGGGCGGTGGTGTTCGCCCTCAAGATATGGAGACATTACCTCTATGGGGTCCGCTGTACCATTTACACGGATCACAAGAGCTTGAGACATATCATGGATCAGCCGAACCTGAACATGAGGCAGCGCAGGTGGCTGGATGTAGTCAAGGACTACGACTGTGAGATCCTTTACCACCCCGGTAAAGCGAATGTGGTTGCGGATGCTTTGAGCCGCAAGTCAGCTGGGTCTTCCACCCCCGCGGTATGTATGAGGATAGCGGTGGATTCTCCGCTTGTGAGTTTGATCAGAGATGCCCAGGTAGAGGGCATGCGACCGGAGAATTGGAAGCTGGAGAGAATCAAGGGTGAGAATACCCGGTTCATAAAGGATAGTCGGGGACTATTGACCTGATGCGGTCGGGTTTGGGTTCCGATGTCTGGTGGGGTTAGGCAGACGGTTATGGAGGAGGCTCATAAGTCTCATTTCTCTATTCACCCGGGGGGCCACCAAGATGTATCGGGATTTAAGTTTGAGCTATTGGTGGCCGTGCATGAAGCGAGAGATCGCTTGGTACGTCGAGAGGTACTTGACCTGTAGAATGGTCAAGGCCGAGCATCAGAGGCCGCATGGAAAGCTGCAGCCCCTAGAGATTCCCATGTGGAAATGGGAACAGATCACGATGGATTTTATTACCAAGTTGCCGAGGACGGCAAAGGGGTTTGATGCTATTATTGGATCAATGTCTAAGTCCATAACTATATTTGGTATGTACTTGACCCGACTCGGCATGGTCCATTTGGGTTGCACTTCACCGACACAATTTATATGGATAGTCTTTTGAGAATAGTATATTTATGATTTATATTAATATATTATAAGTTCTAATATATTAATATATAATCATATTATTTAATTAGTATTGATCAAGAATTAATTTATAATTAATTAAGTGATCAAAAGGAACTAATTAAATATGGACTCTTAGATATATATATATATATATATATATATATATATATATATATATATATATATATGTGTGTGTGTGTGTAGTGGGCCAAGTTCATTTAGGTTGGGCTAAGTCTTCATGGATAGTCCATGGAGCTTTGACCCATGGATCCTAGAAAATGAAAGGTCATGGGTATTAGGGTTTAACCCTAATCCTCCACACTATATAAAGGGTCTTATGGTTCATGAAATTATGCTAGTGGCTAGTGTGGATACACTAAAGAGGGCAATAACCGATTTCATAGTGTGAGCCAAGTATCCATATTCTCTAAAGGTTTTCCAAGGTGTTTTGGTGATTTGTGATTCCACTTGAGGGTTCCACACTATTGGGGCTAAGCTCTTAAAGCTTGAAGACATCAAGCTACATCAAAAGGTATGTCATCTAACTAGAACTTTGTAGTATAGGTGCTTCATAATATGCTAGTTAGGATGAAACCTTGGAATATTTAATATTTGCATGTATAATAGAGAAAACATAGATCCAAGGTTTATAGGGTTGCATGTACACCATAGGAGTGTTAGAATGCTCAAAACCCAACAGCTATATGGGTCATCGTGGATCGATTGACCAAGAGCGCCCACTTCTTGGCTATACGGGAGAGCTCATCGGCCGAGAAATTGGCCGAATTGTACGTTCGCGAGATCGTGTCTCGCCATGGGGTTCCTGTCTCCATTGTCTCTGATCGGGATGTCAGGTTTACCTCCCGCTTCTGGCAAAAGTTTCACGAGGAGCTGGGCACGCGGTTGCACTTCAGCACGACATTCCACCCACAGACAGACGGCCAGAGCGAACAGACTATTCAGACCCTCGAGGACATGTTGAGGGCGTGTGTCATTGATTTTGGTGGGAGTTGGGATTCTCACCTACCGCTTGCGGAGTTCGCCTACAACAACAACTATCATTCTAGCCTTGGCGCCCCGCCATTCGAGCTGTTGTACGGGCGGAGATGTCGCACCCCGGTCTGTTGGGGTGAAGTTGGACACAGAGTGATGGGTAGTACGGAGGTAGTCTTGCAGACTACCGAAAAGATCCAGCAGGTTAGACAGCGTTTGCAGACCGCTCCGAGTCGGCATAAGAGTTATGCCGACAGACGCCGATCTGAGTTGGAATTTCAGGTGGGTGACATGGTACTCTTGAAGGTCTCGCCCTGGAAAGGCGTGATTCGCTTCAGGAAGAGGGGAAAGTTGGGCCCCCGATATATTGGGCCGTTCAGGATCATTGCCAGGATTGGCAAGGTAGCTTACAGGCTAGAGCTGCCGGAGGAGCTTAGCCGGATACACAGCACTTTCCACGTTTCGCAGCTGCGAAAGTGCATCATGGACCACGAGGCAGTAGTATCGCTGGATGATATTCAGGTCGATGAGCGCCTGAACTATGTGGAGAGACCTGTGGCTATTTTGGAGAAGAAGATGAAGATTCTGAGGAATAAGGAGATATCTTTGGTGAAAGTACAGTGGGAGCATCGAAGGGGGTCCAAGTGGACGTGGGAGACGGAGGGCGAAATGCGGGAGCATTACCCGGAGTTATTCGTTGCAGCAGACTTCGAGGACGAAGTCTAGTTCAAGTGGGGGAGAATTGTAACGCCCCGATTCCAGGTATGGACTTAAATAAAAGGTTAATTGGTTTAATTTCCTACTCGACGAGTTGGTTGCCCTACTCGTTGAGTAGCAGCGGGGTTGGAACGCGTGTTTAGTAACCTACTCGACGAGTCCACTAAGGGACTCGACGAGTAGGAGCTGGCAGATGAAACCCTAAATCCCGGGGTTTTGCACCCTATTTAAGGAATGATAAGCCTCCTTTGGCCTCCTTGCAGTCATTTGAGAGCTCAGAAAACCCTAATATGTGTGTGTGTACCCTTTGTGTGTTTGAAGCTTGAAGAGAGGATCCTTGGAGGGGGAAGGCTTAGAGGAGAAGGAGATTGGAGCAAGTAGAGTGTGGGAATCAACTCTTATCTCAGTTATCATCTTCTGGAGGTAACCAAATCGCCTTTCTCCTTGTGAATCTCTTCTATTGGTTGAGTTTTAGGGTTTTTGGTGAGATATTAAGTTGGAAAGATAATCTATGGGCTAGATCTGAGGTTGTAACTTCAGATCTGGACCCTCCTTGGATTCTATAATCATAAAGTTTCAGTTTTGGTCATGATTAAGGTCCCTCTTGAGCATGAAGTTCCATTAAGGACTTAAAATAGGCATTTAGAGCCTTTATAGCCATGCATGCACGTAAAGTTTGCAACTTTACGTGATAAGCATGCCCTAGAAGCTTGGATCTGTGATTTGGAGCCGCTGCATGGCTCAAAACAAGTCTGTATGGAAAAAAGGACTGAATGGACTCAGCGAATCGCAAGGTTGACTCGGCGAGTCACATGAAGATGGTCGTGGACTCGACGAGTTGGATGAACAACTCGGCGAGTCCGATGAAGATTACCATAGGACTCGGCGAGTTGAAGAACAACTCGGCGAGTTGAAGAACAACTCGGCGAGTTGAAGAACAACTCGGCGAGTCGGATGAGTTTTCCCCAAGTTATGAATATATGTGTGTCCGTCGTGTGCAAAAAGGAAAACTCGACGGGTGGGCTTAGAGTTTGGTCGAGAATCGGAGAAACTCGACGAGTCACCTCAATGACTCGGCGAGTGGGATAGTGTTTCAAGAAACTCGACGAGTAGCCGAGGGTACTCGGCGAGTAAGGTCAACATGGACTGTTGACCTTGACTGTGACTTTGACTTTGACCAGGGGTTGACTAGTGGGTTATGGAGTACCTTATAAGGTTAAGGACTTATGAGTATATTGTGCTATGGTATTAGGTGGTGGAGCCTATGCCAAGTGATTCGAGAGTTGGGTTTTATCTTCCGGGTCGACATTTGCGAGGTGAGTTATCCTCACTATACTAAGGGGTCTAAGGCACCAAGGCCGGCCCATTGGATATGTTATCCTAGCAGTGTTAGATGTTGGGTATGAGTTAGTGTTGCATGCTAGTGGTTATGCCAGTTAGGTAGACCTGTAGGACTACCTGTGATGTTATATGATTATTGCATGCTCAGTGGTTATGTTATGTTATGTGATTGTTATATGGGATGGGTTAAGGTTGTACTGCTTCGTGCGGTAGCCAACAAACCCTGGGAGCATTCCAGTTACGGGCTAAGGGAGACTCGTACTGTGGGCTCGGGAGCATTCCAGTTACGGGCTGAGGGAGACTCGTATTGTGGGCTCGGGGGTATTACAGTCTGTAGGGTTGTGGACCCGTTATGTGCTGTTCTGTTCAGTTTGTTATGATATGTTATTGGTTACATGGTTATGTGGACTGTATGTGTATCGGTATTTTGGGGGTAACTCACTAAGCTTTCGGGCTTACAGTTTCAGTTGATTGTTTCAGGTACATCAGGGGATCGTGGCAAGGCTAAGGCATGATCGTACAGCTCCTCCTGTTATGTTTATGTTTCTGGAAATACTCTGATAGAATGTATTTTGAAAACAAAGTGTAATGTTTTGATGAACTTGACATGTTTTGAAAGTTTAAATTTGTTCGAAATTTTTGGGTGTTACACCAAGAAAGACGAACTAGTCATTATCATGCATGGTTATAACGACTCACGTAGAAATTCGATATCATTTAAGTAATCTAGGGAAATCATATTCATTCGATGTGACGATACAATAATGTAAAACCATCATAACTTTTTATCGGAAAACATCGGGTTTTCCAGGGAAACCAATCTTGCTCATTTGTACTTTCAAAAACTATAATGCAAAACTTCTCATTTATTCATGTTTTGAAATCATTCACGCATATACTTACAGGATCATCACAACATTTTCAAGAAAAGTCTTAATACAGAAAATATCGGATTTTTTGGGTTTTACGAACGACATAAACTATTTTACATCAAACACACTTATGAACTCACCAACATTATATATGTTAACCGTTTTCAAAATAACTTGTATTCTCAGGTAATCGTTAGACAAGGAAGCATCCAGTGTGTTGAAAGTTTCTTTTGTAGTTGCTAATCACCAAACATTTTATATTTTGGAATCATGTAATGTAAACCTTGTACTTGATGTAAACAATGCCAATTGTACTATGTAATGTTTGGTGATGAATGTTTTATGTTTCATGTATATTCATTGTGATGATATTTCAATTTAAGTCACGCGAGCCCTTGGACGTTTCCGCCGTCTGGTTCGGGGGTGTGACATGGAGGCTGGTAAGGAAGGGGGTCCAAGGTCATAAAGGAGTTTAAATAGGGCACAAGTCCGATCATTAGGGTTTTAGACCTCGTCCTTGTACGCCCCGCGTCCGAGCTTGTACACCCTGCATACGAGCCTAAGCCACTCGATGCATCCGCTTGTGTACGCTAAGCGTACACACATATACGCACAACGTACGGAGGGTCCTCAAATGCCAAAATTTACATACTTCAAGGGTTAAATGAAATACATGTATTTTTGAATGTTACAATTAGAAAATAAAAAACTAGAAAGCTTAAACCTACAACTTAAAAAAACACATCAAATTATTAAAAACTTGGAAAAAAAAACTAGAAATTAAAAATGCCTAGCGCAACGTTTTCCACGTCTTCCTTCATCGCCAAAACTAATTGAAGCGCATCCCTAGTCATATTCGACGTGTCCATCGCTAGCACTCTCAGGTCGCTGTCCCTTTGTTTCCGAGTCTCTCTATCCGAAGCAAGTTGCAAAATTTTATCAATTCTATCTTTTATGCCTTGCACATTCTCGCCCATTTCTTTCAAGTCATCTGATTCCGACGCTTTGCCCTTGTCTTTGCTTTTTGTTTTGTCCCTTCCCATCGGTCGGGGGGGGTGACACTTGAACGGACTCATCATCATTGAGGTCGAAACCAACACGAGCATCCGATGAAGTGTGATCGGATTCGGAAGTTCTTGACCGTTTTGATCCACTATCGATGTGCTCGTCGATTGTTTTTTGATTTTGCCATTTTTTTTGCCTTTGAGTAGATTCCAAACTTCAAAAAACTTGAAATTCTTCTTTTGTTCTTTTTGGTAAATGTTAAAAGCTTTCTCCAAAATCACATCGTCACTTTCGCCGCTTTTCCGTTGCTATTTCATGTTGTTATACAAATCGTTAAACAACATGACGTATTTGTTCATCTTTCCCCATTTCCAGTAGACTTGATGTTTAGAATGATATGGTTGTAAGTTCATTCCATTGTCGAAACTAGCTCTAATGCGCATCCAAAAACAATCATGTTTTTTGTCCCCTCCTGTCTTCACATCTTCTTAAACGTCAATCCATGATTGTGCTAATACTAACACTTCTTGAGGTTCCCACGTTTTAGATTCCACCTTCTCTTTTATTTTATTTCCTGGTTGAGATGGTTGAGTTTGTGGAACAAATTTTGGTTCGGATTCGGAAATGGGTGTTTGTGGTTGTGATTGTGTTTGTGGAACAAACTCCGGTTGAGATTCAAAATCAAAAGGATCAAAATCGAATTGTGGTTGTGTTTGTGGAAGTGGTTGTGTAGGGCGTTGTGGTTGTTGGATATGTTGCGGAAAATAGGGAATCATACCGCCGTAGTGGGAGAAATGGGGCGAATAAACCGGTTGATCGATTGAAAGTATTGGAGTTGTGGTTTTTCTAGTGGGTGTTTTTTGGTTGATAGGATTTTTGGAGGATGACATTTTTGTAGGTTTTAGAATAAAGAAGATGGTAAAAAAAGAAGTTTTTTGTGAGTTATTTTGGTTAATATGGTAATGTATTTATAGTGTTAGTAAAAAAAATTAAATTAAATTTTTGACCGTTTGCAACGGTAAGAAAGGTGGCCAATCAAAATCGTCCGTGAAGCGCTCCCTTCCACAGCCGTAGTGCGGCCTCAGCCGCACCTCTACCGTACCTACGAGCGGTGTTCCGTCCTACATGGCACAAGACTGCGGCCAATTCCAAAGCCCACTCCCTAAAGCCTTTGTGTTCATCTATATTCCATCATGGCTTGATGTTGATTTTGATTGTACGATGAATGATAACATTTTCTTATTGGATGTCTAAAGAATCTAGACCTTTCTTCTAGTTTTGTCTTTATTCTCAAAAGAAACCTTCATTTTATATACATGATGCACATAGTGGACATAAAATAATTATCATTTAATAGCATCAAAAAAGCATGTCACGAGCTCAAGCATTAGGCACCAAGAACAAGCATACAACGACCATTACATAATATATTTTATGAGTTTACAACATATAATCTTCGTAGGTTTAAACCCATGAAAACCACGGTTGAGAAATAATAGTATTGGCAATTCTAAATCGTAATGATTAATCAAAGATTTGCAATAAATTTATTAATTTACAAAGATCAGGGTTTTGTCTATAGGTTTATAATGATTAATTAAACATATGCAATTTATTTAACAGTTAATTCAATCAGTATTTTTTAATTTCAATAATATCAATCGAACTTGAATCGAATAGAGTTCGATTTAGTATTTCATTGATCTATTTATGATTAAATCCAAATAAGTAGAAACTGAACATTAACCGCATGAAATACATGAATACTAATAGGAATGTCAAAATGTCTCGTGAGACCCTGAACCCCTGGGCTCCGATCCCATATGGGGGATATTTGTTAAAAAAAATTTGGGGGCGGGGGCGGGTACGGGGCAAGGTTAACCCCATTTTTAATTTTGGAGGTGGGGACGCAGGTAGGCAGTCCTTATTTAATACTAATCTATGTAACATCCAAATTTTCAGGAATGAATTATAAGCTTTATATGTATTTTCCCAGGGCAACTCGACGAGTTGGGAGGTGCCCACTCGTCGTGTTGAGTTTTAATGGCCACGTCCTTTTCAATACCTACTCGACGAGTTGAGGTTGTGCATGAAAACCCTAATTTTTAGGGTTTGCACCCTATTTAAAGGACCTTAAGTCCCCTCACCGGCCTCCCTCACCACCTTATTGCCCAGAGAAACCCTAGCTCGAGCCTTATACCTTATTGTGTGTGAGAGAGAGCCTTAGAGAGTGATTTTGGTGTGGTTGTGAAGGAACTTGGAGCTTGAAGAGGTTGGAGTGAAGGGAGAAGCTGTAGATCCGACATTTACACTGTGTTAGCAACCATTTGGAGGTAAAAAGTCTTTACCTTGGCTTTCCATTTCTTAGATCTTCTCCTATGGAAGTTTAGTGTCTTTTAGCCCAATATGGATCCACTTTTGGAAGATGAGCTTGATTCGAAGTTGTAACTTCAGATCTGGACACCTCTAGGCCCCTTAGGCCTAAAGACTCAAGCTTTATCAAGGTTTGGCCATCCTCCATGTCCTAAACCACTTATTAAGCTTCATATGAGTGTTTTAACCCCTTGGATTCCATGCATGGACGTAAAGTTAACAACTTTACATGGTATCTTAACCCTAGGGGACTATATCTGTAGTTTGGGGCTTTGGATTCGACTGGAAAGGACAAAATATGAAAAGGATGAAGAAACTCGACGAGTTGAGTCGGGTTTTCCCGCTTTCTGGATTCTGAGTGGACTCGCCGAGTTGATGAGATAACTCGACGAGTTGGTTAGGGTTTTTTCCTGATTTTATGAGTTCTGAAGGAACTCGACGAGCTGCTAGCTGCACTCAACGAGTTGGGTCAATATGGACTGTTGACCTTGTGTAACACTCCAAACCAGGTATTACCTTAAAGCCCTTGAAGAATTTAAAATTTCATAATAAGTCCCTTAAGTACGTTGGTCGTACTCATGGGTACGCTTGGCGTACTGTGTATAATTGATCGCGGAGGGACAACACGTACGTTGGGCGTACCAAAAGTATGTTGGGCGTACGTGACGGATGTCCAAACCCTAATTTCCGGACTTGAGCCCTATATAAGCATCCTTATCTCATTTGAGCCTCACTCTAATCAGCCTCCCTCACCTTCAAACGTCTCTGAAAACCCTAATACCATTTGAGAGTGTGTTTTGAGCTTAAGGAATGCATTTGTGGCCATTTTAGTGTCCATTCAAGAAGGAGAAGTTGTGAAGCAAGCTTGGAGTGGCATTGGGCTTCAAGAATCTGCATCTTGTTCACCTTGAGGAGCTTCTGGAGGTATAAAGCTTTGATCTTTCCATCTTATTCATTAGATCTAGCTAGGGTTTTCTAGTTTTGTCCCTTTTGTTGGTTTTGAATATCCTCTTGTGATTTGAGCAATTCCAGAGGCTAGAGAGGTTAGATATGAGGTCCTTTGGTCCATTCATAGCATAAAAATGAAGTCTTGATGGGTGTTTTGACCTCATGCATGGATTAAGACCCTTAGGAAGGTCTTAATGGGTTGTTGGAGCATATGAGACATGCAAAGGCATAAAGTTGCCAACTTTATGCCCTAGGACGTTTTAATGAACCTAGATCTAACTATTTGATGTGAGGAAATCGAGTATTAAGCACTTAATGGAAGAAGTGCTTAATTTGTTAGTACGCTGGGCGTAAATTTGTGTATGCAACGCGTACTGCCTAAGGACTCAGTACGCTGCGCGTACCAGGGTGGTACGCCAAGCGTACGCACATCAGTTGGACTTGGACTTGTTTTGGGCCTTTGAGCTTTTGGGCCTCAATTAGTCATTGGGCCTGGTCACGTTTTGGGGTTAGTGGGCCAATATATATGTTTTGGGCCATGGATGATATGGTTGGGCCTTATTGGGCCATGAGGCCCATTAATGATAACTAGACATGGACTTTGGGCCCAATAGCAAAGGAAGACTTTTGGGCCATTGAGAGAGGACTTGGAGCTTGGACCCTTCAATTGGATTGTATTCAGTCCTAAACTTGAGTAATGTTATTATTGTTTAGCACGGGGTTTACAGACTGTTAGGAGAGCAGCTTTCGGATTTAGCAGACAAGGTGAGTCTTCTCACCATACCAATGGGTCTAAGGCACCAAGGCCGGCCCATTTTATGTGATGCAGATTGTTGATTGATTATGCGATATGTTGTGTGACATTTGCATGGAAGACCACGTGGGGGTTCCCGTGGAATTTGGTATAAGACCTTGGAGGGTTTCCATGGCATCATAGTATATCTGCTTGTATAGTTTGCATTATGTCTTGTTTGGTAGGAAGACCTTGTGGGGGTTCCCAAGGCAGGAAGACCTTGTGGGGGTTCCCAAGGCAGGAAGACCTTGTGGGGGTTCCCAAGTCAGGAAGACCATGTGGGGGTTCCCATGGCAGATAAGACCACGTGGGGGTTCCCGTGGCATTAGGTGTAAGACCCTGGAGGGTTTCCAGGGCTTCCTTATATGTTGTATGCATGGCTTATGTGATATGTGTAGCTTTATAGCTAATTTGATATGTGTTATGTGGTTTGTGTGTGGGGTATGCTCTGGGGGACTCACTAAGCCTTAGCTTACAGTTTGTGGATTTGTTTCAGGTACATCTGAGCCCAAGGGCAAGGGCAAGGCTTGATGGCGCGACGTGCACTCTCTCACCGACATTTTATGGAACACTCTGATGTTTTTAAATAAAGTTGTAATGAATGTGGATTTGAAAATAATTGTTTTGGGATTTCATGGTTTAAGGAAATGGTTTGATTAATTAAAATTGAAAATTTTCTTTTGAAATTTTGGGTCGTTGCACCTTGACTATTGACTTTGACTTTGACCGAGGTTGACCAAGTTTGACTTCTAAGGGTATTTTGGTAATTTGGGATCTTGATGGAATTGGTCTTATGGTGGTTGAGTTTGGAGCCGTGATTCGAGAGCTTGATCTTTTCAGTTCAGTTCAACATTGTGAGGTGAGTTTTCCTCACTATACTTAGGGGTCGAAGGCACCAAGGTCGGCCCATTGGATTGATATCCTGGTAGTTGTTGTTATGCTGAGTACGAGTTAGTTATGCATGCTAGTTTGATATGCTAGTCTAGTAGGTCTGTAGGACTTCCTGTGATATTGTCTAATTATTTGTATGTGTTTTTAGTTGTTACATGTCGACATGTTGTGTGGGTAGGGTTGAGGTTATACTGCTCCATACGGTAACCAAAAAACCCAGGAGTATGCCAGACATGAGCTGAGGGCCATGGAAAGCATGCCAGACTCATACTAAGGACTCCTAAGCATTCTAGATGCAAGCTGGGGGCCATGGGATCATGCCAGACTCGCACTGAGGGATGATCATTTATATTATAGTCTTAGGACTGAAGGGGCAAGCCAATCATAAGTTGTGGGCTCGAGAGCAAGACAAACTTATGATGTGGGCTCGGGAGCAAGCCAAATGTGAGCTGTGGGCCTGAGAGGCAAGCCAGCCTCACACTGTGGGCTTGGGGGTAATCCAGTATGTATAATTGTGGACCCATTACATGTTGTTTATTATATGTGCTATTTGTTATGTATCGGTATTTTGGGGGGAACTCACTAAGCTTCGGGCTTACAGTTTTGGATTTTGTTTCAGGTACTTCGGATGATCGCGGGAAGGCGAAGGCTTGATCGTGCACCGTCGAACTCTTGGGTCTCTTCCCGAGATCCTCCACTAAATTCACATGACCTGAACCTCTCTTATCTAGGTACTCCTAATCGATCTTCTGCCCTCGGGCTCTAGGACCCTTATCATTCAGGGTCTCGCACCCTGACCCACTCACCAGCTCAATCGTCAATGGTTGAACTGCAATAGCTGGAGCAACCTCTGCTCTAAACCGGGATACTAACTACCCCCAAGACATAGTCTCCAATCCCGAAAGTGCAATAGATCGCATAATCAATCCTTGCTGCCTGATACAAGAGATCCAAGGCGAACTCAAAACCCTAGCAGTCCTTCCACTAACTGGCTCACCACCGGAGTCGGGACCAAACCGTGGTCCTTCCTCATGTGTGCTCATCCTCATCTGGCAAAGCAGCTACCCTCAATATCAGAGCATAACCAAGAACTATCCCTCCTATAAGCTTCTTAGATTCTCCAAGAATTTCACCGATTCGAGTATGGATCCTGTGCTTTCAGTAGTACGGGCCCAATACTACCTTCCACACATATCTATACTTTCCTATGCAATCCTCCTGAATCCTCTAAGTCACCTACTCCACTGATGCACCAAATTTCTGCTAAACAGCAACATAATACCCACCGAAGCAACTCCTAGGCTCTCCCTAGGTTCCCAAACTCATCGAACTGCCCCACTAACTCACTGGAGCATATCCTAGGCTTTCCTAGGTTCCCAACCTTGCCCTGCCATCAGCTGTTGAAGAACTCCTCACGATGCCAACCATCCACCTCCTGAATATCGTCATATTCACTTAGTAGCTGACTCCCATCATTCAAGAGTTCCACAAAGCACAAAGCAAGAAGCATTCGTGCAGTAGCACTCCGATCCAAAGAACTATCATAGAACATTCAGCCCACATACCACAACTCATGCTATCCACATCCATCCATCCTCACTGTCGGTTGCCTTATGCATGCAAATTATACACAGAACAAGATCTAATAGACTGTCGAATAATAGACTCTACCCTAGGACCACAACCAGACAAGGAATAGAAAATAAGGCCAAATCAATTATTCTAAGGCTATAAGATCCTAACCGTATACAATTTTAAAAGCATACACTTAGCAGTTACTAATACCAACAATCATTCTCGTTCTAGCATGACATCCAACATCTCCAAGGCTACAAGCATCACATATCAGGCCAATCTATCACTGACTAATCGGCACTAGCATGCAAGTCTACCAGATCATGCAACATATAAAGGCATCTCTCTTAGCCCTAACTAGCATGCGATTCACAGATTCATAAATCAAGTCATAACAGATAACATATATGGGCATTCTGGGGAAAACTTACTTGAGCTTCGATGATTGCATGCACCACACCCTTTCTTGTCTTAGAAAATCCTTTCCTTGAAAACATTTTTCTTTTTGAAAACCTTACAGATCCTCAGTTTGAGTTCAGACTCACCTGAAAGTATGTCCGAATCCCTCAAACCAAGGCTCTGATACCAACTTGTAATGACCCAAAAATCAAGGGTAAAAATTTCATTTTTCAATATAGTCAAAACACATATATCTTTTAAATCCAAGCTTTCCAAAACATTACTAATTAAAAACATTTATCAGAGTTCATCCCAAAATCGAATATTGCGGAAAAAACGAGTGTGTGCGTTGCGATCAAGTCGGGCCCTTCCTTTCCAAACCGATGATAACAGAAACCATAAACAAAACTATAAGCACGAAGCTTAGTGAGTTCCCCATAGCATACCCCACATAATCCACATAGTCACATAAACCATATCGGCCATATAAGCGGCATAAGCCACATCAATCACATATGTCATATCAATCACATAAGCCATATAAATCACATAAGCCTTGCGTATGAACATATAAGGATGCTATGGAAACCCTCCAAGATCTTATACACATAATCACATAAATCATATCAACTACACAAGTCATGCATATAAACATATAGGGATGCCCTGGAAACCCTCCAGGGTCTTACTCCGGGTGTCATAGGAACCCCCTCATGGTCTTAGCCCACTGCCATGGGAACCCCCACGTGGTCTCACAAACATATAAGGATGCTATGGAAACCCTCCAAGGTCTTACACCGGGTGCCATAGGAACCCCCTCATGGTCTTATCCCACTGCCATGGGAACCCCCACATGGTCTTAGCCTGGAATGCCATGGGAACCCCCACATGGTCTGATATCCAACTGCCTCGGGAACCCCCCGAGGTCTTCCATGCAAGTATCACAGAGACTGCTAGCATATCACATATCACATAAACAACTAGTATAACACATATCACATAATGAGCCATGAGAACCCCCACATGGTCTCAACTAACTGCCATGGGAACCCCCACATGGTCTTCGCATAAATACATAACATACTGACAGCACATTCGCAAATAACCACTATATGCAAGAGTCATGAAGACAACTGACATACTACATATAACTAATTGCCATGGGAACCCCCACGTGGTCTTCATGTAAATACACAATGTATCGATAACAAATTCGCAATAATCACCACAACTAAATAAATAGGCCGAACTTGGTGCCTTCGACCCATTGGTATGGTGAGGAGACTCACCTCACACTGTCAAAGTCCCACGGATAAAACTCTAGTTGCTGGTTGATAGATTCCCGAACTGTCAACATCAAAACAACACCTAATTAATAATTGGGTTCCAATACATAACCATAAGTCCACGCTTGGGGTAAAAGGCTACTTTACCCCCAACCTAGTTTGATTCAAAACCAGGGCCCAAACTCACAATCTGATGGCCCAAAAGCCCAATAATTCATAGCTTCATTTTATTTACTTCTTTTTATAGTTTATTTTAGCACATTTCATTCGCATTTTAGTTAATTTCCATGCATATTTTCCTTTTTGTTATTTTATGACCATTTCGGGTTGTAACATCCCAACCGTCAGGTATTATTAATTTTTCCTTTTAGACTTCATGTTTAAGGTCTACTCGACGATTTGGAGCTATGAATCGTCGAGTAGAAGCGGGCCATGACACGTCAATTAATGAGTGACTCGTCGAGTCGGCATGGGGGACTCGACGAGTAGGAGCTGGCAGTGGAAACCCTAATTTTCAGGGTTTTGCACCTTATATATTGGACCATTAGTGCCTCCCACTTTCCTCTATCACCCTCTTGAGACCCAGAAACCCTAATTGGTGTGAGTGAGAGCTTGGAGAGTGTTTTGGAGCTTTGGGGAGTGACTTTTGTGAAGGAAACTTGTAGATCAAGAGGCTAGCATCAAGATTTCCATGTGGATCCAGAGTCTACTTCAGTTTGGGCACGTTTTGGAGGTAACCAACTGTTACCTTAACCTCTTTTTCTTCTAGAATCATTCATATGTGAAAACTAGGGCTTTCTTTAGTTATTCATGAAGGGATGTTGGTATGAGAGCTAGATCTGAAGTTGAAACTTCAGATCTGAACCTCTTTTGAGTCCTAAGTCCATAAAGTTTCCAGCTTTTGCAAGGATGAGACTCTCCTATGGTGTAAAGCTCCATTAGAAGCTTAGATTGGTCATTTAGAGCCTTTAGGGCCTTGCATGTGTGTAAAGTTTGCAACTTTACGTGTTAAACATGCCTTAGGAGCTTGGATCTGTAATCTGGAACCTTGGCATGGCTTAAAAAGTGTCTGCATGGATGAAGGTCTGCAAGGACTCGGCGAGTCATATGAAGATGGTCGTGAACTCTTCGAGTTTATGAACAAACTCGGCGAGTCCGTTGAAGTTTGCCTTGAACTCGGCGAGTCGGCTAGGGTTTTTCCCAATTCTTGGACACGTATGAACTCAGCGAGTTAAAGGGGAACTCGACGAGCCAATCAAGGATTTCACGACTTCTCGAGTTCAGGAAGGACTCGACGAGTCGGTGAACTGCACTCGACGAGTCGAGTCAACATGGACTGTTGACTTTGACAGTGGACTTTGACTTTGACCAAGAGTTGACCAGTTGACTTCTGAGAGTATTATGATAATTTGGAGATTTACGAAAAAGGGTTTTATGGTAACAATAGGTGGTGGAGTTCGTGTTGGTGATCCGGGAGTTAAGCTTCTAGTTTCAGACGACAGTTGCGAGGTGAGTTTTCCTCACTATACTCAAGGGTCTAAGGCACCAAGGCCGGCCCTTTGGATTATTATATGGTTATGTTATGTTAGTATGATCTGTTAGTTCGGTATCCTAGAGGGTAGGATAATATTATATGATATGTGGTATGATCTGTTAGATTGGCATCCTGGTAGATAGGATGGTGTTATGTGCTATGTGGTAAGATCCGTTAGATCAAGTATTGTCTATAGACTGTTATGTGATTATCTATTATATGTGCACATGTTTGTTTGGCGGTTGAGGCTTATCTGCTTGGTGCAAAGGCCAATAGACCTGGGCATTCTAATCTGTAGGTTATGGGCCGTGAGTATTCCATCCCGAGGATGATTGGACTCAGAGTATGTGGGCATTCCAACTTGTTGGTTGTGGGCCTGGGTTATTCCAACCTGATGGTTGATTGGACCCATAGTATGTTGGCAATCCAACCTGTTGGTTGTGCGCCTGGGGTATTCCAACCCGATGGTTGATTGGACCTATAGTATGCTGTTATGATTCTATGTGTATTGTCGCGGGTATGGGTATTTTGGAGGAACTCACTAAGCTCTCGGGCTTACAGTTTCAATTTATTGTTTCAGGTACATCTGGGGATCGCGGCAAGGCGAAGGCGTGATCGTACAGCTCCTCATGTTTTGTCTATGTTTCTGGGAAAACTCTGATATTACACATTTTGAAAACAAGTTGTAATGATTTTTAGTGGTTTGAAATGTTTTTAAAAGTTTAAATTGGTTGAAAATTTTTGGGTGTTACAAGTTGGTATCAGAGCCTTGGTTTGAGTGAATTGGAGGAACATGCGTGTAACTCCAGTCTCAAATCAAGGAAAGGATTTTCAAAATGATTTCTTTAAAAAGGTTTTCAAAATAAGTAAAGGAGGATGCAGGATGTACGATCAGTCGGAGCCAGTAAGTAGCCCCAAAATACCATACAATTATTTGATATGTTAGAACAGCATGCTAGTGCAAGGCTAGGGGTCTTCAGGAATTGCATGATAGAATTGCCTGATTGTATGATACCTGATAGCCTAGGGTTTCTCTTATATGAAATTGACATCATTACTGTAGTTGCTTAGTGTATGCATCACGGTCGTACATAATTAAGATCTTATAGCCTAAGAATATTTGATTTAGCCTTATGTTCTGTTCTTGTTTGATTGGGAGCTTAGGGTAGGATTGGATATTCGAAAGTATATAGGGTCTAGTGTTATGTATGACTGGCATACACTAGGGCTGCAGGGGTTGGTGGAAGTTTCATGGATGGGTGAGTTGTAGGGGACCGGTAGGTCAGTTGTGAGACGGTTAGCCTTCCTCTAGGAGTGAGGATTGAGTGTTCTCTATGATATGTATGCTGTTAGGGTGTTGTGGTGATACTTGAGACAAATATGGGTAGGTGTGGAAGGTAGTATGGGCCCGTACTACTGAAAGCACAGGACCCATACGTGTAGCAAGGAAGTCACAACCCCGAGGGATTAGTCGGGAGTTGGTTCCCAGTTACTTATGCGGATTGTCTGATATCTTCCTGTTATGTTTCAGAATGGTAGTTACGAGGCGTTTCACATCGGGATCCGGATCAGGATCAGGACAGGGTGATCAGGAGGCCCCAGTGGCACCTGAGGTTATCGGCCAGGAGGGGCCAATGTTGACAGAGGATCGGGTCAGGGAGATCATCCGCGAGGAGGTGGTCGAGATTGTCCGGGGTCAGATTCTGGAGTTGTTCGGGACTATTAAGTCCGCTATGATGGAGTATTTCGACGATAGATATGCAGCCCTCGCTGAGACAGCTGCCGCTGCAGCCACCGCGGCTGTAACAGCGGCGGGAGGGCGAGCGGGGCGAGTTTTTCAGTACAGGGACTTCGATAACACGAAGCCCCCTACTTTTGATGGGACGCAGGATCCCATCAAGGCTATGAGGTGGATCTCGGATGTGGAGGGGTGTTTCTTCACCTGCTCGTGTCCTACTGACCAGAAGGTCAGGTGTGCTCTGAACCTGCTAAGGTCCGGGGCCAAGGACTGGTGGAGACTTGCGACTGGGTAGTACACTGATAACCAGAGAGCTGCTATTACTTGGGAGCAGTTCAGAGACATGTTCCGCGCCCGTTACATTCTGCGGGTCGAGCGGGAGCGTTTAGCACAGGAGTTTCTGAGTTTGAGACATGATGGGAAGTCGGTGACGGAGATCACCCGTATGTTCACTGAGAGGGCGATGTTTTGCCCGGAGTTTGCTTCCGAGCAGGCTCAGATGACCCGTTATCTGAGCATGCTCAAGACTGACATCCGTCAGTTTGTGTCTACCCAACGATGTGATACACTTCTGGAGTTGCAGGAGGCTGCTAGACGGCGTGAGTTGGAGATTGAGCTGCAGTTGAGGGAGCAGCGGCAGGCCCCGACACAGTCACAGTCGGCGCCTAAGCGGTCCAAGACCGCTGATACGAGGACTGGGGCACAGCCAGGCCGCACTTGTGGGAAGTGCGGGAAGGCTCATTCAGGGATGTGCCGGACAGGGAGTGGGTGCCACCGATGTGGCAAGCAGGGCCATTTGGCCAGGGATTGCAGGCAGCCGACTCCGACTTCCGGAGTCAGGCTTTGCTATCATTGTGAGCAGGTGGGCCATATGAAGGCCCAGTGTCCTCTACTAGCCGCCAAGCCGGCGCAGGCTCCAGCGCCGACTACCTTGAGGATCACGGATGGGAGACTAGTCAGGGCAGAGCCTCCGAAGGCTCAGGGTCGTGCTTTCCAGTTGACCGCAGAGGAGGCCAGGGCAGCGCCAGATGTGGTTGCCGGTATGTTTCTCCCCTCTATCTCATTTATTATAATTGTGTTATGCTTATCTGTTGTACCTGGGATTAGGTACGTTTTTAGTGAACTCTTTGCCTGCTTTGGTTTTATTTGACTCGGGGGCGAGTCGGTCTTTCGTATCTCAGTCATTTAGTAGGGAGTTCAGTGTGCCAGTAGGCGAGTTAGAGTGTCTGTTGCGAGTGTCTATCGCCAACGAACACGGGGTTTCTGCTTCTTCGGTTTATCGAGGGTGTGATTTGGAGATTTTCGGGGTGTCCTTTCCGATAGATTTGATTTCGATTCCCATGGGGGAGGTGTGCGTGATTGTAGGCATGGATTGGCTCAGTCGGTTCGGTGCTATGATTGATTGCGAGGGCCAGCGAGTGGTAGTTCGAACCCCAAGTGGGGGAGAACTGACTTTATATGGTGAGGGCACCAAAGTGGGATCAGGGTTTTGGTTCAGCTGCCAGGGCTCGGCAGTACATTCAACACGGGTGTGCGGGTTATCTAGCGTATGTGGTAGATACGCAGGTCAGGGATCAAATTTCGGTTTCCGATGTACCGGTGGTCAGGGAGTTTGTAGATGTGTTTCCGGATGAGTTGTCGGGGATACCTCCGGAGAGGCAGGTCGAGTTCAGGATCGAACTGGTGCCAGGTGCGGCCCCTATCGCTAAGGCGTCGTACCGATTGGCACCACCAGAGATGCAGGAGCTGTCGTCACAGCTACAGGAACTACTAGGCAAGCAGTTCATTCGTCCGGGCAGTTCTCCATGGGGAGCACCGATTCTTTTTGTCCGGAAGAAGGACGGTTCGCACCGGATGTGCATTGACTACCGGGAGTTGAATAAATTAACGGTGAAGAACCGTTACCCACTCCCGAGGATAGACGATCTCTTCGATCAGTTGCAGGGTGCATCTTGGTTTTCCAAGATAGACTTGAGGTATGGGTATCATCAGGTCAGGGTCAGAGAGGAGGACATGGAGAAGACCGCATTCCGAACTCGTTATGAACATTACGAGTTCGTGGTGATGCCGTTTGGGCTCACCAACGCGCCAGCGGTGTTCATGGACCTGATGAATCGGGTCTGTTGACCGATGCTCGATCGCTCGGTCATAGTGTTTATAGATGATATCTTGGTGTATTCCAAGACCCGAGAGCAGCATGAGAAGCATCTGCGGGAGTTGTTGGGAGTTCTGAGACAAGAACGACTGTACGCCAAGTTCTCGAAGTGTGAGTTTTGGCTACGAGAGGTCCAGTTCCTCAGACATCTCGTTAACCAAGAGGGGATTTTGGTCGATCCGGCCAAAATCAAGGCGGTTATGCAGTGGGAGGTTCTGAAATCTCCCTCAGACATCAGGAGCTTTTTAGGATTGGCAGGGTAGTACCGGAGATTCATATAGAACTTCTCCAAGATTGCGGTACCCCTCACTCGTCTGACGAGGAAGGGGGTGGATTTCCGGTGGGCCCCTGAGCAGTAGAGGGCGTTTGAGACCCTCCGACAGCGGTTGTGCGAGGCCCCAGTCTTGACACTCCCGGAGGGAGTTGAGGATTTTGTGGTGTTCTGTGATGCATCCATCACAGGGTTAGGGGTGGTCCTCATGCAGAAAGGACGAGTGATAGCTTATGCGTCTTGGCAATTGAAGCCGCATGAGACAAGATACCCTACGCATGACTTGGAGTTGGAGGCGGTGGTATTCGCCCTCAAGATATGCAGACATTACCTTTGGGGTCCGTTGTACCATTTACACGGATCACAAGAGCTTGAGACATATCATGGATCAGCCGAACCTGAACATGAGGCAGCGCAGGTGGCTGGATGTAGTCAAGGACTACGATTGCGAGATCCTTTACCACCCTGGTAAAGCGAACGTGGTTGTGGATGCTTTGAGCCGCAAGTCAGTTGGGTCTTCTACCCCAGCGGTATGTATGAGGATAGCAGTGGACTCCCCGCTTGTGAGTCTGATCAGAGATGCCCAGGTTAAGGGCATGCGACCGGAGAATTGGACGCTGGAGAGGATCAAGGGTGAGAATACACAGTTTGAGCAGGATAGTCGGGGATTATTGACCCGATGCGGTCGGGTTTGGGTTCCGATGTCTGGCGGGGTTAGGCAGACGGTTATGGAGGAGGCTCATAAGTCTCATTTCTCTATTCACCCGGGGGCCACCAAGATGTTCCGGGATTTGAGTTTGAGCTATTGGTGGCCGTGCATGAAGCGAGAAATCGCTTGGTACGTCGAGAGGTGCTTGACCTGTATGATGGTCAAGGCCGAGCATCAGAGGCCGCATGGCAAGCTGCAGCCCCTGGAGATCCCCATGTGGAAATGGGAACAGATCACGATGGATTTTATTACCAAGTTGCCGAGGACGGCAAAGGGATTTGATGCTATATGGGTCATCGTGGATCGATTGACCAAGAGTGCCCTATTCTTGGCCATACGGGAGAGCTCATCGGCCGAGAAATTGGCCGACATGTACGTTCGCGAGATTGTGTCTCGCCATGGGGTTCCCGTTTCCATTGTCTCTGATCGGGATGTCAGGTTTACCTCCCGCTTCTGGCAGAAGTTTCACGAGGAGCTGGGCACGCGGTTGCACTTCAGCACAGCTTTCCATCCGCAGACTGATGGTCAGAGCGAGCGGACCATTCAGACCCTCGAGGATATGTTGAGTGCGTGTGTCATCGATTTCGGTGGGAGCTGGGATTCCCACCTACCGCTTGCAGAGTTCGCCTACAACAACAGCTATCATTCCAGCATTGGCGTCCCGCCATTCGAGCTGTTGTATGGGCGGATATGTCGCACCCCGGTTTGTTGGGGAGAGGTTGGTCACCGGGTGATGGGTTGGACGGAGGTGGTCTTGCAGACTACCGAGGAGATTCAACAGGTTAGACAGTGGCTGCAGACCGCTCAGAGTCGACAGAAGAGTTACGCTGACCGACGCCGATCCGAGTTAGAGTTTCAGGTCGGTGACATGGTACTCCTGAAGGTCTCGCCCTGGAAGGGTGTGATCCGCTTCAGGAAGAGGGGAAAATTGGGTCCCCGATATATTGGGCCGTTTAGGATCATTACCAGGGTTGGCAAGGTGGCTTACAGACTAGAGCTTCTGGAGGAGCTTAGTCGGATCCACAGTACTTTCCACTTTTCGCAGTTGCGAAAGTGCATTGTGGACCCGGAGGCAGTGGTGCCACTGGATGACATTCAGGTTGATGAGCGCCTGAATTATATTGAGAGGCCGATTGTCGTTTTGGAAAGGAAAGTGAAAGTCCTGCGCAACAAGGAGGTTCCGTGGGTAAAGATATAATGGAAGCATCGGAGGGGATCCGAGTGGACATAGGAGTCGGAGGCTGAGATGCGGGAGCATTACCCAGAGTTATTCGCTACAGCTGACTTCGAGGACGAAGTCTAAGTCAAGTGGGGGAGAATTGTAACATCCCAACCATCAGGTATTATTAATTTTTCCTTTTAGACTTCATGTTTAAGGTCTACTCGACGAGTTGGCGTTATGACTCGTCGAGTAGAAGCGGGCCATGACACGTCAATTAATGAGTGACTCGTCGAGTCGGTATGGGGGACTCGACGAGTAGGAGCTGGCAGTGGAAACCCTAATTTTCAGGGTTTTGCACCCTATATATTGGACCATTAGCGCCTCCCACTGTCCTCTATCACCCTCTTGAGACCCAGAAACCCTAATTGTTGTGAGTGAGAGCTTGGAGAGTGTTTTGGAGCTTTGGGGAGTGACTTTTGTGAAGGAAACTTGTAGATCAAGAGGCTAGCATCAAGATTTCCATGTGGATCCAGAGTTTACTTCAGTTTGGGCACGTTTTGGAGGTAACCAACTGTTACCTTAACCTCTTTTTCTTCTAGAATCATTCATATGTGAAAACTAGGGCTTTCTTTAGTTATTCATGAAGGGATGTTGGTATGAGAGCTAGATAAAGTTTCCAGCTTTTGAGTTATTCATGAAGTTGAAACTTCAGATCTGAACCTCTTTTGAGTCCTAAGTCCATAAAGTTTCCAGCTTTTGCAAGGATGAGACTCTCCTATGGTGTAAAGCTCCATTAGAATCTTAGATTGGTCATTTAGAGCCTTTAGGGCCTTGCATGTGTGTAAAGTTTGCAACTTTACGTGTTAAACATGCCTTAGGAGCTTGGATCTATAATCTGGAACCTTGGCATGGCTTAAAAAGTGTCTGCATGGATGAAGGTCTGCAAGGACTCGGCGAGTTGCATAGTCAACTCGGCGAGTCATATGAAGATGGTCGTGAACTCGTCGAGTTGATGAACAAACTCGGCGAGTCCGTTGAAGATTGCCTTGAACTCGGCGAGTCGTTCGAAGACTCGGCGATTCGGCTAGGGTTTCTCCCAATTCTTGGACACGTATGAACTCAGCGAGTTAAAGGGGAACTCGACGAGCCAATCAAGGATTTCACGACTTCTCGAGTTCAGGAAGGACTCAACGAGTCGGTGAACTGCACTGGACGAGTCGAGTCAACATGGACTGTTGACTTTGACTGTGGACTTTGACTTTGCCCAAAAGTTGACCAGTTGACTTCTGAGAGTATTCTGGTAATTTGGATATTTACGAAAAAGGGTTTTATGGTAACAATAGGTGGTGGAGTTCGTGTTGGTGATCCAGGAGTTGAGCTTCTAGTTTCAGATGACAGTTTCTAGGTGAGTTTTCCTCACTATACTCAAGGGTCTAAGGCACCAAGGCTGTCCCTTTGGATTATTATATGGTTATGTTATGCTAGTATGATCTGTTAGATCAGTATCCTAGAGGGTAGGATAATATTATATGATATGTGGTATGATCTGTTAGATTGGCATCCTGGTAGATAGGATGGTGTTATGTGTTATGTGGTAAGATCCGTTAGATCAAGTATTGTCTATAGATTGTTATTATAAATTTTGAAAACAAGTTGTAATGATTTTTAGTGGTTTGAAATGTTTTTAAAAGTTTAAATTGGTTGAAAATTTTTGGGTGTTACACGGGTACTTTCTAGTTTCTTGAGCATTATTGCAGATTTTTTGGAGACTAGCGGAGCGGGATTCTTGGGAAGCGATTGGACTTGAAGAGCAATGAGGATTTTGGGCTTGATGGCTATGGAGGTGATTCATGGAGTGGGCTTGTCAATTGCTTAAAGGCTTGGAAGATTTGAACTTTAAATTTGCAAGGCGAGGGAGAATTTTCGAGTGTGCGTAGATGGATAATCGGGAGTTTGCGGAAGCTATGAGTGATTTGGAGAAGGCAAATTGGGCTCAAATTGAAGAAATATTGAAGAAAAATGTGCTAGAGGTTGATTAGACTCGAACTGGGCCAATGGAATAGCTGTGGGGGCCCAAGACTTGAAGAAGCCCAAAACTCTGTTATAGTCAGGCGACCCGCGTAAGATTTCCACGCGGCCCGCGTGGATTCCTGCAGGGGCAAATTCGGGATTTTATTTGGAGCTCTATATTGGGAAGGTTGGTGTGCCTCTTTAGCCTTATCTTTGGCATCCGATTTTGACACATTCCCTGAGTTTGGGAGAATTTTGAAGGCCAATAACCCTCAAGAACTTCATCATTTCTCCTCTTGATTCTTGTTAAATGTTGTGTACAATCTTTACTAACTTTGTTTTCTTGAGTTTAGCCATGCTTGGCTAAACAAATCTTGGTTGACTTTGTTGAATCCTTTGGACTTTTGTTGAATCCTTTGGACTTTTGTTGAATATTGAAGAATCCATGAATTTGTGTTTGAATCTTTATGAAAATGTTTTGTGTTTTAACATCTTATCATTGCTTGTATGTTTTTATTCATGAGTTTAAATGTGTTTGTGGTGATTAGTTGGCTAATTTCTTGATTAAGTAAAGGATCTTCAAATTAGCAAGCAACAAGTGATTCTTGTGTTAGTTTTACTTTACACAATCATAAAAACATTTTCTCCAACATGGTAGTGGAAGCTTTTGACTCCTCTTGGATTTGGTGACTTTTTGGTTCTTAATGCTAGTTGACTTTCACTAATTACATGCTTATTGGAATTAGTGACCTTGACTAAGGAAATTGTTATGAGCTTCTCTAACCATTTCAACAGCTAAGAAAAGTCTAGGTAATCTCAAGCTCCTTGGATTACTATAGCCAAATTAAGGGTTTAAATCAAGTATTGCACCATTGGATTCTAATGATATGTTCATCAAAAGTCAAAGTGAGGAAACCTTAAGTCAACCATCTTTCTCTTATTGATTTCACATAAAATTCTTATTTTTGCCAAATTGTTCATTTAAGTTCTAGTTTAATTCTAGTTTTAATTTAAGTATTTCAAAAATATCAAAACCCTCATTTTTATTTTATTGTCATTTGACAAGTACTTTTGCAAATAGATTTTCATAGAATTATAAATTGAACCAATCTCCGTAGATCGACCCCTTTACCACTATACACTATTTTAGTGTAAAAGATTTAGGGTTATTTATTTTTGTTGGCCTCGACAACCACCAATAATCAACCAAGGCCCAACATATGGCCCGATTTTCCAAATTGGGCCCAAGCCTTCCCAATGGGCCTTATCCTAAAGCCCGATAATTTCCTTAGTCCATAAACATGTTCCCATTTGGCCCATGAAGGCCCACAGCAACCCGATCCAAGAAATGGCCCGACAAGAACCCAAACCCAATTAGGGTTTTTCACATAAAATGACGATTAGGGTTAAGTGTTCCTACTTAACCCATTACGGATTTAATCCATTAAGCACTTAATCCATTAAGTCCACCACTCCACTAGTCCAAACATACAATGTGGTCGGGCGTAATTCAAAATTCCAAATCCATTGGTCCAAACGCGGGTCCCGACAAATCCAAAACTCACATTTCCAAAATTAGGTTTTTCTAAACCCTAATTAGGGTTTCCAACCCAATCGCGTGCCAATTAGTCAAATGGTTAGGTTTTTAGGTCAATTAGGGCTTCATGAGGTCAATTAGGGTTAAATAAGTCGGGCACCACCCACTACCACCTCGGGTAGTGGTCGTCAACGGCGACTCACGACGACGGCCACCACCTCGTGGTGGCGGTGGTTATGATTCTAGTCCGAAACATGTCCAAGCAAATCAATTTACAACCCAATCACACATAAATGCACACCGCCACCCAACATGACGGCTGGTGGCGACAGAAGGCGGCAGCCACCACCTCATGGTGGTAGTAGTGGCGATTTGTTGCCAAGAATCCACACACTAGACTCTATATGAACAATCCATGCCAAAACACACACACATATAAGCACACAACCACCTAAAGTGGTGGTTGGCAGTAGCAGGAGGTGGCAACCACCACCTCACGGCGGTGGTGATGGCCTTTCTTAGGTTTCCGGCCAAGACACACCCATACAACCTCCTGAATGCTAAAAACACAACGCAAACACATCCCCTTGACACACACACATCACATTACAGCAACAAACACACACCCGATGGCGAAAATCGAACACAATCGTCCTTCACGGTGGCATGCGACGGTCATGGCGATAGGTATCAGCTCATGTCGACCGCTCGGAGCGGCGTTGGCGCGTTAACAGATGGAGAAAGGTGGTCGGAGTAGCACCGACGACTGTCATGATGCGTCTGTGGATGGCGACAGAAGGCAGAAGAAGAAGAAGACACTGAGGGATGGTGGTAGCAGACGTACAAAACTACGCCGGTGGTCTTCAATAGCTCATTACCAGTGGTCCTCGTTATCGCCGACAGCAGAAGCACAACGATGGTGTTTCAACGATGGGGGCGGCGGCTGAAGATGGGAGAAACAAGGGTGGCGACTGACGTTTTTAGAAGTAGGGTTAGGGTTGAATGCAAGGTGGTGATGGGTATAAGCCCGTTCATATGAGATCTTCGCCCCTAGTTACATTTCCAGCCCCTCCATGTCAAATCTTTTCAACTTAAATCCATTATTTACCAAATAACCCCCCATATTTAATAATTCATTACAATTCAAGTCCCAGAAGTTACCATTTAACCCTCAACATTCCAAAATCCTTTCAATTTAAGTCCAATAATTACCAAACACCCCCTGACTTCTGAAAATCTTTACAAAATAAATCCCGGAAATACACTTTAACCCCCGAAAATCCAAATCATGACATTTGGCTCCCCAATACCAACCCTCGCTAAATATTATGGATTTTAGGGCCATTATAAAATAATATAAAATATAAATTTACATCTTGGGGTTCCGGGTTTATTATTTAATTACTCTATTTCAAACGGGATGTTACATCTTGCATGGAAGGGATAGAAGGGCCAAGATCACATTTTTCTAGTTCATAATAGCTTTATAATGGATAAAGTTTCCAACTTTATCCATTAGAATGGTCCCAACAAACAAGATCTAGTCTTTAAGTCTCAAAGGGACCCCAAAGTTCATATTTTTCTACTTAATCCATTAAGTACAAGTCTCTAACTTTCAGATCTGAATCAAAATGATGTTTAGATGGATAAAGTTTCCAACTTTATCTATAAAAAGGTCACAATCTTTCAAGATCTAAACTTTATGCACTAAAATGACCAAAAGCTCATAACATCCAAAACTAGTTAGATCTAACAAATGCGTCATCAAGATTCAAACTTTATGCCTCTAGAAGACAAATCAAGATGAAAAGAGTCCAGATCTACAAGCTTCAATGCAACCAACACTTCTCCAAGAAGTTACTTCTTCTCTAAGGTGCACCATGCATACTCCATATCACTCAAAAACACCTTCTTTTAGCACACAAGGCTCAACTAGGGTTAGGGTTTCATGGAAGGGGTGTTGGAGGGGTGGAGGCTGAGAATGGAGTGGTTTTGGGGGAGTTAAGGAGCTTAAATAGGGATCAAACAATAAACATAGGGCTTGGGCACTGATTACGTACGCCCAACGTACTCCCCTTTGTACGCCCAACGTACTCAACACAACCCAAAACCGACCAAACTTCAAACGGGCATAACTTATTTGTTCTAACTCCGATTTTGACGTTCTTTATATCCACAGAAAGGTAACGAGAAGCTCTACCCTTATATCAAATAATCCTTGCCTTAAAACTTTCCGAACAAAAATCCAAAGTTCATAAAAGCCTAGACGAAATCTTTACCGAAATACCCCTTGGCGCCAAAGCACAGACCGAACTCCCGGATCATCTAAATTACATTATCCACACCCAAATGGTTCTAAATCTCTTTTCCTAAAAAAAATCTAAGCTTGATGATACTCGGTTTTCGGGTCACCACCCCTAAATAGAAAACGATTCAAAACAAGGCGTTACAGTTGAGCCAAAAGTAACTAGATAGAATTGTGGGTCTTGTCAATACTTTTCCGTGCATATAAAGAACGCCGAAAACGTAGTTGAAATGAAGAAAGCCCCTACGTCGGGCATAGGTGTTGAATTATGGTTGCTTGAAGATTGAATTGGAAATTGGGAATTTTGCCCTACGTTGGGCGTAGGAAAGCCCCTACGTCGGGCATAGGTGTTGAATTTTGGACACAAGTTTAATAACCTACGTTGGGTGTAGGTTATGCTACGCATGGCGTAGCTGTTGCAGACCAAAACCCTAACCCTAAGGTTTTGAGCCATATTTAAGGCCTCTTACTTCTTGGGATCATTTCCATGACCAACCTCCATCACTTCATATCGTACATTTGAAACCCTACTCACCATTTGTGAGTTTTGGAGCTTTTAAATAGTTGTGTGTCTTATTTGAAGGAATAAGGTGTTTGTAGAACCAAGTGGGAAGCTTCAAGGTGTGTAGATCTGAGATTTTCAAGCCAACATCTATCTCTGGAAGGTATAAAGCTTTCATCTTGATGCTTGTTCATGTTAAATCTAGTATGATTGTGAGTTTTAAGATTTTGTCCCCGTAATTTTGGTCCTTCTGAATATGGGTACTCTAGACCATTTGAATGACTCCTTGTGATGTTTTTGTTAGGTCCCTAAAATTTCTAAGTAAAAATTTCATTTTAATAGCCAATAGAAACATCATTCATTCGTTTCAAAACCCATCAAAACGTGATAATTTATAAAAATTTTATCAGAGTACAAATCATTTCATAAAATGCGAAATGCTGGTAGATGCGGTGCGATCATGCCGGGCCCTTCTATTTCGAACTGGAAGTACCTGAAACCATAAACATAAAACTGTAAGCACAAAGCTTAGTTAGTTTCCCCAAAATACTATAACGTCCCAAAATATAGACAAAAAATTTTTGATTTTTAAATAACTAAAACAATTATCCAAACATCATAATAACCATAGCAAATCAAAATGTATCATCTATATCATAAAACATCAGAGTAATCGTAAGAATGCGGAACAAGATAGTGTGTGCACAACAATCACCCCGAGCTCTTCCCCTTTGCACCAGAAGTACCTAAAACATAAACTGAAAACTGTAAGCATGAAGCTTAGTGAGTTTCCCCCAAATACCACATACCACACATATCAAACATATAATAGACCCGCCCGATGAGTGTAACAGGCCCCGCCCTAACTCGCATAACGGGCCCCGCCCACTTAGTATAACAGGCCTCGCACTAACTCGCATAACGGACCCTGACCACTGAGTATAACAGGTCAAAACCTTGAAAGGTCCGATGTAACTAGGGCCCAACTTTCCCCTCTTTATGAACCAGATGACACCTTTCCAAGGTGACACCTTCAGGATAACCATATCCCTCACCTACACTCTAGATCTGAACGACGCTTGTCGGCATAACTCTTCTGCCGACTCTGGGCTGTCTGGAGTCTACTCCGAACATGTTGGATCAACTTGATAGTCTTGATTACCACCTCAATACTCCCCATGACCCGCTGACCGACCTCACCCCAACATATCGGGGTCCTGCATTTTCTCCCGTAAAGCATCTCAAAAGGAGGCCGATCAATGTGGGCGTGATAGTTGTTGTTATATGAAAATTCCACTAACAGAAGATACATATCCTAACTCCCACCAAAATCCAAAACACATGCCCGCAACATATCCTCTAATGTCTGAATGGTCCGCTCGCTCTGACCGTCGGTCTGCGGATGGAAGACCAAGCTGAAATGCAGACGAGTATCCAACTCGTCATGGAACTGCTTCCAAAATCTGGAAGTAAACCAGACGTCCCTGTCTGAAACTACAGATACTGGCACCCCATGTCGTGTCATGACCTCCCTGATGTATACCTCAACCAACTTCTCCGCAGAGATACTCTCCTGAATCGGGATAAAATACGCGCTCTTGGTTAATCGATCCACGATGACCCAGATCGAATCCACTCCGCGTGCAGTCCGAGGCAACTTCGTAATGAAGTCCATAGTAATATCTTCCCATTTCCAAACGGGAATATCCAACGGTTGCATCTTGTCGTAAGGTCGCTGATGCTCGGCCTTGACTTTCCTGCAAGTCAAGCACTGCTCCACGTACCATGCTACATCCTGCTTCATGTAAGGCCACCAATAATCAGGACGAAGATCTCGATGCATCTTTGTGGCTCCGGGATGAATAGAGAACCTCAATTTGTGCGCCTCCTCCATCAAAACCTGACGCACACCGCCCCAATGCGACACCTACACTCTCTGATGAAGAGTCAATAACCCTCGACTATCACAATCAAAGGAAGCCCCCTGACCCACTATACACTCACTTTTTCGGTGCTCTTCCTTCATAGCCTCTACCTGCACCTCTCGAATCCGCTCCAAAATCGGAGTAATCACTATCATCCGTAAACAAATATCTGTGATCAAAGTCAGGACCGCCTTGCGGCTTAGAGGTCCACAACCTTGTTTCACAGAGTTTTCGTCCTCTTGTCAAGGATCTTCACTAGTCTCTCTATATAATTCAGACGATCATCCACCAGAAGGTCCTCCAATGGAATTATTACAGAATCGTCCACCAAGCATTTTCACAACTGATAGACTTGAAATGTGTTGTGAATAGCCCTGTCGAAAATACCCGTTACCCGAATTACCCGCCCGATTTTTTCGGGTATCGGGTACATTTTTTCGGGTGTTCGGGTAACCCGATTTTTTTTAGGTCGGGTATAGGGTATGTTTGTTGGATTTCGGGTATACCCGAATTACCCGAATTATTTTAAAATTTCCTTTTTTTTTCTTTCGTAGAGTTTGTACTTTGTAGCAGGTATTTGATCACGCTTAAACTAACTATCATTATTGTAAAACATGAATCTCTTTTATTATGGAAGTATGGCACCAACAATATTAAAAGCATTTGTTTATATGTCACCATGTTCTTTAAAACTTAATTGTTTTCTAGATTATAGTTTTTATTGCAACTAACAAACTCATTATCTTGAAGAAACCTCAAAATATGGCAAAACTTATGGCTACAATTATCTTAAACATTTTAAACTTTTAAACTAAGATCTTTAATTATTTTTTTTAACATCTTGTTAGATTAGATTAAGTTGTTAAAAGATTACTTGATATCTCAAGTATTATTGACTAAAAAATCTCAATGTTCAAAGTTTGAGTAACTTCGTTTATGCCTCGTTTGTTTATATAAAAAAGACTAATAGAGCACAACATATTTACTTCATTAAATTTATTTTCAGGTGCCATTAAAAAAAATTTATATATTTCGGGTAATACTCAAACTACCCAAACCCGACCCACTACCCGAATTACCCAAACCCGAATTACCCAAACTTAATTTGGGTCGGGTAACGAGTAATTTTTTTTACCATGAAAAACCCGAATTACCCGACCCGAATTACCCGAAACCTGAAAATATTACCCGATCAGCACCCCTAGTTGTAAATCTGACTGAGTTCCTCAGGTAGATCCAAACGATACGCAACCCTGCTCACCGGGGTTAAAACCCTGAAAGGACCAATTTACCTGCGGCCCAGATTACCCCGCTTCCTGAATCGGATGACACATTTCCAGTGTGACACCTTTAGGAGTACCATGTCCCCAAATTGGAACTCTAAGTCTGACCGGCGCCTATGACGTAGCTCTTATGTCAACTCTGCGCTGTCTGAAGTCTGCTGCGAACCTATTGAATGAATTTTGTCGTCTTGAGCACTACCTCCGTACTCCCCATATCCCGCTGACCGACCTCACCCCAACATATTGGGGTCTTCCACTTCCTCACATAGATCATCTCAAAAGGAGGAAAATCAATGCTAGCATGATAGTTGTTATACGAAAATTCCACCAAAGGGTGATACGTATCACAACTCCCGCCAAAATCCAGTACACATGCCCGAAGCATGTCCTCCAATGTCTGGATAGTCGGAGGTGACGACAGAGGTCGGAGGTGAGACGATTTCAGATGAGTTGTAGCATTCACTTGGGGTAAAGCGAATTTCGTGACTTGCGTGTCGCGATAGGCCGAGATAGTTATCGTAAGAAGGAAGTCAGTGAGACGTTTTTGGGTTGCAATGAGTAACCTTTAGAGGTTCATCTTTTGGGTCGGGAGCTGACCTGATGCTCAGTGTTGAAGGGGATAATCGAGAGAAAGCCAGTGCGTATGTTTATAGATATCCGAGGATACTTCCAAGCGAGCATGATATTTTCTTGTGTTTGAGTTTGCGGTTCTTTCCTTTCGATGAGTCTGGTAGTTGTTCAGACGGTGGGTCCTTAGGGGATTATGACCTTTCCGTTCCTTTTGAGTTGCGATCGGGATCAATTAGAGAATCAGAGTTCAAAGAGTGTTCTTAGAGTCTGATAGCCGATAGGATGATATTTTGGCGAGGGTGGTCTGGCAGGGAGATAGACCACTAGAGTTTTAAGTTCTAGAGAGTCAGATCAAGTATCTTCGCGGCAGTTGGGTTTGTCCTTCTTCGGGGTCGGGAGCCCCTGCCGGGTTTAGGTGCTTTTGGATGAGGTTGTTGTAATTTATGGGGTCTATTCGGCGGTACTTCTCGGGTTTGGGTTCGATCTATGTGTTGATAAGGAGCGATTTCTAGGGCGAAATCTGATTCAAGTGGGGGAGAATTGTAACATCCTGTTTCGGATTGTCCGTGATTAGGGTTCGTGGGCTGCAAGCCGGGCATGAGGAGGTCTCGGGGTTGCGACGAGTTGCTTGAAGAGTAGGGTTTCCCGTCACCTTTCCATGGATATGAGGTTCAAGGGAAATGGAATTATAACAAGGGAGCTATGACAGTTTGAAGATTGTGCAAGATAAGTCCTTTAATTGAAAAAGGTGGCAGTGGAGTACGCTGGGCGTACGTATGTGTACGCTTAGCGTACTCATGCGCGTGACTTTTAAGAAGAGCCACCTAGTACGCTGGGCGTACCAGAGGGTATGCTGCACGTACTAGGCACAGAAGGAAAAACCCTAATTAAGGAGTGTCCCTATATAAAGAATGAGATGGCCTCATTCCTGGCCACCAACCTCATATTTAAAACCCTCCTAAACCCTAAACCTTCATTCATGGAGTTTGTGGATGCATTTGAGATCCTTTGAGTGTTTTAAGTGTTCTTGTGAGATCTTGGAGTGGAGAAGGAGCATGGAAGAGAATAGAGTTGGAGTCCAGGCTTTGAATCTGAGCTTTTCTGTGGATGGAGCATCATTTGAAGGTATAAAGCTCAAAGCTTTCCCATCCTTTTTATTTGTGCTTGTTATGGTCCATTTTAGGGTTTTTAGTCCTAAAGCTTGAAGCTTTATGAGTTGTTGCACTCCAGAGCCTAATGTTTGTCCTTTAGAGTACTTCTAGTGGAGAGGATCAATAAAAATGAGGTCTTGGACGTTGGTATCAAGCCATGCATGAGTTATGAGATTTTTGAGATAAGAGAGTGGGTGTTTTGTGTGTTTGTGACCTTATCAGCCATGCAAAGGCTTAAAGTCACTGACTTTATGGAATAAGAGCTACTAGGGAGTCCAGATCTGAGAAATGAGCTAAGGTCTTAACGGATTAAGACCAAGAGAATGGACTAAGCAAAACTGGGCGTACGCCCAGCGTACTGGGTTGGTGTCCCCGATCAGATCCGCGCATGCTAGTGTACGCTGAGCGTACCAAGGGAGGTACCCCCCGCGTAACCTCTCTGTGAGCTTTTTGGGCTGAAATTATTATTGGGCCTGGATTTTTGGGATTGTGTATTAGTGACTTTGAGCAGAGAAATATTATATTGTGCTTTGGGACCTTGAGTTGGGCTTGCCATTTGGACTTGAGAGTTGGGCCTCGGGAGAGCCCATTCATTATTGGGCCTTGGCGGGCCCAATGGGTTTTAGGTTGTTGATGGTCTGGTTAGTGGACTTCCTTTAGACCTAATGAGTGAGAGTCTGGACTTAGTTCCTAATTGGGTTATTTGTGGATTTGGCTCAGAGTTAGAGGTCGGTGCGTAGCAACAACGTTATAGGGGTTGTTCATCATTCGAGATGAGTCTTCTCACTATACTTACCATGAGTGGTATCCTTGTGTGACTGAGATGTCTTGTGTACTTATTTGTGTGTTGTGATATTCTGCATTATGTCTCTGTGATTTATGCCGAGTATTGTTATTATGAGCTTATTGAGTTAGGACCGGAGGGTCCACCTGAGTTCTGGGACCGGAGGGTCCCACTGAGACACATTGACCGGAGGGTCTTATATGAGTATAGCCATGAGAGGCTACTGAGATGTGTGTGACATTTTGGGGAACTCACTAAGCTTCGTGCTTACCGTGTTATGTGTTATGTGTTTCAGGTTTTTCTCAGAATTACGGGAAGGCACCGGCTCGATTGTACACACCAGAGAAAGAGTTATGTTTTGAGGATCCTGGATTATTAATCAAACAATTATGGAGATGCGTTATGTAAACTAAATAAATGAGATTTTGTGAAATGCGTTATGAGAATTATATGATTTTAAAATGAAAATTTTGTTTGGAAATTTACGGTATTACAATCCATCTTCTTGTAGGGCCACCAATAATCAGGCCGGAGATCTTTATACATTTTCGTCGCTCCATGATGAATAAAGAACATCGACTTGTGTGCCTAATCCATCAAGACCTGATGCACACCACCCCAATATAGAACCCACACCCTCCGATGAAGACTCAGTAAACATCGGCTATCATAATCATATGAGGAACCCTGACCCACTATACACTCATGCTTTGTCTATACCATTAGACGAATCAATTTGAAATACAATATTGCCTAAATTGTCTACACACATCACAATTTCATACATACCATCACAAGGTAAAGCTTCAAATATAAAAACACCATTTTTATAAAACTGAAATAAAACCGTTCAAATCATTAAAAGAATATCTGAAACTCTGTCTGAACAATGCATGAATGGAAATAATGTTACGTGTCATTTATGACGAGTAGCAACAATTTATTAAATCTAAACAAACACCACTACTAAGCACTAGACTATAAATTCCAATCTTGGTGACAGATGAAGATCGCCTATTCCCCATGATCAGGTTCATTGTTTCGTGCTCCACCTCCTCACTTTCTCTTAGCCCCTGCAAATTAGAAATAATGTGAAGACCACGTCCTGTATCAAGGACCCAAAAACGATAAGATGATGAGTTATTAGATGAAATAGTGTATATACCTGCAGAAGATGGCTTCACTTGCCATCCTTGATATCTTGCAGGTACTTTGGGCAGCTTCGTTTCCAATGCCCTTTGTCATTGCAGTAAAAACATGTAGCTTCTTTGGGATCAGAGGTGGGGGGAACATCAAAACTGGATTTTCCTTTGGGTCAATTACTTGATGACCCAGCATGAGATTTTCCCTTCCAGTTTTGTTTTGGAGGACCTTTCCTCTTCTTCCCCTTTCCTTGACCAATAGCCGGAATGGGAGCACTAGCAGGATTAGGGTTTGAGTTCTTACCCCTCATTCCTGCCTCAATTGTTTGTAGTAAATTGTGCAACCGAGCCAAGGTGGTCTCATTGTTGTTCAAATGATAAGTTAGAATAAACTGATCATAACAACTTGGTAAGGGGTTCAAGACTATGTCAATAGCCAACTCCTCGTCAAAGTTCACATTAAGCCTAACAAGGCATTCCCCGTAATGTTGCATTCTCTGCACGTGGCTACAAACATATTCCCCCTCTTTCATTTTGCACGTCGTGAGGGACTTTACCACCTCGTACTTTTATTGACGAGCATGCTTATGGTACTTTTCCATAAGGTCCTTGTTCATTTCATACGACCAGTAATCCTCATAGAATCTCTGTAACTCAAAGGTCATTGTGGCGAGCATGATGCAAGCAACTTTTGTTGCATCGTCATAGTGTTTTTGATACGAGGCATATTCTTCAGGAGTGACATTGGCCTCTTCAACTTTAATGAGTTCTTTTTCGAGGATAAACTCTTTGTTCTCGAAGCGAAGTGTCATTTTGATGTTACACATCCAATCATTATAATTGGAACTATCCAATATGACTTTGGAGCAGATCGATAGCAAGGAGAAGTTATGATGGGAGGAGGATGAGGAAGCAGAAGCATCAGCCTTGGTAGACATCTATAAAAGAAAGTAGTTTTAGTTAGTTAACAATAATCCTTAATATAGAAACCCAAAATAAAATATTAAGGCTAGGATCCAACTATATAATTCACAACTTAGAAAAGGGATGTTGTAATCTAATTGTAAATTTTATAAATGTAGATAAATGACGATTTACTTATTCCACCAAAAATAATCGAAATTAAGTTAAATTCATAGATATTTTGAGATTCATTGAAACTATTCAATGACATGTTTAATCTCATATTATGCTCTTCTATTTGTGATTGGGATGCCGAGGATCACAAACAAGATGTGAATAACCATGAAAATGTGCTTGGTAACCTCAATGTCGTTTATCATCTCAATTAATGTGCTGGTAAACCACACACCCTCCATCAACAATGATAATTTATGAGATACCCATTACAACTCTTTATTAGTCCCTATTAGTGTGCTGGTCATACACGCTCCACTAACGGATTATAAAGTGTAATGTGCAATTTCATGGGTTAGCATGCAAATTCATATGTTTCCTAAAGTAACTAAGATTGAGATTTTAATAAAAGGTTTAGTTACTTTTAATAGCATTATACTTTTAATGAGAATTAGTGTCTTATCAAATCCGTTCGGCTAACGACCTCCACCATACAAGAGAGCAGTGGGTAAGAGTGTATACCCAATGACAGTCATTTTATAGGCCGTTTCCTTAAAATCCCCTTATAGTATGGCTTCGTGAATGAGGCATACTAGCGATTTGACTGACTTTAGTCTTATACATATAGTAACAATTAAGATTTTAATTGTACATATAGTATAAGGTGTATTTTAAACTTTTGAAAATACCACGGTTTATATTTTAAATTTCAAAATTAATATTCAATAAATTAATTTTTTTTAAATAATGATTTAATTATCATATTTTAATTCACAATTAATTAAATAATTAAATCAAACAAGGATTATCTAATTAAATAAATCAAATAAATTAATCCTAATCCTTACTTATCCAAATTTTATAATTATCCTTTTCAATCAAATTAAACTAATAATTATCTAAAATATGGAAACCCTAACAATCTACTATTTTCGAATTTTCTTGGGGAGGAAGGTTAGGGTTTTAAAACCCTAGCCCTAAATTTCGAAATCCAAGGGGTGGAGGCTAGGGTTTCTAAAACCCTAGCCCTAGTCGAAATTATGACCTTTTAGGGTTTAATTTCTATAAACCCTAATTGATCTATTCTTCTATTATAGCTATTCAACAGAAAACAAACCAAACGCTCCGATACCACTGATGAGATTTAGGTAAACAAACAAAAATAAAACCCTTAAGTTTGCATGCAACCTAAATAGGATCTATGTTTTCTCTATTGAACCTATAACTAAGAACATCAAAAAGAACCCTAGAAACCCTAGGATATTTTAGAAAAATAGAGGAGAGGGTTTTAGGATTACATATCTTTTAGTTGTTATAGCAAACAATTATATTTCTCCTTTATTGATCTCTTGGAAGCAAGCACCACAAGTGTCGTGCCTCTAATAGAATCACACCCAAGCTAGCAAGATGGTAGTATAAGAGAGAAAATAGGAGAGGTAATTTCCGTCCAAGCCTTTGGAGTGGGAAGTATATCTGAAATATGGGACCAAAGGGTTCTTTATATAGTTGAGGAAACTTGGTGCTAAAGCTAGGGTTTAAGGGATAAGCCCTAGATAACCTAACTTGGTGACCAAGCAGCCCAATCCCTTTATCAAAGGGCCTTGGACGAAATCTTCTAGGCTTGCCCTATAAATTTCGTCCACCTCATTCCATGAGGTTCTAAAGCCTTCCTTCATCAACTTTCAATAAAGAACCAAACAGTCCTTGTACATTTAAATAATCTAATTAATCTCAATTAATTTATGATTAATTATTAATTAAATAATATGATTTTTAATTAATATATTATTTTCATAACACATTAATAAACCATTTATTTAATTTATTATTCACATAATAAATTAATATCTCTCTCTCTAAAAGTCATACTGTCCAATTGCTAAGTTCGAGGGCAACCCAAAAGGACTGTGCTACTATCAATTCAATTATATATCAATTTTAGTTATGGCTTAGACACCTAATCCAACATAATCATCATCAAATATTATCATAATACTCAACCAAATCATTTACAAACATGTCCAATTCGTCATATGTACCGTCAAACAAATCGTCGTAAAAACCGTCGACAACATGATTTACTTGAATATTGAAGACATGTTCCACCAAATCAACACAAAGGTTGTGGTGCCAAACTCAGTCGTATACTTCCCCTCTATTCTCCATGTATTCCAATCAGGGTCGGCCCAAGCCCAGGGCGAGTTGGGTCATGGCCCAGGGCAACAATTCTTAAAGGGCCATCATATTTTAAAGGTATGTTATGAGTATTATGCTATTTGGGCCAAAACTCTTGATTAACCACAACTAAAACTAAAGGTCCGGTCCACAGGGGAAGTGCGCCTAAATGATCCGAGACCAAATTAGCCAATTAGGCGGCAGTTGCAAATTAATTTACGCTTCTGACTTCTTGTTCTCTTAAACATCACGTCTAAAATGTTGAAGAAGACGAGGCGTCTGAGCATTGAATTGGGGAAGACCACTCAAATAAGTTCTATTTGATGTCAAATTTTATACTTACGAAAGTTATTGGTAATCGTACGTTTCTTTCCTTCCTTTTCAAAAATCTTATTGCGAATTTGTAATTGAATCAGTCCTTCGTCTCTTATTTTCTTGAAAATATGATAGTTTTCTCCTAAAGTCATCGACATTTCTCGCATAAAGTGAATGGTAAAGTTTCAAATGGTTGAACTGCTGAAGTTTTCTCCTAAAGTCCATGGTTAGTTTATGATTTCTCACATAACCAATGTTATCTGCTGAAGATTCGAGAATATGATAGTAATTAAATTTTCTAAAAGTTTAGATTTATAATATAAGTTTAACTATTAGGGTAGTTGTCCGGCCAGGGCTGGCATTTGATGGTTGAGGCAATATCCTTATAGACTTGTCATATGATGCAAAAACAACCTCTGAAGCATAGGTGCACATTCAAGTATGTGCCACCAACAGGCAAACTAATGGTAGTATTACTTATGAAATAAACTACATTGTCTTTATACACACCCTTTCTTTAGACTGTTATAATGATGGCTCCCATGTTTTTTTATACATCCTCTTGAATTTTGTATTTCATGTCAAAATAAAATTAACCGGATGCAATCAACAAATAGAATTAAACATGGTTCATACATTCTAATGTTTCAGGCTTTTAGATGAGTAAATACTTCATAGATCTTTACTTTAATTGTTTTGTCATTTAAGATTCATTACTTTCTGTTCAGGACATGGAGCATTTTGCATTTGTTCAACACAACAAGGAACAAAACTTCTTATTTCTGGATTAGAACCAAAATTTTCAGATATGAACAAGATTTTTTTTTCAGTGTGTGACGAATAGCAACAAAAGCCAACAGTTTATTTATAGAGCGAGAAAGAAAACAGAAGTTTTGAACAAAAGTATTTCAAGTAGTACAAATTTTTTTGTGAAGTTCTAAGTATAAGATTAAAAAAATGTATTTTAGTAATTTCTTTTCAAGTGTTTTCTTAGTTTTCATAGGAATTCAGTCTTATAAACTGTGTGTGAAGTAGAAGCTCCTTATTTCTTATGTTTTATACGGGTTTAATTTAAATACATGGGCATGATTGTATCAATGTTTTATACGGGTTTAATTTAAATACATGGGCATGATTGTATCAATGTTTTATACGGGTTTATTTAAATACATGGGCATGATTAAGCTTTCTCGCCCGGGGCATGAAAATCCTATGGACCGGCCCTGATTCCAATGTACCAATACCCACCCTTTCGAATGTTGGTAAATTCTCATTTTCATTGCAGTGTCAAATTGTCTTTCCCCAATCTTCTATAAATATATTATGCAATATGATGAATGCGTACATCATATTACTTATTCTTCTTCGCTCGAATGATCATGTCGATACTGAGAGTATCTGCCAACGTCTTTTAGAACACCAAAGGTTCGCTCAATATACTTCCTAGCTAGTTCTTGGGCGACTTAAACTTGAATCTCTTTTCATTGTTTGGACATGAGAATGATTTCACAAATGTAGTTAAGTCGGGATATATCCAATCCATAAGGTAATATCCACACTTGTATGACGTCCTATTTGTTTGGAACGACACATCATACGATTTCCCAATGTAGATAGCGTTGAATATTGACAATTAGTCTAGAACATTGATGTTGTTATTGGCACCCGATGGACCAAAAAATGCATGTCATATCCAAGGATCATACGACGCCATTGCTTTTGATCACCTCACATAAATCGGCCGCACCATGCATTAGGGCACATTGACACCCTCAATGATACAATAAATACTACCAAGCATTGCATGAAACCCATGTTTGTTTTCATGTGTCGTATACAGTTTGTTGATGTCGCTAATTGTAGGCTTGCGTAAATAATGACAACGATAGTGGATAATCACAACTTTAGCAAACTTGTATGGACATTCCCGTGTCGTTTAATTTGACATCCTCAAATACTCATCCCATAAGTCTAGCCCCATGTAGAATGATAGTGGACGAATTGCAACTGTACATTTTTGAATTATAGATAAACCTTTATGGCCTCTTGCATCAAACCGTTACTGAAAATATGGAAATCGATTTTTCATATCATCAACAATGCGTATGAATAAATATTTTCTCATCCGGAACCGACGTATGAATTTGTCAGCGTAGACTTCATCATCGTTAAAGTAGCTATTCACAAGTTGGTTGTGCCCGACGTCACAATTTTTTTTTTCATAAAGGAGTATTTCTTATTAATGAACGCAAACTTCCTGCTTCATTTTCTTGCAGATAACACAATGTTGTTCGCATAACATCCCCGCTAAATGCCGATTCCCTCAACACCGAAGTATTCGACGAAGTGGATGACGATGAAGACATTTTTGAATTGTAATTATAAAGAATATAAATGTTTGGTATTTGTTTTGTAGTTTAAAATGTGAAGTATAAATATGTATTTATAATAGAGAAAAAAATAAAAAAAAATTAAAAAATTCCAATTTAAAAACGTTAACAAGCCAATGTTCCATAGACAGACTTCTATTGCATAGTGGCTTTACCGCACCACCCCATACTGAACAATGTCGTGTTCATTGCACTACACTCATAACATTTCACCCAGCGTCATGTGCGGTTCCTCCCGCTCCAACCGGTCTAATACATTTTGTTATATTTGAAATAGTTTTTATAATAAAACACTTTAGGGCTTAGGCCATGTGAAACATTTTACATCTAAAATTGTTATTTTTAAATGATTTTTAAACAAATTTGAATTTTGAGAGTAGCTCAATCTTTCCGTGGTGTTCCGTCCTCATTATCATCAAAATTTGAAAAGAAAAGAAAGCGGGAAATCAGGGCCTGGTTCAAACAGCGCTCTTTCGTCATAACCGCCGCCGCAGCCACCGCCACAGCCGCCATTCTGTTGTTCATCCACAGATTCTATTCATCGATCAGTTCTATATGTCAAATGGTAGCTTCTTACTTCCATTTTTGTTTTGATTGTGTATAAAATCCATCTTCGGTTGTATTTAAGACAAGGTATTGTGTAAGTTATCTGCTGACGGAGCCGTTTCTTGGCTATTTACTGTCAAATGGATTGATATCTAATAAGCCAGTTTCTCTTTTGGGATTACGTGAAATGGGCAACGATTTGAAGCTTTATCATCTGTGGCTTTTCGACTCTGGTGAAGAATTCTTTTCTAGTTGTCAGTTGACACTATCCATGTTTTTGCATTTATAATTTGAATTTTTAAGACACATTTATCGTTCTTATGCTTGTATGATTTGCATTTACTCATAAAAGTCACCTGCAAGGTGAGGTAAAGGTCAACATTTGTGTGCTTACTGTCCATATTGTCAGTTGATGTTCCAAATTTAAATTTTTATCTAATTTTGCTTTTGGATGTGATTTACAAGCAGGGGAGTTACTCATTGCTAGATGAACTTGCTAATGAGTGACCTAGGATAATAACATGAGGTAAGAAAAGTAACCCTAGTCTTTCCCCCCTTTTGTTTTTTGTTTTGAGGTTAACTTTTTTTTGTTTGTTTACTCTTTGTGGTTGATATTCAGTAGCAGAAACTGTGGTGGAGATTCCAGAGGCTTTGACAAGGCAATGAGACATAATTGGTCTCAACATGCTAAATACTTGAGCCAAGATAAGATTTTGAAATCTAACTTCTTGATCTCATTGTCAACACAAAAACTTTCTGTTGAAGAAATAAAGGCTGCAACTGCAAGGTGTGTTTTTCAGCCATGACTATGTTGTTGACTTTCTTGACTACCTACTTACGTATTGTCTCTCTTTTATCTAGTATTCTTTTAATCATAGTAGTTACAGTTATTATAGTATTTGGTTATTTAAATCCTTAATCTTTGTGGATTATTTATTATGGACAGAGTGTATACCTTTTAAAGCACTTAATCGCTCTGTTTTTTTTTTTTAATATTTCCAGCCCAAAGAGGTTCTTTAAGAAGATTGTCTGTACTCTCTAATATTCTTATAAGGTCATATCAAGTTTGAGATCCCACCATTTTTTTTCTTTGTTCCAGATCATTCTCTTGTAAAGTTCAGAATGTTACAAAGGCACACAATCCACAAGTTGAAAAGGTAACACATATTTCAAATTTTCAATGCTGCATTTTATAATTCACCATTTTTAACACGGGAAGCATTTAATGTTTCTTTCATCTCCTAGTTCTTTCATCCTTCTTGCAACATGTAAAGTTAAACCTTCTCTTTTGTTTGGATTATATGATCTTGGACTCTTTTGTTCCATTTTTTAAATATTTACTGATAAAATGGAACTTTTTATTATATGAGCTTCTGACAGGCTTGGCAAGCTCTTTCCAACCTCAAGTTGTCTTCTAGAAGTTATATAAAACCTGGTAAAAGCCGGCAAGTGGAAAAAAATGGTTATTCAGTCTCTTTTCAAGATGATAAAAGAGCTACTCAACAATGTTCCTCTGATGGGAATAACAAATTTACAGCACCTACTTGGGAAGACCAAAATTCTAATGAAAATAATGTTGAACATAGCAAACCTGATAAAACAACCAATCCTTGTGCAGCAGTTACCACTTCTGTCACTGAAACTAAAAGGGCTGAAACAATTCAGAATGGGGGTTATGAGTCAGATTCCACAAGTGCTTGTGGAAATGATATAAGTGGCATAAACAGGAATCATGCAAAAAATTGGAACCATATGCATGGGCTTCAAGAGATTGATGATGAGGAAACTTTTCAGGTAATTTGTAGTACTAATAAGATTCTAACCGAATGCTGCATTACTTCTAATTGTTATCAGATAACCTTTGAGTAGAGTAATGTTCTAAGGATGCTACGAAAAATAAACATTGAGTTTTGTATTTACATGTTATAAGTGTAATAATATATTGATCTCATCATCAGTCAATTTCAAATTGCAGAATTTGGATGTGGATCAAACACTTACAGAACACTTTCAATCATCCTGCACAATACAGCAATCAATCTCAAATTCTCCACCCTTCACCCCAGCTGCAAATAATAGTATTGTTGCATGTGAGGACATAAGTTTACCTCCAGAACTGGATGTGGACTGTGGTCATGGTTTTAAGGCATGTAATTTCAAACATTATATAAACAAATCTCCCATTATTATATGGAATGTGTCACTGTATACTCATGGTTTTAAGGCATTCAACTTCCAAAATTGTTTCAGCTAGGAACTTGCCCAGAAGCTGCAACCCATTTGCAAGATATGAAGGATATGCTTATTTCCATATCAAATGATCTCATTGACAATGATAGTGAATTGAACTCTGATGAATTGGAAAAGCTTCGTCACGATAGGTAATGTCCCATTTTTGTTTTTTTTTTAAAAAAGAATAATGAAAGTTTATGTTTGGGACCTGATATATGTTTGAATGATGTAATCGTAGGTTGCAACTAAAAAAGCAAATCCAACAGCTTAAACAGTATTGTTCTTCTATTTTGATGGATGATGAAGGATGCAAAACAAACTTTTCTGCATTTACAACTGCTAGAGATTTGAAGTATCAAACACCATTAGCATTTACCTCAAGGGTTGATCCTGTTAGACTTGATGATCAATTTTACATGCATAATAAATGGGACCCACCATCAATATCATGTTCCTCAGTGGGAAATTTTGGCATATTTTCAACTCCTGTGGAAAGGGAACTGTATGTCCGAAAGAATGTCAAAGTTAATTATATTGATGGTTCAGATGACAAGAAATGGAGCAAGAAAGATTTTTCATGGACCAAAAAGCTGGAGGTTTGTGGCATTGTCATTTATTTATTTTTCAATTTTGCATGTTTTTGAATTTAGTGGTGATAAATAATGGTTTGATGATTCTGCTCTCAGGCTAATAACAAGAAAGTGTTTGGGAATCATTCATTTCGTCCCAACCAAAGAGAAGTGATTAATGCAACAATGAGTGGAAATGATGTTTTTGTCTTAATGCCAACTGGAGGTGGAAAGAGTCTCACATATCAGGTACTACATACCATTTTTTTTAATGATTTTGGATGCTTATAGCTTTATTTAATTAAATGCTCACAAAGAAGTGTGTTTTTTATGTCCATTGTATTGAGTTTAAATGTGTCTTGTACCCTTTTCTTGCAGCTACCTGCTCTTATATGTCCAGGTGTCACATTGGTGATCTCACCTCTAGTTTCTCTAATCCAAGATCAAATAATGCATTTATTGCAGGTATGTACATGTTGATATTTCTTAACCTATGAACATTTTCACATTTATCTATTATAGTGAACATCAAATCTTGTGTTTGGATACAATAACAGGCAAATATACCTGCTGCTTATTTAAGTTCAAATATGGAGTGGACCAAACAACAAGACATTCTCAGAGATCTCTGCTCAGGGCATTGCAGTTACAAACTGTTATATGTCACCCCAGAAAAAGTAGCGAAGTAAGTGCTTATTTTTATTCTTTTAGCTATTTCTTTTATCATGTTGCTAACTTTTTAGTGACTTGATATGTGAGTGCAGAAGTGATGCTTTATTGAGACAATTAGAGAACTTGTATGCACGGGAATTGCTAGATAGAATTGTGATTGATGAAGCGCATTGTGTAAGCCAATGGGGACATGATTTCAGACCAGATTACCAGGTTATTAATTATACCATACAAATTTGTTCAAAACATTGTGGTTTTTCTAGGTTCTTATATAACATCATTGCTATGTACTATTTACAGAGTCTTGGTATTTTGAAACAAAAGTTTCCGAATATACCCCTGTTGGCATTAACTGCTACTGCCACAGCCAGTGTCAAAGAAGATGTTGTGCAGGCTCTTGGTCTTGTTGACTGTATTATTTTCAGGCAAAGTTTCAACCGTCCAAATTTAAGGTATGAGTTTAATATAAATATAATGTGATTTTCAATGTGTTGACCTATTAAACATGTCAATATTTCAGGTTTTCAGTTATGCCTAAAACGAAAAAATGTATGGAGGATATTGACACGTTCATTAAGGACAATCATTTTGATGAATGTGGAATCATTTATTGTCTTTCAAGGAATGACTGTGAGAAAGTTGCTAAAAAGTTGCAGGTTTCTTCTTTTCTGCTCTGTTGTCTTTCTCTTTGTGTATTGATAAAGTAAGTCACTTGTGATTTTTAGGGTTTATGGTGTTACTCATCTTTCAGGAATTTGGGCATAAAGCTGCATTTTACCATGCTAGTATGGATCCTAATGAACGTGCATCTGTTCAAAAAATGTGGAGTAAAGATGAGGTTAATATAATATGTGCAACTGTGGCATTTGGAATGGGTATGGAAGAATGTGATCTAGTCTTTTTATAAAAGTAATTAATAATAATGTTATAAAATATGATTGTTTCAGGTATAAATAAACCGGATGTTCGGTTTGTCATTCATCATTCTCTTCCTAAATCCATTGAAGGCTACCATCAGGTACCTTTTGTGATCACATTTCACTTTAAAAATTCTATGTATTTAGATGATATTTTATTATTATTTTTTTATAACTTTTAGATTTTTCAAAGTACAACTGAATGAAAGTATGTTGCTATTTCTTGCATCTCATGGAACACTTTGTTGTAGGAATGTGGGCGTGCAGGTAGAGATGGGCAGCATTCTTCTTGCATATTGTATTATAGTTATAGTGATTATGTAAGTCATCATCAATTTGTTGTTTCTTTTTTATACTTAATGCATAAAGAAAGAATCCCATGAAAAGAAACTTTCCCTCATTTTCATTTTATTTTCTCAAATACCTTTTAAACTGTTTTGAAGATTCGGGTCAAACATATGCTTAGTCATGGATCCATAGAGCAGAGCTCTTTTGCATCTCGCTCAACTACTTTAAATTCTGGAAGATTACTGGAAACAAATACAGAGAACCTTTTGCGCATGGTAATTAATTCTGATATTTCTTTTATTGACTTTGATATGATTTATATCATCATACAAACAGATAGTATCGAAATCTATAAAATATAACCACTTCTTATTTACCTCAGGTCAGTTACTGTGAGAACGAAGTTGATTGTCGACGTTTTCTACAACTTGTTCATTTTGGAGAAAAATTCGATCCTTTAAGCTGCAAGAAAACATGTGATAACTGTTCGAAGACGCATACTCTCGTAGACAAGGATGTTACGCAAATAGCAAAGCATCTGGTTATGATTTTATAAAATCTATTTTTCTAACATGGCGTTCGTTGTATGATTGATTATTTGCTGAAATTAAATTGTTAATTTGCAGGTTGAATTAGTGAAATCAGTCCGACAAGAATTCTCAGGAACTTATATTTTGGAAGTCTACAAGGGCTCCATGAACCAAATTGTAATTCATTCTTACTGTTTTTATAATTTATTTGTTTTATAATCTGCAACATTGTCACTTGACAAATATCAAATTTTAGGTCAAGAAGAATCAACACGATACCTTAAAGTTACATGGAGCTGGAAAAAATGTAGCAAAAGGAGAAGCATCACGTGTGCTACGTCATCTTGTTATTGAGGAGATCCTTTTAGAGGATATTAAGAAAAGTGATCTCTATGGATCTGTTTCATCAATTCTAAAAGTATGGTTTTCACTTTTCATTACTCTATTTTTTAAATTTATAGTTGTTGCGTAGTGTGTAGGTTTTTTTTAATTTTAATTGTGTTTTAGGTAAATGAAAAGAAAGCGTGCAATTTACTTGAAGGTCAGAAGACCATAATGTTAAGGTAAACATATTTTCTATTTTCTATTTTCTATTTTCTATTTTTTGTTTTTGGGATTGGTTTTGCGTTCATGGTATTATTATGCTACTTGTAGGTTTCCATCCGTTGTTAAAGTATCCAAGTCTACTGCTACTACTCCAGCAAAGGGCTTCTTAACATCATCAAAACAAACTCCATCAAGAGTAGATACTGCTGCTCCTGCTCAATCTCAACCAGAAGTAGACTCGGTATACTCTGTTAATTTTAGGGTTTAAAGATAATGCCTGATTTACATCTAACATGATGTTCCTAGGGTTTATTTCTACTTAATTAAAGCAAAACTTGGTGATCATAACAATCATTTCCTATTTCTTGTAGAATCTTTCAACCAAATTGTATGGTGCTTTGCGAGAGCTTCGAACTCTTCTTGTTAAGGAGGCAGGGGAAGGGGTGATGGCATATCATATCTTTGGGTGAGTTGTTACGAATTTGCATCCAAAATTTATTTTATTGAAATAAGATCCAATTTTGAAATATCTTTTGTTTTGTCATGTATTTAAAATTGATTTTTTTTTCTTCATGGTCTAGGAATGCTACGCTGCAGAGTATCAGCAGAAGGGTCCCTAGAACTAAAGAAGAGCTTCTTGAGATTAATGGCATTGGCAAGTAAGTAGTCCTCTGTCTTTTCTACAATTATTGTAGTCCCTTACTTTTTCTATTTAGTCCGTTATGTCAAAAAGAAACCACATTTTTGGTGGCTAATAACAATGTTAACCTAACACAGGGCTAAAGTAAGCAAGTATGGGGATAGAGTACTGGAAACCATTGAGATTACCCTCAATGAATACTATAATTCCAATATAAACCAACACATCAGCATCAATGGTGACAGTGATAGTGATAGCATCAATTCTCCAAAGAGAATAGATGCAGTAAAGAGTTATAAGGAACCAGACTCCACAAATGGTCTTGAGATTGTTGATTATCCTGATGATGATGAATCTACATGGAGGCTTTGAGCAATTCGTGTTGCTCTATTATGGTGTATTTACTAGTTGTTCTTCAGTTATTTTATAAATTATGAACACTTTTTCTTGAGCCGATCTTTGTTTAATTATTTGTTTACTCTTTTTGGCTAGAACTTTAGATGTTTGGTTATTCAAGGAAAAGATCAGTTTTAATATTCTGAAAATAGTACCAAAATAACTGATTACAAAAGCATCATCACTAAACATTTTTTTATTCATGCCCTTTACATACACGGATTTAGTAGCAAATTTACACATACCTCCTCCCTTGCACTATTTACTACCACATTTTCTACACAAATCATGTACTTAAAAATCCCACACCACTGACCATGTTTATATATGTACAAATCACAAACCAAACAACACAACTACTCACACATTCTCAACCAACTTATCATACCACGCTCCATGAACACTCCCACTCACACTTGCCATCACCCCCAACACCTTCCCAACCTCCACCACTCTATCGGTAAGAACCACCGCCGCAACCTGCCGGAGTGCCATCTCCGCCAATCTCCTCCCATGGTTGCCGCCAAGTAACACCCCTCTGGTAGCCAAATACACTGCCCTAGACACCTTCACAAACACAGAGTCATCGGCTTGTACACTTTTTCTCAACATTCTTGCCATCACCAGTCTTCTTGATTCGGCTTCTGTTAGATCATTGGACTTATCGAATTTGTCTGCCGTTTTGTTCAGAACTTGAACAATTTCTTCAAGTCCTGCGTTTTCCATTGTGTCTAGGATCTGTAAAAGCTCTGTTGAACATTTTTGTATTGTGGCTTCCATCTCTTCGGGTGTTGATATCATTTGCTCCATTACAAGTGTTTGTCGAAGAACTAGTATGCTGTAAGCATGAGTAGGAAGGATTAGGGTATAATATTGGGTCAAAAGTACACAACAGGATCAGGAGGGTAGAATGGCCATTTACCTTGTAGCAGTGACAATGATCTTCTGAAGTTGGGCCTGAACAACCCTCAGCCTGAGAAAGTTGAGCTTTAATGTTTCGGGCAACTCCTCCTGAGTCACACCATAAACATCATTCACCAGCTTCAGCAAACCGAGTCTCACTAACAAATCACGCTTCTCTCCCTTGCACTCTGAGTACTGATTATCTGAAAAATAAAATAAATTAGAAAAAAAAACAAAACACAAGATCTATAAATTGAAATGAAAAGCCTTAATCAAAATACATTACCTGCAGCATCAGCATCTGTTATAGAATTAGAAACAGAGGATGAAGTTTGCAATCCATTAGAGAAGCTTCCACCAGTTCTAAGAGCAGTAGAAGGAACAACCACCTTAGGTAAACCATCTTGCAAACTTTCAAGGGTCTGTTTGTGGTCACTCCATTCCTGATTAAAGGTTGACCCTATTGAAGAAAGCAATCTGAAAGTCAACGGAAGGTGAGTCAACGCATCGGATGGTTGACCAAATCGCTTTGCAAATGCTTTTCCTAAATACTCCAAACCAGCGGGCCCTTTTAGTAACGGTTCCATTATCTTTATACGGGCACTGCTAATTTCTTGCTTCAGCACCTACAAAACAGGAATTAAATATTTAATTTTTTTTATGAAAAGTAGATTGCTATTTTTTTGTATTGAGGTAGAAAAGATACCTGTATCTGCTCTAGTACAAAGCGTAAGCCTTTAACCAATGCTATGGCATGTGAATGGTTAGAATTGTCTTTTTGGCATATATCGGCTAGTTCTTGTAAGACTTTTTTGTGGGATTCTTTAAGATTGTTTTCATTTGCTGGAGCTGAAAGTTTCTGTAGGCTGACTAATGCAAACTCCATAATTTTCCCTAGATACTCCATGTCTAAACTTCCAGAATTCAACAACTATAAAGATGGGAAAAAAATCAATCAGAAATTTAAGATAAAGAAAACAAATTAAAAAAAGTAAAAAAAGAAACCCGAAGAACAGTCTACCTGTGAAAGAATAACAACATCAATTGTTTCAATGATTTCTTGTTTCCAACTCTGAGGAGCCATCTCACAAAGTTCATCCCTCACTTCCTTCATCAATTCCACAACCCGATCGTATTTGTCCTGATGAATGGAATCCGTGATTCCATCCCAGAAAGCTTTTTCCATTGTTTGTCGTACCTTCACCATTGTCTGGTCCTCATCACTAGCATTCAAACTGTTGGCAGATGAATAGTGTTGCCCATGAACAAATTCATTCACAATCAACTCATTCTCCATGCTGACAGAATGATTGCTGGCACCAGAGGGGCCCACATCTTTTTGTAGTGGTTTGGAAGCATCATCTTGGAATAGGGAACGAACCACACGGCTAGGCTCTTCTTCACTTCTGTTTCTTTTGTCTGAGTCAGCATTGTATGGGGGTATATGTGGCACTGGTGAACCAACAGGGCTACCATTCTCCTTTGCTTCAAAGTATTTTGTTCGTGTATCAGAAAGAGCATTCCTCATGCGTTCTATTCCTGCATCTCCACTCAGGTGCATTACTCTTTCCCTCAATAGTTGCTGATCTTCTGTAACCTGCAACAAAGAGCAACATACTTTCATTCATTTATATTACAGCATTATAGAACTCAACTTCTTTATAAGGATTCAGGAAAGTAGTAGAACCTGTTTCTGAATAGCTTTCATATCATGTGTAAGATCAGCATTATCTCCTTCAGGTGTAAGTTTGCATTTTTGCATCATGGAAATTTCCATCTGGCATGCAGCCCTCACCAAATCCTCCTCTAAAGATTCAGCATCCTTCACCTTCCATACCACAAAGCTATTCAGATACGCACACCATGCAGAATCAAAAGCTTCAAGCTGCGATCTGAATGTGCTTCTAGTGTTTGATTCTTGATGTCTATCTAATATTATATTAATCAACAACTCGAATTCTTGGATAAATTTCTTTGCAGAATTGGCTAAAGCAGACTCACGCTCCCCTTGCCCACTAAAAACCGCATCAGGGTGACCAAGAATCATGTATGCACATAGGACTATTCTGACTTGGTACCTTGATAACTTAACTGGTGACTTGGGGGCAGCTCGGGCAGCCACTGGTTTCTTTGTGTGTCTACTCCGGGCAGCAGCAGCACTTCTGGGGGTGGTGTTTCTCCTGCTAGGTGAAGCTACACGTTTAAGAAGGTGATCAATGTCATCTTGACCATGGGAGTTGATGCCAGATGAAGTGCCTTTCATAGCTTTGTAACGAATCTCCAGCCTTTCAAGTAAAGATTTTGTAGTCTGGAGTGTAGAGGGTGTTTCAATAAGAAGTGCAAACTGCTCAAATGGCATCGACTTTACATGATCCTCATTGATGTTTAAAACAGAGTAACTTTTGACCAAGTCAAAGGTGGTCCCCTTTTTAAGAAATTTCCTCCAGCACCTTGCTAATTTTCTAGAAAGATTGTCAGCTTGATTCTGCATTTTCTTGGACCAATTTGCACCTATAGTATTGTGTAGCCTTGCTCTTTGCATTAGGTATTCTGCTCTCTGTCTCTTTGCCTGTAATATATCAGCCGGAAATAAGTTCATATTTGAGATGTAGAAAAAGAGTATCAAGGAAAAATAAAAGTAAAAAAGACGAGCATACCCTTTGTAGTTTATCTTCCAAAGTCTCCCTCAATCTCCTCCTCTCAATCTCTCGCTGCTGAGAGACCAACTTGGCTACCTTTCTTACTTGTAAAAGCCTAGCATGTGCTTTTTCCATGTCAGCTTCAAGTAATCCTAATCTTTTCTGTTCAGCAGCTGCCCTTTTTTGAGAAATAGCAGCACAAACACGCTCTTTATACTTACTCTCTCTTGCAATCCTTCTTATAAGAGATTCTGATGTCCTTTCCCTTAATGTGGCCCTTCTTTGTCTGTATGCTTTCAAGATTCTCATTCTGTTTGTTTCTGCTTGCCTTACTCTTAATTCCACTTTTGTACCAAGTTCTTGACATTCTTTCTTCACACGCACTTTTACTCCAGTTCTTGCTGCTTGCCTCAACTGATCAAGCTTTGCTAGACGCAACTGGGCTTTTGCCAAAATGCTAGACCTGATAATTTGAACAACAAAGAAATCAATTAATGATGATGACAAAATGTGCCAAATAGTAGGTATATAATTAGATAAGAACTAAAGTTCACATGGAACAACGTTGTATGGTACAGAACTTCTGTTAATAAATAAAAGAGATATGTCGCAATCAGAGGTCACCTTAGAAATTTTTTGGAAGTATGTGTTGGCTGGTTTGGTGTAATAAAGAAAAGATGAAATATTTTAATAAAAATTACCTCTTCTGTTCAGCAGCTAGGAGCTTCGCCTGAAGACGTTGACCAAGATTTTCCTCATATGCAGATTGTGGAGGACTCCTGGGCTTTGGCCTTGCTTTGCTTGATAAATGCTCATAAAATTTCTGCAGATGATCAAAAAGAGAAATTTAAGAACAACAGAAAGAGCCTCAAAGTCTAAGCAATCATCTTACCTAAAACATATAATCTCAAGAACAGATAAGATTAAAAACAAGAAATAATACAATTTTTGAGCGGTTAATTAGTTAAAATACAAGAATCTTGGTTTCCAATTGCTTAAAGGGTTAAACTGCAGAACTTAGAATCGTTTGATTCACCATTAGAAAAGATTCTGAAGCAACCACCTTACCTAACTCGAGGACAACCTACAACAACAAAGAGAAGCTTACAAAGCAAAAGAAATACAGTATGGAAAAAAGATGCTCACGTAATAAGATAGACTGGATTTTACTTCGTCATAAACTTGTCATAAAGATAATAATCTAGGATTTACTCGCTCCTAATCAGTAATTAGTGAACTTAAGCATATGTTTAGTCAGCGTAGTTCTCAAAAACATACTCCAAAGTTGGGTCTTTTTCTGTAATAAATAGTACAGAAAAAAAGGACGAAAAGAATTAGAAACTCGCAGATATTGAGACACTTGTTTACAACTACGTGATGATACCTTAAAATTTCCGTGAACTTTTCTCAGAAAACAAAAAAGCAAACAAGAAGAAGCCATGATCATTTGATGAATTGATCACGTATTTATGAAACTACACAAAGCAAGAGACCTAACCTGTCTACGAAGATCTGCATCCCGAAGCTTAGCTTCGATTTCTTCAACACTAGAAGGAGACGCCTTTGTTTCTGTTAGTCTTCGGCGAAGCCTAGGCGGTAAAATTGGAGGCGATGATAACCCTGCACCGTCGACGACCGGAAACTCCATCGCAACTCCGACGATCTCCGGTGAATTATCCACTCCAACCTCCATCGATGACTCTGATCAACAATTATTACAAATAAAATTGGATATAAACCCTTCACAACCGATCAATCACACTTTACTGCTTTAAGAACAAAGTTCAAAATGATTTAGGAATTGTATGTGGACGGATATAAATATTCTCTCGAATTGCACACGCGTTGTCTATGGAGCCGTATATATAATAATTATATAAATTCAGGACATGGATATATGTAGAGAGAGAGAGAGAAAGTAGAGAGAGAAATGAGAAAAGGAGATGACGATTCTGGAAACGGAGGGGTGATGTGAGGGGTTGAAGAGAGATTAAATTCAGAAATGTGATAAAACTTACATTTTCTTCCTTTTAGTACAGTTTTTCTCAGTTATAGTCCCTTAAGTAACTTTTTGTACATTATTGGTTCTTCATTTTTCTTCTTTATAATTCCTCTCCCTCCAACAAAACATACTTCATTTTCTTGAAAAAAATTTGAATTCAGCATTTTAATTATCTTAAGTACTCACATTACATGCAATATGATTTTCCAATAGTCATAATAAAAATCATTTCTATTTACTTAGCATCAATCGGCTCATTGATTTTGATTTTTGAAGGTTATGTGCAAATAAAATTGAGCCACTAAATCTAGTTCTTTTATAGCTAAATATATTTCTTTTATAGATAATCATTAATATTACGATAAGACGATAATTATTACAAAATTAATCAAAATAAATACTATCGTTAATTTGTCGCTAATACTAATGTACATAAAAAATTGTCGCTAATACGTCATTACTTCTCAATTTTGCATTACTTTTAACATTGTATTATTCTAAATAGATAAATAATATTTAGTGACTAAAAAATAATTTATTAATAAGGCAGAAGGAATATATATCTCCTATCTCTTCCAACTCACTTGTCGTATAGATGTTACATCATTTTTTTTTTCTTTTCCCTTTCATATTTCTTAAGACTATAGGGTGTGAGAGTTCTTTTGCCTGTGATGCTTTGCCGATGATAACACCATCTCGTAACCAATTTTGTTGCCGACGATATATTTTTGTTGTATGTGTCGCTCAATTGGAAGATAAACAAATGTTTGCAATGTTGTTTTTTATTGTTGTGTTATGTTGATTTTTTGTTTAAACATTTTATGTTCTTTTCTTCTCATCAAGCGTGTAATAAGAAAATTAAATGGTTTATATCCTTATTGTAACTTGCTATTTCAATAATCAAAATAAATATAATATATTAAGAAAAGGATAACCATAAATTTATGTATTTTGAAAGTTTTTATTTATATAAATTTCTAATGTAGTTTTCAATCTTTTGATTAATAACTTTAAGTTTTATTTAAATTAATATTAACGGTTTTTATTAAATGTTAATATTTCTTTAATTTGAGAAAAAAAAATGGTAAGCAAGGATGACGCTATATCGGCATATCCTACTTATATATTAAAATTGGCAAATGATGATGTGTGATTATGTGCCATCAAATTTTGGTAGGTAATGATGACATCCTATCCTTTAGCCTAGGGATGTAAACGGATTTGGGACGGCCCGAAAGAACCGAAAACCAATTAAGGAGTGAATGGAGAATTGAGAACCGGATCGAATACCACTAATTAGTTCTGGTTCAGTTTTACTAGGAAGTGTGCTATTCAAGAAGTTGTTTGATACTGGAACCGGACCGAAACCGAAAAGACCGAAATGATGAATGGGGGAACTGGACCGAATATCATTGATCGGTTCCAACCGGTTCCGATTCTAGTTTGGTTTTTCGGTTAAAAAAATTCATCCTTACTTTAGCCTAAAAAATTCATCTTTCTAAACCCTCCAAACTCACTCCTTAATTTACAGTATTAAAGCCAAATATACAAGTTAAGAAAGAAAAAGTTGAGTGAGTCAATGAAGCCGCTCTTTACCACCATTCTAAACCCACTCAAGGAGCGGAGCCGTGAGCTTAGAGGTACCTTCGGTACACATCTTGTTTTTCACCCCCATTTCGCCCTTTTAAGGGTGTGTTTCACAAAAAAGCTTATTGTTTATTAGCTTATTAATTTATAAGCTAATAAGTTAGAGTGAAGTAACTTATGAAAAAAAATGATTTATTAGAGGTTTCTCACAATTATAAACTATTTTTATCCAAACATTTTTTTAGTTTATAGCGGTATCAAATATGGAACCGCTAATAAGCAAATAAACTCCTTTGCCAAACACTTTCCTAAAATATGAGTTTTTTCAATAAATTTTTTAGTATCGTATGTAACATCCATAAAATTTATGAAAAAATTTAACTTTTTAAACAACCCAAAAATCATCATTGTTTACAAAATTGTTTTCAAAACATGTCTAATATCAGAGTTTGCCTCAAAATCACAAAAAACCAAACACGAGGAGGTGCACGATCACACATTTACCTTCCCGCGATCCTCTGAAGTACCTGAAAAATAATCCAAAACTGTAAGTCCAAAGCTTAGTGAGTTTCCCCCAAAGTACCAACACAACACATAAGAATAACAACAAACAACATGGATATAGAACCTTCAGCATGACTGGACCGCCTCACTGGGCCTTCAGCCTATCTGGACCATTCTCTGGGCCTTCGGCCTGACTGTTCCACCTCACGGGCCTTTAGTCTATCCAAGCCGCCCTGGGTATGTTGGCCTTCAGCACAAAGCATGACCGCCTCAACCCAACCACACATACACCGTGTCGACATATATATACATAACAGACAATCATGCAAATAAACAACCAATAATAATCAGACAAATCTCACAGATCACTAAGCACAACATCATCCTATCTACCATGATACAGATAAAGCAGATCACTACAATACTCGATCATACGATAAACCAAACAATCCGAAGGGCTGACATTGGTGCCTTCGACCCGAAAGTACAGTGAAGGCAACTCACCTTGCAAACTGAACATAAGATGATAAGGTCTCGACTCATAATCTCAACTCTCTAACTGACACATATTCCCACAAATTTACCAATTCCATCAAAATCCCAAAATACCCAAAGTACCTTTAAGGCCAAACTTAACCAAACAGTCAAAAGGTCAAGAAAAGTCAACTCAGCTTGATCGCCACATCGTGGTACCCTTGTACCACATCGTGGTGTCGGATACGACAAAAACAGTCGCGAACCACCCCGCCACCACGTCGTTATTACAGGGTTTTTAGCAACTTAATGCATTCAACTACTTCCTTCGATTCCAAAAGGTCTCCAACTCAGATCTGGTCCAAAATAGGGTCTAAATGGATAAAGTTTCCAACTTTATCCAATAAAACCATCCAAAATGTGTAGATCTTAACTTTTAAGATCCAAACACTTCATGACTTCACCAATAATCATCCAATTCATGAGGTTACTTGACCAAAAGCTACAAGAGAGTCTCTAACTCCAAACACACCATAAAAGTCGGTGCTTTTCAGACATGCATGTCCAATGCATGTGTTAAACTCTTATTAGGTCAAAATAGGGCAAAAATGCCAAGATTCCATGCATGGCCCTCAAAATTCAATTCTAGACTAGGTCCAAAGAGCCAAATGCTCCAAATGGCCTGGAGACTCATAAACTTGCAAGCTTTATGAAGTTCAACCACCCAAGGCAACAAGACATAGAGAAAAAAGGGGAACATCCATAGATCTAATCATAAACTCTTCAAGATGAATAATTTATACCTCCTTGAGATGCTAGAAGAAGGTAAACTCATGGATCTTCTTTGCCTTGGACTCTCAATGAGGTCTTCCACCACCTTTTTCCTTCACAAGCACCAAAAACCCACACTTTTAAGGCTAAAACTCACAAAATGGCTCTAGGGTTTGCAAGGGACGATTTGGAGAGATGGAGGCTGATGGGAGGGGGCTAGAAGGGGCTAATGATCTTTAAATATGGCTCAACCCATTAAACTTTAGAGTTTTCCCCAACAGCCACCACCACGTCGTGGTGGTTCATTAAACCCCGCGACCCAAAACCCATCGCCATGTCGTGGTGAGGCTTCACCACGTCGTGGCCTCCAAAGAAGATTATCATACATACTCGAAAATAATTTCATACTTGGAACCGGGTGTTACATCGTATCAACAAATAGAGAAAAGTTTAACAAACGTCCGCAATATAGGATTTCCTTTCACAAAGGGAACTGATTTGTACACGACAAATTTTTTCCACACACACCAATTTGTGCATTAAAGTATTGTATTGTACAACACCATAAAACATAAATTATTGTGTATGAAGAAAAATTGTTGTGTACGAATCACTTTTTTTCACAAAACTTACTTACAAAGTCTATTAATATCAAAATATAAAACAAATGAATCAAATAATATTTAAAATACGGAACATCTCTGTTCATTAACTTCTAAACTTAAAAACAATGTGAAAAAGTTTTTGAATTAAAAAGTTATCGAAATAGCTTTTTTTTTGACTTTCAATAGCTTACTTATCTAATAACTTCTACTGAAAAACATATATTGTGGACGCTATTTAATGAAAGAAAATTCGAATCATTAAAATTTAAAAGCCAAAAAAAAAAATAAATAAATAAATAAATAAACACAAAAATAAAAACTACATTTTTCATATCCTTATTTTCTTCGATGCCTACGACCCTACGTGACTGTGATCTTTTTTCTATATGTTTGTACATCTCTAATTTGTTTTCTTGTAACTTTAATAATCGACTTTTCTTTGTTATGAGTATTGATTTAAAAAAAATGTTAGACACGTTTTATAACTTAATAAGCTTTTTGCCATTAAAGTTAGTATAGGAAAGCTAACTGATCAATTACCTTGAAATAATTAAAATGTAGGCTTCAACCTCTCACCTGGTGAGTGAAATTTTTTTATTTCATTAAAATACATAACTTCATTTTTGTCAGAGTCTAATTGTTTAAATCATCTACTTTATTAAATATCAGGGATTTATGCCGGATAATTTGATTAAAACTAAGTGGAGATTGGAGAACTTTAGGATTAAATTAATGCGCTTTCTTATCAAAATTTCCATCATCCAAAAAGCTAATGTTACAAAAATTAGGTCAGGGGTTATACCTTATAATAAAAACATAAACAAGGGACTTCAAAAGTAATTTGGTCACTGAAGAGTTGTGGGTGCTATTCTTGCAATATGTTGAATGTTAAGGGGGTTAGAACATAAAAGCAATATTGAGAAGCGTGTGGAGGAATGTCTAAAGTTTGGACACGTCATTGCCTACGCCCCCAACGGTTCTCTTTTTTAACACTTTTTCTTCTTCAAGGAAATAAAGACTTGAAGTTCACATTCATTCTCGATAAAGCCATTGACTATTATTTAAAACATTTAATTCCTTTTAAATATACTAAATCAAATACTTAAATTTAAGAAAACGTATTAATAAAAACATTTAATACCTTTAATTCACATCGATAAAAATGTATTTAAAGAAATAATTTTAATGAGGAATTAAATATTCTCCTATATTTTCTTTTTATTTATATTTTTCTACTAACATTGACATGTTATATTTAATAAAATTAATAATATTTTCAAAAGATTTCTTGGTATACCCAAATTATTTGGTTTACTCATGGGTTTTCATTTTGTTTTTAATATTTTTAATATATATATATATATATATATATATATATATATATATATATATATATATATATATATATATATAATATTTTGTTCGTTCAGATTATTTTTTTGTTATTTTTTTATTCATTCAGACTATCACTATGTAATTTTTTTGTTCGGACTATTCATATATTATTCTTTCGTTCGGATTATCCTCATGTTATTTTTTTTTATTCTGACCATCTTTACGTTATTTTTCCATTCCGATTATCAATATGCTATTTTTCTGTTCAAACTATTCATATGTTATTTTCATTCAGACTAACAATGTTTTATTTTTTCATTCCGACTATCATTGCGTTATTTTTTTTATTTCGACCATCATTATATTGTTTTTTCGGTTAGATTATCTACATGTTTTTTTTTTCGTTCAGACTATCTCTGTGTTATTTTTTTCATTCCGACTATTTCTGTTTTTTTTCGACCATCAATGTGTTATTTTTTCGTTCCGACTATCTCTGTGTTTTTTTTTTCGATTATCCATGTGTTATTTTTTTGTTTGGAGTATCATTATTTTATTTTTTAGTTCGAACTATCCAGTGTTATTATTTTGTTGTGATTTTCGTAGCCGTTAAATAAAAGTCACACACAAACATATTATTTTGTTGTGATTTTTGTAGTCGTTAAGCAAAATAACGTAGAGATAGCCTGAACAAAAAAAAATAACATAAGGATAATCTTACCGAAAAAAATAACACAAAGATAGTCCGGACGAAAAAAAAACATATGAATAGTCTGAATGAAAAAATAACATATAGATAGTCTGAACGAAAAATAAAAATAACTCTATATGTAAAAAATATTTTTCTAAAACACAAATAATAAAAAAATGACATAATTAATTAAAACTATAATAACAATAACAACAACAACAACAATAATAAGATAAAATTGCAAGAATGGTCCCTGTGGTATGTCAAAACTAGCAACTTTGGTCCAAAATGAGTTTGGCTCGCAAGGATGGTCCAATAGTTTTGTTTTGTTGCGAGTTTAGTCCAATTTCATATGAACTTTTTTATAATGACGGATTTGCCCCTAATTATTTTATTTTCCATTTTTCTTTTATTACAACAATTAAAAAACAATTAAAAATAAAATATCTCTCTCTCTTACTCTCTCTCTCTCTCTCATTAATGCCCATTCCTTCCTCATTACTTTTCCTTAACAAAAGCCCTTTAATCGTTTCTTCCCCAAAAATTCATCAAGAACATCAAATTAGATACAAGAATCTACCATAAGAGACAAAAAATCAAGGTTGGTTTACCTAATTTCAATCCTTAAACATCCATAATATTCTATGATATCAATTCTAATAACTTTTAGGGTTTGAATAAAGCCTATAAGCTTCATTAAAACTACATATCATTACATTAGAGATTTCTAAAACATGATTTATACTTATAATCATTGAAATTACATATACAACACAATGATAAATCTAACCCATACTTAGAAATCAAATTCTATTGAATTCATGGATGAATTCTTGAAACAATAGTTTCAATCTACCATTAAACCATTATAACTTCATTTTTGGCCAATAAAATGGACTTATATCATTAGATTGGTGTTAGAGTATCTCCGATTGTGGCCCTTTTGTAAAGCTTGTTATTATTTGAATAAGATTTATAATAACATTTATATCACTAGAGTTGATAGCTTTCTGAGAGTTCACTCCACCATATATAATTCTCTAACCTTTTAATTTTTTTATAAACTTTGTCACGTTTAATCCCTATACTTGGTAACATTTTATTTCATACCCTATACATCTAATTAAAACCACAAACATCAATAATCCATATAGCTTATGTATTAATTTAAGAACACAAACATTAAATTATATTAAAGTTTGGTAACATATGTATTGGAAAAATTGAGGCAACCGATATAACATATGTATTTGAATTTTAACATATATTCATGAAATGATAAAACAACTAAGATAGATAAAGGGTAAATTAGTTAGAAAAAGCTTTTGAAATGCTTAACCATTGGCTTTTATAAAAATTAATGAAAAGATGATGTGATAATAAGAATAAGTCATTGTAAAGTTAATCATTGGAGACACTCTTATAAACTTAGAATTTAATGCTTTGACAACTTAATAATCACAAATTTTATCATTAAATTAATTAATGTGGAGTATTCATGAACCTAAAAGAAAACAATGGAGAAGAATGTTACCTTTAACGTTTCTCTTAGGTGAATTCGACTTGGAAGTTCACTAGATCTTTAATTTGGCATCCAGTTTCATCATTTTAGCTTTCAAATTTGTTTTTCCCTCGTTACTCTCAAGCTCTAGTCATTTGAAATGAAGTAAAGAGCATGGAATTACCTGGGGAGGGGTGCTTAAATTATAATCTTTCATACATTAGTAGAAGTAGTCAATTTATCTAAGAGAAATTAAATTGGTTCCTACTTTTTATGCCTACAAATGTTCCTACCCAATAAAATTATGACATGTGTCATCATTCCATATTTTTTTTAACTAACTCATTAAGGCTATATTAGGAATATATGAAATACAATTAAATTGAATGGTGATTTGTCATAATTTTAGTGGGTAAGAATAATTGTAGGCATAAAATGTAGGAGGTAATTTAATTTCTCTTTATCTAATATTATTTACACTAGCATTTTTAACTTCCAACTTAAACCTAAAAGTTAATATATTTGACAATATAAGTCCAAAAATTACATTAACAAGTTAAGTCCAAATCAAACATAAGTTTTTAAAATTGGCAAGGTTAAGTTCGCAAATCATCTAGCCATGAAGTGGACATAAAAACGAAATTGTTTTATTGGAATCATTTAAAAGAATTCTATTTTTCCTATAAACACATTTTGCCTATTCTTTTTCCATCAGTGAGACAATTGCCATCTTCTCAAACTATCTCATGAATGAGTGACGACCTCCTTTACATGTTTGAGAGAGAAGGAAAACAGTATCCCACATGGCTTCCCTCTACTCTCATTCTCTCATCTCTTCTTTCTTTGTCTTACATATTGTTTTGTCTCTATAACATCTTTTGAAGAACAAGGATAAATAGAAAAATCATGAAGCATCATTGAATGCTCCCTTTACATATCTCACCTTCTTCTTTCTGGCTCTACACTTGCATTAAAAGAACACATAAAAGTAATGATAATGAGAAATGGTTGACAACAAATTTTTTGATATTTGGATGCCTCAAACTTCATCGCTAGATGATTTGCGAGCTTAACCTAAGAAGTGAATTTTAATCTTTGTAAATAATATCCAATAACGTTTTCTAAAAAAACATTATGTGAATATGAGTATAATCATAAATGATTATAATAATATTTTTAAAATGACATTGTTTTTTCATGTGGCATACTTTGTAATATTTTAAAATGACATTGGATTCCTAAGTGAATTCTAAGTATAGATTATGAATGCAACTTTTAAAATAACATTAGTTTTGCATATGACACACTCTATGATATTTTTTATGATTTTGCTAGGCCTTATGGGAGTTTACATAGTTTTTAAACATATGAGCAACAGTTGGAATCATTAAAATCAGAAAAGAAACACTAGATTATAACTCACTCGTTTATGATTAGAACTTATTTGATTTTTAATATATAATTACAACTGTTGTTTATTCATTTATGATTACAACTATATTAGATTTGTTATATTATTATAACTATTGTCTATTCAATTATGATTACAACTGTATTTATTTATTTTTTACTCTATTTTTTTCTCTATTCATTTATCATTAAACATATATTAAGAATTTTCATAGATTAAATAGGTGGGTAATGTATTCATTCATGAATGAATCGTACAAATTACTAGCCATATGTATTCACTGATGATTAACTTTAGAATTTATTACGAAGACTGATCGATCATAGTAGGTTGTTATTTTTTTTTACCATTTATGTCATTAAAATGATGAAAATTAAATAACAACAACAAAAAAAAAAAAAAACAAAAAAAATTGAATTCCTAATTTATATGAATAAAAGATCCATAGATAAGATGAATTGTGTTATATTCATTTACTCTACTTTTTTTCTCTATTCATTTATGATTAAGCATATATTAAGAAGTTTCATAGATTAAATAGGTGAGTAATGTATTCATTCATGAATAAATCGTACAAATTCCTAGCTATATGTATTCACTGATTATTAACTTTAGAATTTATTACGAAGACTTATTGATTAAAATAGGTCGTTACTTTTTTTTACCATTTATGTCATTAAAATGATGAAAATTAAATAACAACAAAAAAACAAAAAACAAAAACATTGAATTCCTAGTTTATATGAATAAAAGATCAATAGATAAGATGAATTGTGTTTTATTCATTTAATGACCGAAATCGTATTAATCAATTTGATATAAGAAAAAACATTGTTTTTCTATTGTGAGAAAAAAATAATAAATTTTATAGGAATAATTAATTATCATTAAATTTTATGAAATTATGATTTAGTTTTAATATATTACAATTTAATATATTTAAACGAGAACAATTGTGAAACCATAAACGTGAAAACATTGTTTAATCTTATTTGATTAATATTTATAATAAAAAAGATCATATTTTTAAAAAGAATATTATATCAATATTAATGGTGTATTTATAAAGAACTAAAAATTAAAAAATGTAATATATTCTAAAAAAATCCGATAAAATAACCTTCTAAAATGGATGGTCAACATTCGTCATCGTGCTCTTGATTTCATAAGTTTTCTCGTTTTAATATATATATATATATATATATATATATATATATATATATATATATATATATATATATATATATATATATATATATATATATATATATATATAGAGAGAGAGAGAGAGAGAGAGTTATGTTCCAATGAGAACATTTTTTCCGTGAGAACATTTTTTAGCCTATTAGTTTAAAAAACATGCGTTTTTGTTTTCTAATTTCGTTCGGGGCTATTTCAATACTAAAAGTCCTATCCACGTACCCCCAACCCACCCCCACCACCCACTTCGATCAATTTTAAAAGCGTGTACTTTCACTCCAGAACCACAGTACCACCACATAGACCACCGGAAATTGTCGTCGCCGGAACCACCGCCTCTTCACTCCGACTCTCTCTCCCCATTGAAGATTATTGTGCGTTTAAAATCCCTCTGCCAATATTAAGTGACTTTTGGAGCCAAAAGCGTGTACTTTCACTGTCTCCGTCTCTATTCTACTGACCATGGCCAAACGTAGGTGCTTCTCCGATCAATTAGCTAGGGTTTCAAAAGGTGATTACGATCGATTCAACATTGAGGCACTTTTGGATTCGTTATGTGATGGCCCCGATTCCGCTTTAATTAACGCCACATTCGAATTTAGGTCTACCGATTCCGATCAAAACGATTTTATCCAGCGTGTTCTCCACCTTAGATCCGTCCTGCTCGAAGCTGACAAGAGATTCCTTCATAAACACTCCTCCGTCCGTGATGCATTCGTCTGGCCTTTCCCTGCCGACCTCGCAATCAAGGTATTTCCATTTCTATTTTGATCTATTTAGTATTCGTCTGGCCTCTCCCCGCATTCGAATTCAAGTTGCTTAAAGTCAATTGTTGTTGCAAGATGATCGATTCTGGAATATATATATGAGGTCTGCTGATCAGTTTCTCTACCAAAATTGTAGATGATGATCTTTACAAAACACGGGAACATATGATTTTCAGGTAGAGTTATGTTTTATTTCCATTTAGAGATGAATTATTTTTAACTTTCAAACTTCAGTTAGAATAATAAAAAATTGATTGCAGCCAAAATGGCACTTTTTTCACTGATAAATAATAGTATCGGAATTTGCTTTCAGTATAAATAATATGGGTATCTATCTAAAAGTGAAATCTTTTGATGTTATATGTACTTGGGTATGGATTCTGCATTTATGCTTTAAATTTTGGAGAATAATCGATTAACTTAGCATATTCAGTTCTTATTGTTGGTCAAATTAGCATGTTCAGTTCTTAGTTCTTATTGCTGGTATGTTTTCCAATTTGTTACTGATTATACATGCTTGATAAAATATTAAATTCTTCCTCATTGCAATACATCCAAATGCAATGAAAGTACATTCTATTTTTGCTATGTAGTTGATTTTTTATGTCCATCATGATATTTCTAATGTCCCAGAGGTAAGTAATTTCCGTCTCGTCTATTTCAACTTGGACATGGTTCAGCTACCATACCATATAATTGCTATCAAACTATTGTATCATGTTTATTTCCATATTTACCCCCTCGCCTAACCTTGATTACAACAAATTCTTGTAGATGTCCAATAAAGTCTATAGGTTGCATCTGAAAATCACTGAATAGGCTGAGAAAGTAAGTTTAGTCAGTTTCTTTTATGGCTAAACTTTTCAATTTTACCTATTTGACCTTTTATCTATAAACTATTTGTTAAATTGGACCGTTTTTCACATAAAAGTGTTGCTTATAAATTATAATCGTTAAATTTTCAATGTAAATTTGATAGTTTTTTATAATTTTTTTCGATACAGGCATGTTAGCTACAACGCTTGGAAGATATCGGTCAAAACTGAGAGTGTACACAGGATATATGAAATCCGGACCTGTTCTCTCCCAAAAGTAATTCATTTTCATTTTTTTTATTATTATTAAAAGACCAAAATACCCTGATTCTATATTTTAAAATTTTAAAATACAAACATTTAATTACTATAAAAAAACTTAAATATTATACAACCTTTATTCATATTAATCACATATGATTTATATGATTAAATCATAAAACCACCACTATCACCCGCCACCACCACCCATCACCACAACCCGCCACCACCAACCACCACTACCCACCACCCACCACCCACCACCACCATCCATGACCACCCGTCAACACCACAACCACCCACCACTTACCATAACCACCACTACCTGTCAGCCCCACCACCCTTCACCACCATTACCACCCACCACCTATAACCACCACCACCACAAACCAACTATCACCCACGACCCCCATCACTTACTACCCATGACCACCACCAGTCACCACCACCCATCACCACCTTACCCTAACTCCACTACTACCACCACCCACCATTATGCATCTCCACCGTAGGATCACCACCAACTACCTACAACCACCAACACTATATGTGATTAAATTCATATAATGGCATAAATCATGTGTGATTATATGTATTTAATCACATAAATCATACGTGATTAAATACATATAATCACATGTGATTATATATATCTAATCACATATGATTTATATAAACAAGATTAGTTTTCATGTTTTCCATTCAATAATTTTTCTCATTTATTTAATCATATCTGATTATATGTATTTAATAACATATGATTAATGTGAACAAAGATTTGTTTCTGCATTTTTGATTCAATGGTTGTTCTCTTATATATAATCATATATGATTATATGTATCTAATCATATATGATTTATATAGACAAGATTCCTTTTTGTCCATATACATCATATGTGATTAGATATATATAATCACATGTGATTAGATGTATTTAACCACATATGATTAAAGTTGGCAAAGAACAATTATTGAATCAAGAACGCGATAATAAATCTTGTCCACATAAATCATATGTGATTCAGTAGTTGTTCTCATGTATTTAAATACATATAATTACATACATCATATATGATTATATGTATTTAATCACATAAATCATATGTGATTAAATACATATAATCACATGTGATTATATGTATTTATATACATATGATTTATGTGGTCAAAGAATAACTTTTGAATCTAGAACACACAAACGAATCTTGCGCACATAAATCATATGTGGTTATATACATATAATCACATGAGATTAAATACATGATAATACTGAATCGAAAATGTAAAACGAATATTCTCTGTATAAATCATATGTGATTAGATATGTATAATCACATGTGGTTAAATACAATAACAACAATTGAGTCGGGAATGTGAAATTAAAACTTGTCCACATAAATCATTTGTGAGTAGCTACATATAATAACATTTGATTATATGTATTTAATTACATATCATTTATCTGGACAATATTCACTTTTACTTTTTCGATTCAATGATTGATCTCTTGTATTTAATCACATGTGATTATATATATATATATATATATATATATATATATCTAATCACATATGATTTATGTGGAAACAATTTATTTTCAATTTCTCAATTCAATAGTTGTTCTCGTGTATACAATCACATTTAATCGAAAATGCGAAAAAAAATCTTGTCCACATTAATCATATGTGATGAAATACTTATAATCACATGTGATTAAACACATGAGAAAATTATTGAATCGAGAATTCGATATAAATTATATGTTATCAGATACATATAATCACATGTGGTTATATGTAGCCAATCACATATGATTGATACAGACAAGAATCGCGATTCAATATGTATTTAAACACATGTGATTAATATGGACACACTGAATCATATTTGATTAAATACATATATTTACATGTGATTATATGTATCCAATCACATATGATTTATGTGTAGAATATTCATTTTCGTATTCCCGATTCAATAATTATTCTTTGTCCATTACTTAATCATATAAATCATATATGATTACCCATCACCACCTACAACCACTATAAATCAACTATCACCCACAACCCCCATCACCTATGACCCACTACCACCACCACCACCCCCACCCACCCATCACATGCGATTAAATACAAGAGAAAATTTATTGAATTGAAAGAGAAAAAATAAATCTTGCCCAAATAATGATATGTGATTGGATACATATAATCACATGTAATCACATATGATTTATGTGGATAATATTCATTTATTAGTTCGTCTCATGTATTTAATCACAAGTGATTATACGTATTTAATCACATGTGATTATGTGTATTTAATCACATATGATTTATGTGGCTAAGATTCTTTTTCGCGTTCTCGATTCAATAATTGTTTTTTTCCCACTTTAACCATATGTGATTAAATACATTTAATCAGATGTAATTATATGTTTCTAATCACATATGATTTTATTTGGAAAAAATAAATCTTGCCTATTTAAATAATATATGATTAGATACATACAATCACATGTAATTATATACATGATAACAAATATTGAACCAAGAACGCGAAAACAAATCTTTATCCAAATTAATCATATGTGATTAAATACATATAATCACATGTGATTATATGAATCTAATCACATATGATTTATGTGGACATAATTTATTTTTGCTTTGTCAATTCAATAGTTGTTCTCATGTATTCTATCACATGTGATTATATGTATAATCGTATGTGATTAAGTAAATGAGCACAACTATTGAATCGAGAAGGAAAAATGAATCTTGTCCACCTCAAATCATATGTGATTATATACATATAATCACATGTGATTAATTACACAAAAGCAATTATTCAGTCGAAACCGCAAAAATAAATATTGTCTACATAAATCATATCTGATTAAATACATATAATCACATGTGATTATATGTATCCAATCATATATGATTTATGTGGATGAGATTCATTGTCACATTCTCGATTCAATAATTGTTCTTTATATACTGTAATCATATGTGATTAAATACATATAATCATATGTACTTATATGTATCTAGTCACATATGATTTATACGGATAAATAATAACGATGTCTATATAAATCATATGTGATTAGATACATATAATCACATATGACTATATACACAAGAACAACTATTGAATCGAGAACACAAAGATAAATATTGTCCACATATATCATATGTGATTAAATGCATATAATCACATGTGATTATATGTAACATATACGTTTTGAAATCGTGTTATGTAATCAAAAAAGTTAAAAATATTATGAAATATTATGTGAAATTGAGTGTTGAGTTCTAACATATAGTTTTTACTAGAAATAAGGTAAAACTATGTTTAGAATCACTCATAAATTATTGGAAGTCTTATGAGATTCCAATTAAAAGCCAAATAGTGAAATTTAGCGAAAATATAAAATTTGAAATATGTAAAATTTTATTATTGAAAGTTGTAGATAATCTTGTTAGAAACATGTAGGCGAAAACCTCGTAGAAATCCGAGTTATAACGAAGAAGTTATGACCAATCGAAGATCCGCGATAAAACCGGCACGGTGCCGAATGACGTAAATAGTAAGTTTTTTGATAAACTACTTTTTAGCCTTAGTGATATAACTGAAAGTCGTAGTATTCGTTAAACCGAGAATTTTGATAAAAAGAACGCCAAAATCCGACTTCGTAGGAGGAAGTTATGATTTTTACAAGTTTCAGCTTAGTAGTAGACAGCTAAAAACTCGAATTTTAGATCGAGTAATTTTTAGCCGACACAACCTAAACGAGAATCGAAGGTCTCGTCATTAGCAGTACAACGTAAAAAGTCTGACGAAAACGGACGTCGGATGAAGAAGTTATGAATTTTAAACGGATTTACCAGTCCCGGTCTGTTAAAAATAATAATATAAAAATAAAGTCAAAATTTTCCGACGAAGTCTAAACGAAAGTTGTAGAGCATAATTTTCTCTACGCGTGCATATAAAGAACGTCAAAAATGGAGCCTGTATGCAAAAGTTACATATTTTAGAAGGTCGGGGCACAATTTCCGAGAAATCTCGCAAAGATAAGGCTGATTTCGGTGAGTCATCGCGCCACGTGTCCGAGCCGAAGACCCAGCTGCTGACGCATCGCCTTCTGATTCGTCCGAGCAGCGGCCCAATCCCCGTGTCCGATCCATGACTCATCCTCGCATGAACAGTACCCGCGTGTCGCTTCCGGATTCGACCAACTTCGCGACCAGTAGCCTTCCGACGCGCCTCGCACACCTGTCCGAACCGAGGCCTCGCAGCCTGCCACCTGCTTCGCTTTACTGACGCCGCGTGTCCGCTGACTCATCTCTTCTCGGATCCGAAGGTCGGTCTCGCACCCTATATAAGGGAGGTGCGAGACTTCCCGGGTAAGAGTTAATTTTTGCCCTTTTTTCACCCCTAAACTTTATTTTAAGCCATTTCGACTTCCCCCGAAGCCCCGGTATTAATTCCAATGCACGAAACACGCCCCGAGATTCCCGAGAAGCCCGGAAAATTTATCTTTTCGGTTTCGAAGCTCTACCTTCGCAGAGCCCGGTTTTCAAGAAAACTCCCGGTTTTCAACAACGAAAGTCATATTTAGAGCCGAAATGCTGCACAAATTATTATTTTGACCCCCGGTTAATTCAAGGTGAGTTTAATATATAGGAAAAATTGTATGTTATGTGTTATATGTGATGGGTTTTGAGCATTCTAACACTTCCTAAGTGTACATGCAACCCTAATAACCTTGGATCTATGTTTGTCTAATTATCATGCAAAGTTGAATTCCAAGGTTATATTCCTATCTAGCATACATGGGGAACAAATTTTAACTTGCATGAAAGATAGAATAACTTACCTTGTTGTTGCTTATGATCCTTGAAACCTTGTGAGCCTAGCACCCCAAGTGTGATGCCTCAAATGCTTCACACAACACCAAATGCTTTTGGAATGACTTTAGAGAGAATACACACTTCTAAAATCGGCCTAGCCCTCTTGTTTCTTATGTGTTGCCGATTTTGGTGGAGAATGAGTTTCTTATATAGTGTTGACACATCTAGGGTTACACCATGTAAACCCTAATGTGTCATGACTCTTCATTTCCATGACCCATGGGTTTGTAACTCCCATAGAGCATCCATGGAGCATCCTATGGGTGGAACCCAACTTGATAATCCATGGAGCCTCTTAGCCCACTATATAAGATATGGAAAATTTACATAATCTACCCATATATTTAATTAGTTATCTTTTGATCACTTAATTAATTCTAAATTAATTCTTGATCAAACTAATCAAATAATATTATTAATATATTAGAACTTATAATATATTAATAAACCATAAGTGTTATTTCTCTCATTTTAGTATATCCAATTGCATGGTGCCATGCAACCCAAATGGACCATGCCGGGTCGGGTCAAGTACATACCAGAAATAGTTATGGACTTAGACACCTTATCCAACAGTCTCCCACTTGGATAAGTCTAATAACTATAACTGCAATACTTCAGGAACCGATCGGCAATCGTAGCTCTTTCAAGGTCTCTCGGAACTGAGAAGATGATGATACGCCATTTAAGATAAGTGATCATATAATCCTCTGTTCTAGATATCAGCCGGACAAATACATGGAACAATGTCTTACTTATTGTCCAGCAGTTTGTTTCCCGATTTCCGATTTGTTTGACAAAGAACTTAATTGAACACATCAACTTAGTTCTGACCGGGCCCGGTACATAGGTCAAAACAAAATCATCGAGGGGCCCAGATATCAGCTTCTAATCCAAGAAGGAACAGATAAACTTCGACTCATATGTTTGTTCTACCACTCATTGAATTATACACAAAAGCACGTTTTATAACATCGAGTTACCAATGCGTTAACGTACAATCAATGCATAACCAACTCATAAGTAACAAATCATATCTCTAGGTTTGAAGACTTATATGATATTACCGTCTCACGATCACTCGATATAAATTCCATGAAGTGATTCCAGTGAGCGTGGGTTGAGTCCAATGCTCAGAACTTATGAGCACTCATGAGTGTTGTAGCCATGTCCAACAACTTAGACCTCTGCAACCAATCATGACAGTCTTGATTCATACCTACTTCCGACATATGATCGACTGTGGAGGTTCGAATAATATGATATACCAAACATAATTATTCTGGAAGTCAAAACATGCAAAAGAAATATAGTAAACGATTGACAAGAGATAGCAACACTTTACTCATAAATAAAACACCTTTTATTCATCATCTAATGTCAATTACACTTTACAAATTTCAAGGTTATCTAACTACTAAATCTAATATCATCCTTCAGCCCTATGCTCCGAGCATGCTGGAGATGCTTAGCCCGAGTCAGTCCCTTCGTGAGGGGATCTGCTGGATTCTCATCCGATGATACCCTCTTTGCCACGAGGAGTCCTTCTTCTATTCGATGTCTGATGAAATGGTATTTTCTGTCGATGTGTCTGGATCTCCCGTGATCCCTTGGTTCCTTGGCTAAGGCAACTGCACTTTCACTATCACAGAAAATTTCCATTGGCTCTTTAATAGCTGGTACAACTCCAAGGTCTCCAATGAAGTTCTTCAGCCATATCGCCTCCTTTGCTGCCTCGCTAGCTGCTATATACTCTGATTCGCAAGTTGAATCAGCCACTGTCTCTTGCTTGGAACTCTTCCAAGAAATTGCTCCTCCATTTAAGGTAAAGACCCAGCCTGACTGAGAGCAGAAATTATCCCTATCAGTCTGAAAGCTAGCATCACTATACCCTACAACTCTCAAGTCTTCACTCCCACCGAGGGTAAGGACCCAGTCCTTAGTCCTGCGTAGGTACTTGAGGATATTCTTTACCGCAGTCCAGTGTGCCTTGCCAGGGTTCCCCTGATACCTGCTAACCATGCTCAAAGCAAAGGCTACATCAGGTCGAGTACACGTCATAGCATACATGATCGATCCTACAGCCGAAGCATAAGGTATTCGACTCATTTATGCTATCTCAGCCTCAGTACTAGGGCTTTGTGTCTTACTCAATCTGGCATTACTCTGGATGGGTAACTCTCCTTTCTTGGAGTCCTGCATGTCGAATCTCTTCAACACCTTATCCAAGTAAGTACTCTGACTAAGTCCAATTAGTCTTTTACTCCGGTCTCTCAAGATCCTTATCCCTAGAATATAGGCAGCTTCTCCTAGGTCCTTCATAGAGAAACACTTCCCAAGCCAGGACTTAACTTCCTGCAGAGTTGGGATGTCATTTCCTATGAGTAGTATGTCATCCACATACAATACCAAAAAGCTAACTATACTCCCACTAGCCTTGACATCCATTTTCCATATTTCATAGTCATGAAATGCGGCTATGGCTAACAGAACCCTAATAGACTTAATCTTGGCCACTGGAGAAAAGGTCTCATCATAATCAACTCCCGGAGTTTGTGAGAAACCCTTTGCAACTAGTCGTGCCTTATAAGTGTGTACATTACCATCCATTTCGGTCTTCTTCTTGAAGATCCATTCGCACCCTACAGTCTTACGACCTGGTACATTCTCAACCAAGTTCCAAACTTGATTGTCATACATGGACTGTATCTCGCTGTCCATTGCCTCTTTCCACTTGGCTGACTCAGGGCCTGCCATGGCTTTCGCGTAACTGTTAGGTTCATCCAGAACTATCAGTGTCTCATCACTGATAAGTGTATCACCTTCCGCAGTAATATGGAACCCATAGTAATGCTCAGGTGCATTCCTAACCCTTGTGGAACGCCTCAGAGGTACAGACTTGTCAATTGGCTCAACAAAAGTTTCCTCCTCAAGTTGAGTGCTAGGGTTTGAAGTTCCTTCACCACTTGACTCTTGAATTTCTTCAAGGTCAACTTGCCTCCCACTGTCTCCTTGGCTTATGAACTCTCTCTCTCGAAAGAAAGCCCTCCTAGCTACAAAGACCACGTTCTCACTAGGTCTGTAGAAGAGGTAACCAAAGGATTTATGTGGGTAGCCGATGAAAATACACCTCTCACTTCGAGGTTCGAGCTTATCATGAGTCTCGCGTCTCACGAAAGCCTCGCAACCCCAAATCTTAATGTGGTCTAGTTTGGGTACTTTACCAGTCCACATCTCATGAGGAGTTTTGGCAACTTTCTTTGTGGGAACTAGATTAAGGATATGGGCGGCAGTCTCTAAGGCATACCCCCAAAATGAGATTGGTAGCGAAGCTCGACTCATCATGGAACGAACCATATCCAACAAGGTTCGATTACGCCTCTTAGCTACACCATTCAACTGCGGTGTCCTGGGAGGTGTCAATTGTGAGACAATGCCACATTCCCTAAGATAGTCGAGGAACTCTGAACTAAGATACTCACCACCTCGATCGGATCGAAGCATCTTAATGTTCCTGCCCAATTGATTCTCGACTTCCTGTTTAAACTCTTTAAACCTCTCAAAAGTCTCTGACTTATGCTTGATTAAGTAGACATATCCATATCTACTGTAATCATCAGTAAAAGTCAAATAATAACGATTAGCATCCCCTGTGGCATGTTTGAAGGGCCCACACACATCCGTGTGTATAAGATCCAACAAACCTTCACCCCTCTCACAAGAACCTGTGAAGGGTTACTTTGTCATTTTTCCAAGTAAGCATGATTCGCAACTATCATCTGACTTTAGGTCAAATGACTCCAATACTCCATCCTTTTGGAGTTGGCCTATGCGTTTCTTGCTTATATGTCCAAGACGACAATGCCATAATGATGCTTTATCCAAGTTATTATCATTAACAGAATCAATACACAATACATTATTTCCTAAGTTATCAACCACAGATACAGTTTCATACATACCATCACAAGGTAATGCTTTAAAATAAAGAACATTATTAAAGAAAGCATTAATCGAACCAACTTCATTATCAAATGAAAAGATGAAACCTTGTTTATACAATGCATGAAAGGAAATAATATTTCTTTCCATTTCTGGCGAATAACAACATTTATTCAAATCTAAACTAAACCCACTACTTAGCGATAAAGTATAAACTCCAATCTTGGTGACAGGTAAAGCTTTCCTATTCCCCATGATTAAGTTTATTCTTCCATGCTCCACATTCTCACTTCTTCTTAGTCCCTGCAAATCAGAACATATATGAATACCACAACCGGTATCAAGGACCCAAGAGTTAGAATGGGGTGAGTTATTAGATAAGATAGTGTAAATACCTGCATGGTTGGGTTTAACTTTCCCATCCTTCACATCTTGCTGGTATTTTGGGTAGTTCCGCTTCCAATGTGACTTTTCATGGCAATAGAAGCATTCAGCCTCTTTTGGGTCAGAAGAAGGAGTGACGAAACCTTTCTTGGTTCCACTTGAAGAAGAGCCATCAAGGGTCCTAGCCTTGGTACCCTTCGAAGAGCTCTTCCTCTTCTTCCCTCTACCTTTCCCGATTGCCAAAACCAGGGCGGAGTTTGGAGTAGGAGTGTTAACAACCGACTTACCCTTAAGACCTATTTCTGCGGTCTTGAGGAGTCCCTGAAGTTTGCTGAGTGTGACCTCTTCCTTATTCATGTGATATGTCATGCAGAATTGATCATAGCACGATGGTAAGGAGTGCAAAATGATATCTATTGCAAGCTCCTCAGGGAAGTTCACATTAAGCTTTAGCAACCAATCCACATACCTTTGCATTTTCTGCATGTGGCTCGTGACGGATTCCACGTCCTTCATCATGGTTGTTATGATAGAGCATATGATTTCATACCTCTCTTGTCGTGCACTTTGATGGTATCTTTCCATATGATCTTGGTGCATTTCAAAAGGGTAGAAGTCCTCATAGGACTTTTGGAGTTCCGCTGTCATGGTGGCCAACATGATGCATGCCACTTTTGTAGCATCCCTTTCATGTGCCCGGAAGTCAGCGATCTCCTGGGGAGTTGCAGTGGTCTCATCAATCTCCTTAAGCTCCTTGTCAAGGACATATTCTTTGTCCTCGTAGCGGGTAATCATCCTGATGTTTCTGATCCATTCATTGAAGTTGGATCCATCAAAAGTGACTTTCCCACACAAGTTCATAAGGGTAAAGGAGCCATTAGGATTAGAGCCAGAAGCAGCATTGTTTGAAAACATCTGAAAGAAGAGAACAAGATTAGTTTAGATATTAAGAGAGTCCTTAATAAAACACCCAAATGTAATGTTAAGGCTAGAATCCAATCACAATATATTATAACTTAGAAGAGGTATGCCGTAATCCAAGTTATAACATATTTGAAAGGTAGGTGAACGACGATTCACCAATTTCCACCATGAAAAACGAAATATAAATATTAGGTTTTTAATTGGTTCTCAGAAATTCCTAGATTCTTTTGAGATTCAATGAACTTTTCAAAGGCATGTTTCAATCTCGAGTGTGCCCTCCAAGTTTTGTGACTGGGATACCGAGGATCACAAAACGAGGTGTGAAGTAACCATGCAAATCACTTGGTACCCTCAAGGTTTATCACTCAATCGATGTGCCGGTAAACCACACACGATCCACCGATGCTATGGTAAACCTTAAGTCACCCTTTACCTACCTTGTTAAGTCCAAGTTAGTGTGCCGGTTAACCACACACGCTCCACCAAGGACTTAAACAAAGTGTAAAGTGTAATTTCATGGATTAGCACCTTATTCACATTTTCCTAAAGTAACTAAGATTGAGAATTTAATAAAAGCATTTAGTTACTTTATAATATTCATCATACTTTTAATGAGAATTTATAAGTCCTTGTCTTACCCATTCGGCTAACGACCCTCCACCGATCAAGGAAGCGGTGGGTGAGAGTGGACACCCATTAAGTTGCCATTTTATAGGCAACAACCTTATACCCCTCTTATAGACCGGCTTCGTGAATGAGGCGTACTAGCGGTAAGACGACTTGACGTTATACATATATATATATATATTAGTAACTTATAATATTATAAAGTATAAGGGTTGAATTTTAACTTTTAAAATTCTAAGGGTTGGAACTAAAGTTTTAATCAAGACTTTACATGTTCCAAAACTTGAGGGCAAGTTTTGTAAACTTCCAAAACTTTTCATTTCTTATAACTTATGAATTAATTGAGTAATAAAAATGAAGACTCTTCATTTTTATAACTCTTGTGTTCTTTTAATGGCTTTAATAAAAGTGAGACTTTTGGTTTTCCATAACTTGAGGACAAGTTATGGACTCCATTAAAACACATTATGATCATGAATTAAACTACCATGAAGGTTACAAACAATTCCTATGATCATCTAATCTTCATAAGTTCAAGAACATGAATATGAACACTTTCAAGAATCAAAAATTACACTTAAAAAAAACTTGTAATTTTAATAATTGCCATTGTAAATGGATTAGCATAAACATTACACCATCTAAAACAAGCTTTAAAACATCAAAACAGTTTAGGGTAATGTTTCTAGTCCATTTCCAGCAACAAATGTGCAAACTTTCATACGAGCAGAAAACAGAAAAATGATTTTTTTTCAAGCTGTTTGCATACACAAAAAAAAACAACAAACAAACCTAGGCTCTGATACCACTGATGGGTTTTGAGCATTCTAACACTTCCTAAGTGTACATGCAACCCTAATAACCTTGGATCTATGTTTGTCTAATTATCATGCAAAGTTGAATTCCAAGGTTATATTCCTATCTAGCATACATGGGGAACAAATTTTAACTTGCATGAAAGATAGAATAACTTACCTTGTTGTTGCTTATGATCCTTGAAACCTTGTGAGCCTAGCACCCCAAGGGTGATGCCTCAAATGCTTCACACAACACCAAATGCTTTTGGAATGACTTTAGAGAGAATACACACTTCTAAAATCGGCCTAGCCCTCTTGTTTCTTATGTGTTGCCGATTTTGGTGGAGAATGGGTTTCTTATATAGTGTTGACACATCTAGGGTTACACCATGTAAACCCTAATGTGTCATGACTCTTCATTTCCATGACCCGTGGGTTTGTAACTCCCATGGAGCATCCATGGAGCATCTTATGGGTGGAACCCAACTTGATAATCCATGGAGCCTCTTAGCCCACTATATAAGATATGGAAGATTTACATAATCTACCCATATATTTAATTAGTTATCTTTTGATCACTTAATTAATTCTAAATTAATTCTTGATCAAACTAATTAAATAATATTATTAATATATTAGAACTTATAATATATTAATAAACCATAAGTGTTATTTCTCTCATTTTAGTTTATCCAATTGCATGGTGCCATGCAACCCAAATGGACCATGCCGGGTCGGGTCAAGTACATACCAGAAATAGTTATGGACTTAGACACCTTATCCAACAATATGTGCTATGTGCTTTTCCATGTTATCATCTCGAGTTGTTGTTTCCGCTATTTTTATAGCAAGGCTGTACCTCTGACTTGAAGTGTATGACATAGGTATCACTTGGGTATTGGTATGAACCGTTGACCATGAAGTGTATGACATAGGCATCACTTTGGCTTCGGTAGAATTATATTCATGAGTATTTTCCCGTGTTAATTTTTATTCGCTACGTTTAATAGCAAAGTAATACCTTTGACCATGTGATCAGTGAAAGGACTTAGATTCATATTGGTACTGGTATGTAGCCTCTGGCCATGTAGAACATGTCTCCGTAAGAGAATGATTTCTATTCTATGGTATTGGCAAAAAGGGTTAGACAGGGCGTGAAAATCTGAAATCTACCAAAAGGTTAATCCGAAGTTGTATGTCTTCTGTGCCATTTGGGCCGAAGCGTTATTGATGTATATCAAGTATGGAAATTGTTATGTCTCGATGATTGTATATCTTTGAATCAAATCAATGATTGTTAGGGAAAGCTTATCACATTATGCCTTTGTTGTTCCTTGCTCCTATTTGCTTCTGCCATATTGGTATATATATATGGCATAACGTTATATTGTATCTATTATTGAAATCACTAAGCGTTATCGCTTACCCCTCCCAATGTTTTAACATAATGCAGGCAATAAGCACCCAGTACAGTTGGAAGACTTAGAATAGTTGTAATATTATTTTTGTATTTTGGTTTAGGTTTGTATAGATTTACAATATCCTGGGTAGTTATGTAAAATCTTAAAACATAGTCGGTTTGTATCCAATCTTTTTGTAATGACTTTAGCAATGTAAAAATATTATTTAATAAATATGCATGTAGCATGTTTTGGAATAACTATATTGTCAAGTATGAAAGTTTGGGTCTTTCAGAAATATGAAAGTATAGAAAGGGGTCCTTTCAATCATGGTATCAGAGCAGTGGTTTAAGTGAACTAAATCCCATGGATTGGTATTTAGACTTAAACTATTGGAGGTTCAATATATGAACTGGAATCATTGTAAATATATGGATGCAAACCATAGGAAACACTTAAGTGGGGTATTTGGTAGTGATAAACCCTAGTATTCTAAGACATTAAGTTACTTCAAAATTTTTAGAGAATTAGTATATATGAACTAGGAATTTTGAGAATTTCTAGATTTAAACATGAATTGTTAAGTGAAGATGATACAATATGTATCTGGTATATTTTAGGTTGAATGCCTAATGGGGTAAGCACTAGAATATTAAGAGGAGATATGCCTTATATTCTAATATGTGCTAAATGATAAGTAAATATAGCATGCTTTAGGTTTCATACATATATTGCTATTATTTGAGAAAGTTTAAGGTCTGTTGCCGACCTTGGTTTAGAAAATTTTATGTTCAGAATTCTAAGAATTTTCGTAATAGAATTTACATGAAACTTTTCGAAGTAATAAAGATACTTATGATAGTTGACATTTATAAGTTTATTGGTAAACGATCGAAGTGTTATCGTAAATAGTGTATTAATACCAACAGAGTGGTATTATACATTTAAAATATGTAAGATAATATAATAACATCTTTGGAAGAAAGATGTGCATTTGAAATACATTTAGATGAGATAAATGTTTTGGCATAACCAATGAAGTTGTTCCACCGCTGTCCAGATTAAAGCAGTGATAGTTTATAGAGTCGGAAGAACCGAAGCTGGTGATAAATACTTCGACAATATTGAAATTAATGTAGTACAAGATTTAGAAGAATTAAATGAAGATCAAGGAAAAAGCTAATGAAGTTTTCAGACTCAATAGGCCAAGGCCTTGTGATGTAGTATGTAGTTCGAGTAGTAACCCTATACAGGATGCTCAGACTTAGTATTTAATAATACCGAGTGATGATTGACTTCTATCACATCCTTATGGAAGTTCCATTGTGTGTTAAGCCGACTTTAACATACAAGATTGGGATAGTGAAATAGGTTATTTGGTTGTGAAAAGGCTGAGTGGCTTACTTGTTAGAGTAAGGTAGAATACTTAGTTGAAGAAGCTATACACTCATATTATTGTACGAGAAGAAATGTTGTAGTTAGGAATGATAGCGAACCAAGTTGAAGCTAGTAGAGCTTGCTGAGATGCAGCTATAATGCAGACTTCTTAGGATAGACTCCTATGAAGTAGACTTAAAAGATACAACCATGAGAAGTAGACTTACTCAGATACAGGAATGACGATGTCATGAAAGGATAATGAAACCAACAAATATGCATGATGGTTTGCATGAGTTAGAAGATGATGTAAGTAGTTGGAAACTATTTGTCTTTACACTGCTAGAGGAAATTTTGGGTGTAGTATGTCTTGCAGAGTAGACACTACCCGAGAAAGAATTTATATGAAGACATGGAAGTAAAATTTCTATCGACCTATGGAAAAGTATTAGGATATATTAAATCGAGCATATGCATGAGAAGAATTTAAGAAGGTGAATTTAAGTAATCCAAGATATGTTTGATAGAAACGCGAAAACCCTAGTTGAGTCTAAGAGAAATTGTTGTATGTATTTGTTTGAACACACTCAGGTGTGAAAAGTTGCTTTGTGAAAACTTTTGAATGGTGACTTGCGAACTGCGAGACAATACTTAGGACGAGTATGAGTAGGTGTGAATAGTAGTAGAGGCCTATACTACTGGAAGCACAAGACTCACACTTGGATCAGGAAAAGTCACAAGGTTACCAAGAAGCTAGTAAATGATTCCGCTTTATTCATGTGTGTCGTTACCTTCGATTCGGTAATGACTAAGAAGATAAGTATCGTTCAAATCTTAATGTCATAAAGAATCGAGTCCGATTAGTATAAATCCGCGAAAGGAGTTGATTGGTTCAGAGAACCATGTCTTATATAGTGACGAAACTTCAGTAGGAATACTGAAGAAGTAAATGGTCGAGGTAGTCGATAGAAATATAACAATCTTCATTAAAGAATTGAGCAATCATTAGCCAGAGATGTGACTTGCTATGTGGTGTTACTGGCCACAAGAAATGTTTCCGCCCTACTCTTACTAGTCAAATGGCGGGGAGTCAAGTTTCCGTTCAACGATCAAAGAGTACTCCAACTAAAAAGGAGGAGGTGCCAAAAGCTAAAAGATGTGTATGTCCGAAAGCACGAATTAGAGATATGTGGTGCTATTCTTTCTATTCCAAAGCATCCACGTGTTGATCAAACTCTTTTGTTTTCTTTATTCCATCAGCTCGGTTTATTCGATCTGATTCTAATACAAGAGTTTGGTTCGTTATGTGTCCTGTGCGTTCTAAAATCAAAGGTCATTAGATAAGACCATTCGAGTTGTTTTTATAGCCAAAGTAAAGGCCTTATCTTGGGTTTAGTTTATAAACCAAGAAGGAGCAGGAGTCTGCAATGATAATTGAGTTTTAACTCAAAGATTAGGATCGAAGGCCCAATAGAGGTTGATAAGCGGGTGCAGGTTTGAGCACCGCTAGTAATTAAGAAGTTTGAAGATTTTGACAATAGTTTGCCAAACCAAAAGTTAAATATCGTATATTTTAGATTACCACAGAGGAAGTAAGTTAGGACTCGAATGTTGTGACTAGTAATTTTCTCGTAAACTTTAGATCTGCTTACATCTTATTTGATTGTAACGCCTCAGATTCTTTCATGCCTTATAAATTCGCACATTCTTTTCAAATTGCTTGTTACGCAATTGTCCAATCATTTCATATAGATAACATAGGAAATATATCATTACTTGCTGATAAAGTCTATAGAGATAGTGTCATAGGAATTGAAAGATATAATCTTCCTACTAACCTAATTCCTATCTCCTTTCCCAACTTTAATATTATTATCGGGATGGATTGGTTGTTAAAGAACCACGCAAAACTCTTGTGTTAAAAAGAGATAGTATGCATCCCTATCGAAGAAGAGGATTCTATTTATGTCTACGGTAAAAAAATCATAAATTTATTTCTTAAAAACTCGTAAATTTATATCGAAGGGATATTCTACTTATCCGGCTTATACAGTTAATACCTTGAAAGAGGAGAAGAAAACTGTGATTGATAACATTTGGATAATTATCGACCGACTGATTAAGAGTGCATATTTTCTCGCTATACGTACAATGGTTTTAATGGAGAAATACGCACAAGTTTACTTAGACGAAATCATCGCGAGACATGGTGTGCCACTAAAGATTATTTCCGATCGTGATACTCGCTTCACTTCTCACTTTTGGGCGAGTATGAAGAGTGAATTGGGATCTCGAGTTACTCCCAACACAACTTATCATCCCCAGACAGATGGTCAGACGGAGAGAACAATCCAAGCAGTAGTAGATATGCTTCGTGCATATGTCTTAAAGTTCGGTAGTAACTGTGAACACCATTATGTTGGCATAATGTAGGATAGAAAATCCTTGGTGGTCCTGAAATGATTCAAGACACCACTGATAAGATTCAAATTATACGAGAAAGAATGAAAGTAGCCCAGGATCGACAAAATACCTGTGTAGAAATGGAGGAGACGATCCATAGAATTCCAAGTGGGTGATACTGAAGGTAACCCCGTGGAAAGGTATTATGAAATTTGAGAAGAAAAGGAGATTGAGTCCTAGATTTATTGGACTTTTCAAAATTATCTAACAAGCATACCGCTTGGAATTGCCTGAAGATTTGGCAGGTATTCATGATGTATTTCATGTAAGATATCTACGTAAATGCTTGAGCATATATGATGAAACGGTTCCATTATCCAAGGTGAAACGGGATAATAAACTTATACTTAGGGAAAATAAGAATGAGATAAGAGCGAAATATCCTCATTTGTCCAAATCGTTGTGATTTCGGGGACGAAATCCTCAAAAGGAGGAGGTAATTGTAACATACACGTTTTGAAATCGTGTTATGTAATCCAAAAAGTTAAAAATATTATGAAAGATTATGTGAAATTGAGTGTTGAGTTCTAACATATAGTTTTTACTAGAAATAAGGTAAAACTATGTTTACAATCACTCATAAATTATTGGAAGTCTTATGAGATTCCAATTAAAAGCCAAATAGTGAAATTTAGCGAAAATATAAAATTTAAAATATGTAAAATTTTATTATTGAAAGTTGTAGATAATCTTGTTAGAAACATGTAGGCGAAAACCTCGTAGAAATCCGAGTTATAACGAAGAAGTTATGACCAATCGAAGATCCGCGATAAAACCGGCACGGTGCCGAATGACGTAAAAAGTGAGTTTTTTGATAAACTACTTTTTAGCCTTAGTGATCTAAATGAAAGTCGTAGTATTCGTTAAATCGAGAATTTTGATAAAAAGAACGCCAAAATCCGACTTCTTATGAGGAAGTTATGATTTTTACAAGTTTCAGCTTAGCAGTAGACAGCTAAAAACTCGAATTTTAGATCGAGTAATTTTTAGCCGACACAACCTAAACGAGAATCGAAGGTCTCGTCATTAGCAGTACAACGGTAAAAGGTCTGACGAAAACGGAGGTCAGATGAAGAAGTTATGAATTTTTAACGGATTTACCAGTCCCGGTCAGTTAAAAATAATAATATAAAAATAAAGTCAAAATTTTCCGACGAAGTCTAAACGAAAGTTGTAGAGCATAATTTTCTCTACGCGTGGATATGAAGAACGTCAAAAACGGAGCCCGTATCCAAAAGTTACGGATTTAAGAAGGTCGGGGCACAATTTCCGAGAAATCTCGCAAGGATAAGGCTGATTTCGGTGAGTCATCGCGCCACGTGTCCGAGCCGAAGACCCAGCTGCTGACGCATCGCGTTTTGATTCGTCCGAGCAGCGGCCCAATCCCCGTGTCCGATCCATGACTCATCCTCGCATGAACAGTACCCGCGTGTCGCTTCCGGATTCGACCAACTTCGCGACCAGTAGCCTTCCGACGCGCCTCGCACACCTGTCCCAACCGAGGCCTCGCAGCCTGCCACCTGCTTCGCTCTACTGACGCCGCGTGTCCGCTGACTCATCTCTTCTCGGATCCGAAGGTCGGTCTCGCACCCTATATAAGGGAGGTGCGAGACTTCCCGGGTAAGAGTTTATTTTTGCCCCTTTTCACCCCTAAACTTTATTTTAAGCCATTTCGACTTCCCCCGAAGCCCCGATATTAATTCCAATGCACGAAACACGCCCCGAGATTCCCGAGAAGCCCGAAAAATTTATCTTTTCGGTTTCGAAGCTCTACCTTCGCAGAGCCCGGTTTTCAAGAAAACTCCCGGTTTTCAACGACGAAAGTCATATTTAGAGCCGAAATGCTGCACAAATTATTATTTTGACCCCCGGTTAATTCAAGGTGAGTTTAATATATAGGAACAATTGTATGTTATGTGTTATATGTGCTATGTGCTTTTCCATGTTATCATCTCGAGTTGTTGTTTCCGCTATTTTTATAGCAAGGCTGTACCTCTGACTTGAAGTGTATGACATAGGCATCACTTGGGTATTGGTATGAACCGTTGACCATGAAGTGTATGACATAGGCATCACTTTGGCTTCGGTAGAATTATATTCATGAGTATTTTCCCGTGTTAATTTTTATTCGCTACGTTTAATAGCAAAGTAATACCTTTGACCATGTGATCAGTGAAAGGACTTAGATTCATATTGGTACTGGTATGTAGCCTCTGGCCATGTAGAACATGTCTCCGTAAGAGAATGATTTCTATTCTATGGTATTGGCAAAAAGGGTTAGACAGGGCGTGAAAACCTGAAATCTACCAAAAGGTTAATCCGAAGTTGTATGTCTTCTGTGCCATTTGGGCCAAAGCGTTATTGATGTATATCAAGTATGGAAATTGTTATGTCTCAATGATTGTATATCTTTGAATCAAATCAATGATTGTTAGGGAAAGCTTATCACATTATGCCTTTGTTGTTCCTTGCTCCTATTTGCTTCTGCCATATTGGTATATATATATATGGCATAACGTTATATTGTATCTATTATTGAACTCACTAAGCGTTATCGCTTACCCCTCCCAATGTTTTAACATAATGTAGGCAATAAGCACCCAGTACAGTTGGAAGACTTAGAATAGTTGTAATATTATTTTTGTATTTTGGTTTAGGTTTGTATAGATTTACAATATCCTGGGTAGTTATGTAAAATCTTAAAACATAGTCGGTTTGTATCCAATCTTTTTGTAATGACTTTATCAATGTAAAAATATTATTTAATAAATATGGATGTAGCATGTTTTGGAATAACTATATTGTCAAGTATGAAAGTTTGGGTCTTTCAGAAATATGAAAGTATAGAAAGGGGTCCTTTCATTATATGTATCTAATCACATTGAATTTATGTGGAAAATATTTATTTTCGCGTTCTCGGTTCAGTTGTTGTTCTTGTGTGCTTAATTACAACATATTATATGTATCTACTTAGATATGATTTATATGGACAATATCAATTTTCATATTCTTGTTCAATAGTTGTTCTTGTATATTTAGTCACATATGATTTCTGTACACAAGATTCTTTTTTGCGTTTTTGATTAAATAGTTTTTCTTTTTCCACATTAATCATATGTGATTAATACATACAAACACATATGATTAAATATGTCAAAAAATATTGACTCATGAATATTATCAATATAAATTATATGCGATTTGATACATATAATCACATATGATTAAGTACATGAGTACAACTATTGAATTGAGAAAGAAATAATGAATCTTGTCCACATAAATCATTTGTGATTAAATACATATAATCACATGTGATTAAATATATTAGAACAATTATTAAATCGACGCAAGAGTAAATATTTTCCATACGAATCATATGTGATTAAATATATATAATCACATGTGATTAAATACACAAGAACAACGATTGAATCAACACGTGAAAACAAATATTGTCCATGTAAAACATTTGTGATTAAATACATATAATCACATGTGATTTAATACATGATGCCAATTATTAAATCGAAAACACGAAAACAAATACGGCCCACGTAAATTGTGATGGGTGGTGGTAGGTGGTTGCAAGTGGTGGTGATAGTGATGGGTGATGGTTTTGGTGGGTGGTGGGAGTGTGTAGGTGGTGGTGGCGGGTGGTGCTGGTTGGGTGGTGATGATGGTGGGTGGTGATGGTGGTGACGGGTGGTAGTTGGTGGTGGTGGTGGTTCTGGTGGGTAGGTGGTGGTGGGTAGTGATGGGTGATGGGTGGTGGTGGGTAGTGGTGGCGGGTGGTGGTTGTGGTTGTGGTGGGGATGGCGGGTGGTGGTGGGTGGTGGGTAGTGATGGGTGATGGGTAGTGGTTAGTGGTGGTGGGTACTGATGGGTGGTGGTGGTGGGTGGTAGGTAGTGGTTGTTGGTGGTGGTGACGGGTGGTGATTGTGGGTCGCGGGTGACGGTGGTTGGTTGGTGATGGTGGTGGCGGGTGGTGGTTGGTGGTGGCGGGTGGTGGTTGGTGGTAGTGGGTAGTGATGGGTGGTGAGTGGTGGTTGGTGGTGGTGGTTAGTGATGGGTGGTGGTTGTTGGTGGTGGTGGGTAGTGATGGGTGGTGGTGGCGGGTGGTGGTGATGGGTGGTGGTGGCAGGTGGTGGTGGTTGGGTGATGAGTGGTGATGATGGTGGCCGGTAGTGGTTCGTGGTGGTGACGGAGGTAGGTGGTGGTGGGTAGTGGGTAGTGATGGGTGATGGGTGGTAAGTGGTGGTCGGTGGTGATGGTGGTGGCGGGTGGTGGTTGGTGGTGGGTGGTGAGTAGTGATGGGTGGTGGGAAGTGGTGGTGGCAGGTGGTGGTGGGTGGTGGTAGTGGTGGGTGGTGGGTGGTGGTGGTGATGGGTGGTGGGTAGTGGTTGGCGGTGGTGGTGGGTGGGTGGTGATGGGTGGTGGTGGCAGGCGATGGTGGTTGGGTGGTGATGGTGGTGGTGGTTGGTGGTGGGTGGGTAGTGATGGGTGATGGGTGGTGGTGGGTGGTAGTTGGTCGTGGTGGGTAGTGATGGGTGGTGGTGGCGGGTGGTGGTGATGGGTGGTATGTAGTAGTTGTGGGAGGCAGTGGAGGTGGGTGGTGGTGGCAGGCGGTGGTGGTTGGGTGGTGATGGTGGTGGCGTGTGGTGGTTGGTGGTGGTGGGTGGTGTGTAGTGATGGGTGGTGGTTGGTGGTGGTGGTTAGTGATGGTTGGTGGTGGCAGGTGGTGGTGGTGGTGGGTGGTGTTGGTTGGGTGGTGAGTGGTGTTCGTTAGTGGGTTTTTTTTTATTCTTTTTAACTATTTTTTGATTTATATGAATATTATTTTATATATTTTTTTTAATTAAAAAAATTGTGTGGTCCAAATTTGTTCTTAAATTTTCTCGCGATAAGAAATGTTCTCGATTATCTATATATATAGGGAAAAGTTCAATAGAGAACCATTATTAATCAAGGAACCAATGAACCAATCCAAAGCGTCGGAATTTAATGCAATCAACGACAAAAGGAGGGTTGTAAACTTTTATAATGGACGCACATGTACCGGATTATAACAAACTCACTTACTTTTTTTCATTTAAAAATTTTTTTAGGCAAAGTTTTTTATCGGAAAAAAAAACCGAATATACCGTTTTTCACGATTTTTCGTCCTCTTTCCATAGAGATCCGTGATGATATATAAAAAACGAACTTTTTTTCGAAAAAAACCTATTTAATTTTCTTAGGTTTTTCAATATTTAAGTTTATTTTTATAAAAAAAACTACTATATACCAAAAATATTAATTTTTTGTACTCTATTAATAAACATCAACACCGATTAAAAAAAAAACCTCGAACAGTGTAGATTCACACTGTGAATCTAAACTGTAAATATTTCAATTTTTAACATTCACAATATAAAAAATCTTGAACAGTTCAGATTCACATTGTGAATCTGAAATACTATTATGCACAGTGTGAATCTGAGAAGGTTCACACAAAAAAAACATCGATCAGTATAGATTCACACTGTGAATCTAAACTGTAAATATTTCAAAATTTAACATTCACAATGTGAAAAAGCTCCGATCAGTTCAGATTTACACTGTGAATATGACTTATTATTATGCACACTGTGAATCTGAGTACACAATGTGAATCTGAACAGGTTTACAATATGAATCTGAACAGGTTCACAATGTGAATCTGAACTGAAATATCATTTTTTTAAACATGAATTTGAATCTATGTTTAAAAAGTACAAAAAATATGAATTTTGATATATTTATTAATTTTTTTTCTATTAAAAAATAGAACTTAATTTTTTTCATCAAAGAAAATGAAGTGGGTTTTTTTCAAAAAAAAAGTTCGTTTTTTATATATCATCATGGATCTCTATGGAAAGAGGACGAAAAATCGTGAACAACGGTATATTCCGTTTTTTTTTCGATAAAAAACATGGGCTAAAAAAAATTTTAACCGAAAAAAAGTGATGAGTTTTTTTGTAAAGAGGTTTTCTATAAGTACCCCCTTCCTTTTTCCAATTCCACCCCCCTTGATTTGATTTTTTTGTCTGTTTTTTTGTTTTGTTTTTTTTTTCTATTTTGTTTTTTTTGTTTTTAATTATTATTATTATTATTATTATTATAAAGTTCGAACAAAATTTTATAATTCGGACGACGTTATAAAATTCGAACGGCTATATAAAATCGGTTTTTAATTATTTTTTATTATATATTATTATTATTATTATTATTATTATTATAAATTTCGAACCACATTTTATATATCAGATGACATTATAAATTCGAACGACTATATAAAACCGGTTTTTAATTCTTTTTTAATTTATATTTTATAAATCGGTTTTTAAAATCCGATGACATTATAAATTCAGATGAAATTTTAAAATTCGTACGACATTATAAATTTGGACGACATAATAAAATTCAAACGACAATATAAAACAAAACAAAAACAAAGTTTGTCTTTATTTATCACAGATATATTAATTGGTTTGTTATTACATTTGTGTGGTGCGTTATGCGGATTGGAAACAAACTTTTACTTTTGTTCCATTTTATATAGTCGTTGAAATTTTATAATGTTGTCCGAATTTTAAAATGTTGTCCTAATTTTATATGGTTATCGAAATTTATAATAATAATAATAATAATAATAATATTATTATTATTATTATTATTATTATTAAAAGAAAAAACAACAAAAAAAGAAAAAGGAAAAAAAAGAAAAAAAAAGAAAAAGAAAAAGAAAAAAAATGATGTCAAATCAAATGTAAAAGGTTGATTAGATTGATGTTAGGGGGGTAAAATCAGTTAAGGGGAGTACTTATAGCTAGACCTGGCAAACGTGACGTGTCATGTCGGGTTCGTGCCGTGTTAAGGCATTAAACGGGTTGTGTCATGCCGGGTTGAAACATTTTAAAGATTGAAAAGTAAGAGTCAAAGAGGAAAAAAAATGAAAAAGTGAAATGGTGGAGTTGGGAGGTGGAATGGAAAAAAATATATCTACTCCCTCTGTCCCATATTTATTGTTCATTTTTTACTTTTGAAGTTTTTATTTTTCTACTTTAACCTTAAATATTTTTATTTGTGCTATATATTACTTGATAAAACTTATAACAATGAAAAGACATTTAAAACACAATCCATTCATATATTTTGCATATGAAGTGTTATATATCAAAAACAAAAATATTTAAGGTCAAATTTGAAGAATAAAGACTTCAAAAGTCAAAATTAGACAATAAATATGGGACAGAGGTAGTAGTAAGTTTAGAAAGCAAAAGGTAAAAGAGTTAGAGTTAGGAAGCAAATGAGATAGATAGTGAGGAGGAGTAAAATTAAGTCACTTTGAAATTTTGAATTTTACTTTTAGTTCTTGAATTTGGGCCACTACAAATGTATAATATTGAAAATATTTATAAAAATATGATATATATATATATATATATATATATATATATATATATGTATATATATATATATATATATATATATATATATATATATATATAATTAAACGGGTCATCTTCGAGTTGAAAATCTTGACCCTAACCCTACCCGTTTAATTATCGTGTCGTGTCGTGTCAACCCGTGTACATAAACGGGTCGAAATCTCCGACCCTAACCCGTTAACTTCATGTCGGGTTCGTGCCGGGTTGTCGTGTCGTGCCAAATTTACCAGGTCTACTTATAGCACAACCCTTTGTAAAAGGTGAATTTTTTGGTATAATCTGGTGTGTGTGCGTCCAATGTAAAAGTGTACATCTATTTCATTGGTCGTTGATCGTTATGATTTCCGACGCTCACGATTGGTTCCTTGGTTCATTGGTTAATTATGGTTCTCTATTGAACCTCACCATACATATATATATATATATATATATATATATATATGTGTGTGTGTGTGTGAAAGAAGGGGGGGGGGGGTTCAGAAGGAAAAGAGGGAAGAATATAACATAATCCCAATTTAATGAGTGGTAATAATTTTTTAACGATCATGAATGGAAACTATGGTATATATATGGGTATTTCATGAACATTTGATAGTATAGATGATACAAGTTCTCATAAAATGAAATATCATGGAGTATGGAGCAAAAATTTTGGTTCTTTTAAACAACTTCAATCCAAAAATATTGACATAAAGTACATATACCTTCCTAAAAAGTAGGTAATGATAATTCTCTTTATTTTGAGGTAACACATGGTAAAGAGTTTATTATTATTATTATTATTATTTCATTGGCTTTTGCTCTTGAAGCGGATAAAATATATTTGGTGACTTGTAACACCCCTCGCAATAGTCTATTTTAAATAGCCTTTAATAAAACTTTCAAAACAATTCCAGAGTTTTAATTTGCGGAAAAACGATCCTAAAGTTTAACTCAAGTATCTTACAGAGTTAAACGCGGATAATAGTCTTAATTAAAAAGTTTCCAAAATATTTAGTGGTTTAATATAACATTTCATGCGAGAGTGCTACAAAAGATATCAAAACAAAAGTTTAAGAAAACATTACAAACCAAAAGTCTTCTAAAAATCCAAAGCTTATAAGTCCCACAAGCTTCTGACAATATTTACTAACCTGCAAAATTCTATCAACAAGTGGGTTAGGCTATGGAGAGCGTAGTAAGTACGATCCCGAAGTTAGACATTATAGACGGTGTATGCATGAACACTTTGGTTCATACACCAAATCAACAATAATCAAATTGGGGCAAAATATAGCTTTTATCAAAGTACATTGTAATATCCATACAATCTTCACTATCAAATAAACAACACTAAGTGGATGTACCTTGAGTAGCACCTCTTAATAATCAAAACTCAAATACTATAGTTAAACGAATAAATGCTCAAGTGAGCAAAAATATTATACAAATTCATATTCCAAATTCAATGTTCCACTGCATCCAAAATCAACATCAGAAACTGGATTTATTTTCTAAATATGATATAAGGGTCTTACATGCCTAATAGGTTTCCTTAAAACATTTAAGTTTCCAAAAGAGACAAATAAGCTCCACAATAGACAAAGGGGTAAAACAAGATCAATGACAATAAGTAAGATGCAATGTATGCAACTACTTCCAACTCCTTGTCGATCTCAATGTCCGACTCACAAAAAATGTCGGATGCGAAGAACTCATGACAGACAACCAACTTTTGTACTCATATCTGACAACAAAATAATGATGTCGGGTGTGAAGAACGCACAACAGAGGAAATTGACAAGTCGCCCTTACACCCACAACCAAGGTGTTGGATTAAGATGTCTAAGTTTATAACTAAATTAGTATATTCTTGTAATTGGAAGCAAAGTGCTTTTTTAGGTTGCTCTCATAACTAGAACTTGATTAGAATGACAATTGTAGAGAGATGATGATTTATTAGACTATTATATGATTTAATACAGTAATTGGAAATTACGAGGAAATGATTTGTTAATATATTATATGATTAATATATTAATTGGAAATAAATAATTGGTTTGTTAATTTATTATGTGATTAAAAAAATAGGAGATCAATTGTTAAATAATTGATTTGTTAATTTATATGATTAATAAATTAATATGGAATCAATTAGAATTGATTAAAAATTAATCAGACTTAATATGGAATTAATTGGAATTAATTAAAGGTGCAAGAGGTGAACTGTAATTGTTCATAGTTGAGCAAGGAAAGACAACTCTAGAGAGTTATATAGGGTGAACGGTTTTGTGTGTAGGGGGGGGGGGTTAGGGTTTCTGGAAGCCTCCTGAAGCTGATAAGGATAACTACCTTGAATATATTAAATCTGATATTTAATATTCAAATCAGGTTTTATCCTTGTGATCCCTAGCTACAAATATGACCTCTTAGGTCCTTAAATTCATACATACACTTCCCTTAAAGGTAGTGAACGAAAACTACACTTCTCCTCCTCTCTTCTCAGTTGTCTTCTAATTATAGGGTTTGGGTGTGAGCCATTAGAGGCATCATCATTTTGATGCTAGCTTTATAAGCTCTTCAAGGAAGGATTAAAGTGATTTGTTTGCTACAACAAATCAAAGGTATGTAAACCCTTAAACTTGATTTCTCGATTTTCAAATTGCTAGGGTTCATGTTAGTTTTGTTATTCAAAGTATGTTGCCTTCAAAGTGAAAGACGTAGATCCTTTTAGGTTGCATGTGCCCTCTTCTTAATTGTTAAGTGATTTTCCGCAGTGAGCATTTTGTTGTAACCTAATAAACCAATCACAAGGCACTAGGGCCATCCAACCTAGGCCACACGAGGGGTAACGAGCCTCTACTCGTACGCATGAAGATTATCTAGAAATATACTCTCAAACAAATAACAAGCAGCAACAAATGTCCATTTAGGTACCCGGGACCATAAAGTCACAGCCATCCTAGCATGATATGCATGTATGTAACAAGTTGGATGTGAACATCTTTTTTTCTAACAATAAGCCTTTTTAGCTTTATAATAACTGAAAGCATTTCTGAAATATATAATTTCATGAATGCACAAACAATCCCCATACGGGCAACTAGCAATCAAGTATATGTTAAATAGTTTCAAGACACATAACCAACAATAAGGGATGTGCATTCCTGGAGGTTCTAAAACAGAAATGTCAAGAATATATGAATTCTTATTAACAAAGAATAAATGCAAAACATTTCCAAAACATGCCCTTTATTTAATTAGAGTGTCCCTAAATTATAAAGTATAGGAAAACACATAAGGTATATATATTGTCGGAATCATAATTATATACGTACTTTTACTTCAAATAATAGGAAACACATATAACATAATCATATAGTGGGGACAATGTTCCAAGGTATGTGGACTCACCTTAAGTCCTAAGCTTGCACCACCAAAGATCTTCTAATCATGAGCTATGCCACTTACAACTCCAAAATCCCTAAATAAAAAAATTAATATCATTACAATGTGTCAAAAGACTATAATACCCTTCTATGGTTCAACTTAACATTCTAAGTTTAAAAGACCCCAAAATGGTCTATTAAGTCACTTATTAAGTTCTTAATTCCAAAACTTAATTTTTATGGTTTCAAAACGTTCCCCATATTAAAAAAAACATAGGCGAAAACCATGTGCGATTTCGAGTCTGGATGAAAAAGTTATGACCAAAAAGTTTTTCCTTTGGTGGCATGAAATCAGAACATTGGACACGACCCGTGTCAAACCCAACATGTCAAAAATGACCAACATTTCATTTTAGACATCTTACTTTAGACCCAATGCATCCAAACACCCTATAACTCACCCAAATGACTCAAGGAGCTTCAAATACATGTTAAAACACTTTAATTGACATAAGAAATGATCCCTATAGGGTTCATATCCTTGGAATAGAAATCAAACACAAAATATCTCACAAATTTCACCTAGAACCTTAATAAGGTTAAGGAACTCAAATTTTTACTAAAGTACTATCTGTGAAGATGAATTTCATCCAATTGATTTAATACCAATATAAAACTCAAAACATAAGAAATTCATGGAGTCATAGAAGGTTAAAAGTTAATCTATTATGAACATTGAGCTCCAAGCTTCTCATGAACTCCAAAGAAGATTGTCTTCTTCAAAAACTCATTAAACACCAAGCCAAGCAGAAAATTCCATCAGGACCTTAAGGATGATGATTGAACTTCATGAGAACATAAAAACAACTTTATAACTCATCATAATCCATAGATTCAAGATCTAGAACTCCTTGGGTTAAGAAAATCCTAAATTATGACAAAAAATCAATTAAATCCAAATGAGAGTATGAATTGAAATTATAACAATGGATAAGTGTTGGATTAGTGTCTAAGCCCGTAACTATATTTGGTAAGTACTTGACCCGGTTGTGCATGGTCCTTTTGGGTTGCCTTCACCATAGCAACTTGACGGGGAGATTTATGAAGAGAGAGAAGATATTATGATTTATTAATATATTATGAGAATAATATATTAAAGGAATAATCATATTATTTAATTAATATTAGTCATAGATTAATTAAGAATTAATTTGGTGACTAAAAGAGATTAATTGAATATATGGGACTGAACTGCAATTATTGGATAATTGAGTTATTGGGCTGGGAAACCCAATGGAGCAAGGGGTGAACGAAATTATGATGAGAATCCATCATATTTTCGTCCATGGCCTTAATCCAGAAGGTTCCATGGGCTGCTTGGTGATTAAGTTGTCCATTAGGGTTTTGGCTGAAACCCTAGAAGCTCACAATATAAATAGACCCCTTGGGTTGTGGAAATCGGCTACACTTGTTTTCCTTGGAACCCTAGGGTCGATTTCATACCTATCTCCTCTCTCTCCAAATCATCCTTTTGCTAGTTGGTGTTTGTAAGCCATTAGAGGAGTGACAATTGTGACTCTAAGCTCCAAGACAAGAAGAATCAAGCAAGCTACAAAGGTAATCATCTAGATCTGAGTCTCTTATGTTAAATTCGAATTGTATACACTAGATCTAGGGTTTGCAAGACTTGGATAAATTGCATGTTCAATAGAGAAACCTAGATCCAAGCATTAGGGTTTCCATGTGCACATAGGAAAGTTCTTATGGCTCAAACCCAACAGTGGTATCAGAGATTTGATTGATTTCTATTGAATTGATGCCTTGTTTATTTGTTCAAGCCTTGAAAAATCGTTTTTTCTGCCCCCTGACTGACAGACTCGGCGAGTCCCATTGTGGACTCGACGAGTCAGAGCGTCTGTCAGAGTAATTTTCGGGATTTCTTGTTGTTTTGCTTAAGATTCTTACCTAAATCGTTTTGCTTTAATAAAATCCGAATTTTATCACCTGTTTGACAATATCCTTAACAAAACAAAAGATAATTACCAATTGTTTAAATAATAAGTTCCTTATTTGATAATAATTGATTATTTGAATTATCTTGCAAGTAATATTGACTAGGTCAAATTTAGATAATCATTAAATTAATTGGTTAATTTATATTATTTGCTATTTGATCCTTTGTGTTTTGAAAAGTTCAAAACTTGTCCTCAAGTTTTGAAATTTAAATTTTGTGATTAAAAGTTTAATTTGAACTATTTAAATTTCAAACCTTAGAATTTTACAAGTTTTAAAATTCAACCTTATAATTTATAGTATTATAAGATTAATATATATGTATAACTTAAATGCTAGTCTTACCGTTAGTAGGCCTCATTCACGAAGCTGATCTATAAGGGGGGTATAAGGTTATGGCCTATAAAATGACCGTTTAATGGGTGTCCATTCTCACCCACCGCTTCCTTGATTGGTGGAGGGTCGTTAGCCGAACGGGTAGGATAGGGCAAACCTTTCCTCATTAAAAGTATAATGAACCTAAATAAAGTAACTAAATGTTTTTACAAAATTCCCAATCTTAGTTACTTTAGGCAAAAATGAATTTGATGCAATTCCATGAAATTACACTTTGTACCCTTGCTAAGACGTTAATGGAGCGCGTGTGGTTAACCGGCACATTAATTGGTTTCTAAGCAAAGGTGGCAAAGGGTGACTCATTGTTTGTCATAGTTCGATGGAGTGTGTGTGGTTAACCGGCACATCGAATAGGTGACTGTAACAATGAGAGCACCACATACATTTGCATGGTTATTCACACCCACTTTGTGATCCTCGGCATCCCAGTCACAAACTAGAGGGGCATATCGATATTTAAACATGCCATTGAAAAGTTCAATGTATCTCAAAGGATCTAGGAGTTTTTTCAATACATTTAAAACTTAATCTCTTTTTCGTTTTTCATGGTGGAGAATTAGTGAATCGATATTCACTTGCCTTCAAATTATTTACTTGTTAGATTACGGCATCCCTTTTCTAATTTGTGAATAATGTTGTTGGTTCCTAGCCCTAATTTCTCATTTGGGTGATTAATTGGGGAAATTTGTTTCTAATCAACTTTGTTCTTTTTCCTTTTCAAATGTCGAACGCAAACAACAACGCTTCTGGTTCAAACTCCTCTGGTTCATTCTCACTCATGAACTTGTGTTGGAAAGTGATCTTTGATGGGACCAATTTCAGTAATTGGATCCGCAACATTCGCATGGTCACTCGCTACGAGGACAAAGAATATGTCCTCGATGAGAAGCTAAAGGAGATTGACATTGACACTGCTACCGCTGAAGAGATCGCGGCCTATGAGGCCCACGAGCGTGATGCCACGAATGTCCATTGCATCATGCTAGCGACTATGACTGCAGAACTCCAGAAGTCCTATGAGGACAAGTACCCCTATGAGATGTATCAGGATCTATTGGAACGCTACCACCAGAGCGCTAGGCAAGAAAGTGTTGGATTAATGTCTAAGTCCATAACTATAATTGGTAAGACTTGACCCGACCCGACATGGTCCATTTGGGTTGCATGGCATCATGCATTTGGATAGACTATAATGAGAGAAATAACACTTAAGGTTTGTTAATATATTATAAGTTATAATATATTAATAAGATTATTTAATTAGTATTGATCAAGAATTAATCTAGAATTAATTAAGTGATCAAAAGAAGACTAATTAAATATATGGGTTGATTGTGTAAATCACCCATACTTGTATAGTGGGCTAATGCTCCATGGATTGTCAAGTTGGGCTAAAACCCATAAGATGCTCCATGGATGCTCCATGGTATGTTTGAACCCATGGATCCAAGGAAATGGAAAGCCATGACAATTAGGGTTTACCCTAATTGTCACTAACTATGTAAGCATCTTATTGTTGACAAAATCGGCGACTAGAGTGATAATAAGGGCTAGCCGATTTTCATGAAGTGTGTATGTTCTCTCAAGTTATTCCAAGTGTATTCGGTGTTGTGTGAACCATTTGAGGTGTCACACTTGGGGCACTAGGCACTCAAGCTTCATGAAGCCATTCTACATCAAAGAGGTATGTATTCTAATTTGTTATATTTCATATGAATCAAAGTTTTGTATGCTAGTTAGTATAATACCTTGGATATTCATATTTGCATGTATAATAGAGAAAACATAGATCCAAGGTATTTAGGGTTGCATGTACACTTAGGAGTGTTAGAATGCTCAAAACCCAACAGAAAGGTACGAGATCATCACTTCGATGATCACTACCAAAATGGGTAATGGACAGTCCCTTACCGCTCATCTGCAAAAGATGCAGAGATATGTCGATCGCCTGCTGAAGTTAAATGTGAACTTCGATGAAGAGTTGGAAATTGATATCATCCTTCATTCCTTGCCTTCCTGTTATAGCCAGTTCCGCATGACCTACCACATGAATAAGGAAGAGGTCTCTTTGAGCAAGCTTTAGGGCTTGTTGAGGACTGCTGAGAGCAACCTCAAAGACAAATCTGTTGCATCAACTCCAACTCCCGTTGTTGCCCCTGTCTTAGCAATAGGGCAAGGGAAGGGTAAGAAGAGGAAGGCTCCCTCAAGGGGCCACCACAAGGGAAAGTACCAAGATGGTACCTCTTCTAGTGGAACCAAAGTTGGTTTTGCTAAACCCAACTCAAACCCTATGGAGGAAGAGTGCCACTATTGCCACAAGATAGGGCATTGGAAAAGAAGCTGCCCGGAATATCTGCAAGCCATCAAGGATGGAAAGATCAAGCCGTCTTATACAGGTATTTACACAATTAAATCAAATGATTCATCGCATTCTAATTCTTGGGTACTTGATACAGGATGTGGTTTTCACATTTGTTCTGATTTGCAGGGCCTAAGAAGAGATAGGGATGTGGAGCATGGGAAGATTAATTTGATCATGGGAAACAGAAGATCGTCGCCTGTTACCAAGATCAGAGTTTACTCTTTAATGCTCAGTAGCGGATTAGGATTAGATTTAAACAATTGTTGCTATTCTCCAGATATGGCAAGAAACACCATTTCATTTCATGGTTTATATAAACAAGGTTTTAGATATTCATTTGATAATGAAAAGGGTTCTATTTATGCTTATCTTAATAATGTTTTATATTTTGAAGCATTGCCTTGTAATGGAATATATGAAATTGTGATGGTTGTAGATAACTTAGGAAATGATGTATTGTGTGTGGATTCTTCCAATAGTATGGATAAAGCATGCTTGTGGCATTGTCGTCTTGGACATGTCAACAAGAAACGCATAGCCCAACTCCAAAAGGATGGACTGTTGGAGTCATTCGACCTTAGGGACGATGACATGTGTGAGTCTTGTTTACTTGGAAAGATGACCAAGTCGCCCTTCACTGGCACCTGTGCGAGGGGTGAGGGTTTATTGGATCTCATACATACAGATGTATGTGGACCCTTTAGATCCACCACAAGGGATGCGAATCGCTTCTATGTGACTTTCACAGACGATTATAGCAGATATGGGTATATCTACTTAATCAAGCACAAGTCAGAAACCTTTGAAAAGTTCAAAGAGTTCAAGAAAGAAGTGGAGAATCAGTTGGGCAGGAAAATCAAGATGCTTCGATCTGATCGAGGTGGATAGTACCTAAGTCTTGAATTCCACGACTACCTCAAGGAATGCAGAATAGTTTCACAATTGACGCCACCTAGGACACCACAATTGAATGGTGTAGCTGAGAGGCATAATCGAACCTTGCTAGACATGGTTCGTTTCATGATGAGTCGTGCTTCACTACCTATCTCATTCTAGGGGTATGCCTTAGAGACTGCCGCCCATATCCTTAACTTAGTCCCTACGAAGAAGGTTGCCAAAACACCTCACGAGATATGGACAGGGAAAGCTCCCTCGTTGGCACATATCAAGGTTTGGGGTTGCGAGGTTTTCGTAATACGAGAGACTCAAGACAAGCTCAAACCTCATAGTGAGCGATGTATTTTCATCGGCTACCCGCATAAATCCTTTGGATATCTCTTCTATAGACCGAGTGACAATGTTGTCTTCGTTGCAAGGAGAGGGGTTTTCCGAGAGAGAGAACTCATAAGCCAAGGAGACAGTGGGAGGCAAATCGATCTTGAAGAGCTTCAAGAGTCGAGCGATGAAGGAACCTCTGACACTGGCGCTCAACCCGAGGAGGAAACTCCGGTTGAACCAATTGACGAGTCCTTACCTCTTAGACGTTCCGAAAGGGTTAGTGTTCCACCCCAGTTTTATGGTTTTCATATTACTATGGAAGGGGATACGTTCATTAGTGATAGTACACTAGTGAATCTGGGCGAACCTAACAGCTATAAGGAAGCCATGGAAGGCCCGGAGTCTACAAAATGGAAAGAGGCTATGGACAGCGAGATTCAGTCCATGTATGACAACCAAGTTTGGAATTTGGTTGAGAATGTACCAGGTCGTAAGACGGTCGGGTGCAAATGAATCTTCAAGAAGAAGACCGACATGAATGGAAATGTGCACACTTACAAGGCGCGATTGGTTGCGAAGGGTTTCACTCAAACTCCTGGAGTTGACTACGATGAAACCTTCTCACCAGTTGCGAAGATAAAGTCTATCAGGGTGATGCTAGCCATTGTTGCTTTTCATGACTATGAAATATGGAAAATGGATGTCAAAACCACTTTCCTTAATGGGAAGTTGGCTGAGGATGTTTACATGACTCAGCCAGAGGGTTTTGTCAATGCGAAGCATCCCAATAGAGTGTGTAAGCTTGAGAAGTCCATTTATGGACTTAAGCAAGCGTCTCACAGATATAATCTTTGTTTTGATGAGAAGGTCAAAGAGTTTGGTTTTCTACGAAGCGAGGATGAATCATGTGTGTATGTCATAGCCAGTGGGAGTATAGTTAGCTTCCTCGTATTGTATGTCGACGACATACTACTCATAGGAAACAACATCCCGACACTACAGGAAGTTAAGTCCTGGATCGGGAAGTGCTTCGCTATGAAGGACCTCGGAGAGGCTGCCTATATTCTGGGAATAAGGATAGTGAGAAACAGAAGTAAGAGACTGATACGACTTAGTCAGAATACTTATTTGGACAAGTTACTAAAACGTTTTAGTATGGAGAACTCAAAGAAAGGGGAATTACCAATCCAAAATAATGCCAAGTTGAGTAAGACTCAGAGTCCGAGTACTGAAGTCGAGATAGAAGAGATGAGTCGAGTACGTTACGCTTCCGCAGGTTGCTCAATCATGTATGCTATGACTTGTACTTGCCCTGATGTGGCCTTCTCTTTGAGCATGGTCAACAGATATCAAGGGAACCCTGGAAAAGCACATTGGATCGCAGTCAAGAATATCCTTAAGTACCTTCGGAGGACCAAGGAATGGTTCCTAGTCCTCGGGGGGAGTGATGACTTAAAGGTGAAAGGGTACAGTGACGCCAGTTTTCAGACCGACAGGGACAACTACCGTTCGCAGTCGGGCTGGGTCTTTACCCTTAATGGAGGTGCAGTGACTTGGAAAAGTTCCAAACAGGAGACCGTAGCTAATTCAACGTGCGAATCAGAGTACATCGCAGCAAGCGAAGCGTCAAAGGAGGCAATATGGTTGAAGAACTTCATTGGAGACCTTGGAGTTGTGCCAGCCATAAAGGAGCCCATGGAAATTTTCTGTGATAATGAAGGAGAGGTTGCCTTGACCAAGGAACCCAGGGATCATGGCAGATCTCGACATATCGATAGAAAATATCACTTTATTCGACATCGGGTGGAAGAAGGACTCCTCGTAGTAAAGAGGGTATCGTCAGAGGATAACCCAGCAGATCCGCTTACGAAGGGACTGAGCAGGGTTAAGCACTTGCAGCACGCTAGGAGCATCGGGCTGAAGGACGATATTAGTTTAGATTAGATAGTTTAGAAACGTGTAATAGATAAATTGTAATTAACATTTGATGAATAAATAAAAGCGTATTAGTTATAACTTGGAAGAGGGATGCCGTAATCCAAGCTATAAAATATTTGAAGGTAGGTGAATGACGATTCACTAATTTCCACCAAGATAAACGAAATGTATTATTAGGTTTTAATTGGTTTTGAAACTCCTAGATTCTTTTGAGATTCATTGAACTTTTCAATGGCATGTTTCAATCTCGAGTGTGCCCTTCAGGTTTTGTGACTGGGATGCCGAGGATCACAAAACAAGGTGTGAAGTAACCATGCAAATATACTTGGTACCCTTAATATTTACCCCTCAATCGATGTGCCAGTTAACCACACACGCTCCAACGATACTATGATAAACATTAAGTTACCCTTTGCCTACCTTGTTAAGTCCAGGTTAGTGTGCCGGTTAACCACACACGCTCCACTAATAGCTTAAACAAAGTGCAAAGTGTAATTTCATGGATTAGCACCTTATTCACATTTTCCTAAGTAACTAAGATTGGGTATTATTAAGAGTTTAGTTACTTAGTATTTATCATTAATACTTTTAATGAAGGGAGAATTATAGTCCTTGTCCTACCCGTTCGGCTAACGACCCTCCACCGGTCAAGGAAGCGGTGGGTGAGAGTAGACACCCATTAAATTGCCATTTTATAGGCAGTAACCTTATACCCCCCTTATAGACCGGCTTCGTGAATGAGGCCTACTATTGGTAAGACGACTTGCTCTTATACATATAATATATTAAACTTTTAATATTATAATAGTATAAGGGTGTATTTTAGACATTTAAAATACTTGGTGGTTTAATCTATTAATTAAACTAAACTTTTAATTTAATTAAACTCAAACCATATATTTATTTATGGATTTAATAATACTCTTTTAATTAAACGCTTTAATTAACTATTAATAAAGTCCATAAGAGTTAATTTGAATTATTCAATAAAACATCATAATTCCAATTATTAAATTCAAAATTAAAACCATTTAATTAATTGTTTAAGTTATGAACCCAAGAGTTTTAGAATTCAATTCTTTTTTTTTTCATAAAAAAGCTTTTTCCAAATTCCAAAACTTGAGGGCAAGTTTTGTAACTCTTGAAAACCTTTGGATTCCATAACTTATGGAGTTAAATACTTGTTTTATGATGAAACTTTTCATGTTCCATAACTTAAGAACAAGTTATGGAATTCTTTAAAACATTGACACCAAATTTTGTAACTCCATAAAAACTTTGAATCAAATTTTTTTTTTAAAAAAATTTCATATCCATAACTTATGGAAGTTTCAAAAACCCTTAAGATCACAACTTTAAAAAAAACTTTTGAGCTCCAAAATTTTATGACAAAATATGTAACTCCTTAAAACATTTAGATCAAAATTTTAAAACTAATAAAATAATCATATCATTTTATCTTTTACTAAATTTGACCTAATTCAACTCATATAACAAATGATTCAAATTTTACAAATAATTCGTTTTTCACAAAACAAGTAATTATCTTAAAATTTGACAAACGTCATGTTTTTTTTTCCTTTTTTTTTTCAACTTGAAAATAAAACATTTGCATCAATATAACAGAAAACAACCCATGGCTCTGATACCACTGTTGGGTTTTGAGCATTCTAACACTCCTATGGTGTACATGCAACCCTATAAATCTTGGATCTATGTTTTCTCTATTATACATGCAAATATTAACTATTCCAAGGTTTCATCCTAACTAGCATATTATGAAGCACCTATACTACAAAGTTCTAGTTAGATGACATACCTTTTGATGTAGCTTGATGTCTTCAAGCTTTAAGAGCTTAGCCCCAATAGTGTGGAAGCCTCAAATGGAATCACAAATCACCAAAACACCTTGGAAGAACTTGAGAGAATATGTATGCACACTAAAATCGGCCCACTCTTATTTTCACACACTTGTGCCAATTTTGTGAGCCAAAGACCCCTTTATATATTATGGAGGATTAGGGTTACGTCCATGTAAACCCTAATACCCATGACCTTTCATTTACATAGGATCCATGGGTTAAAAGCTCCATGGACCATCCATGAAAGCTTAACCCAACCTAAATGAACTTGGCCCATTCCATATATATAAGAGTCCATATTTAATTAGTTCTTTTTTATCACTTAATTAATTCTAAATTAATTCTTGATCAATACTAATTAAATAATATGATTCCATATTAATATATTAGAACTTATAATATATTAATATAAATCATAAATATACTATTCTCAAAAGACTATCCATATAAATTGTGCCGGTGAAGTGCAACCCAAATGGACCATGCCGGGTCGGGTCAAGTACATACCAAATATAGTTATGGACTTAGACATTAATCCAACAGTCTCCCACTTGGATAAGTCTAAAACTATTATTGAGTATGACTTCAAAACCTAACTGGCAATCGTAGCTCTTAAAGCCGCTGTCGAACTCTGACCTTGTCAATGCTTGTCCATTAGATAAGGGATCATATATTCCTCCATTCTAGATATCATATGGACTGAGACATGGATTATAATCATTCTCTCTGTCCATTTGTTGTTTCCCGATTTTCGATTTATGATGACTGACTGATTGAACAAATCAAAACAGTCCTGGCTTGGCCAAGCACTCACATGTGTCATCGCTAAATCATCGAGGGGCCCACAGATATCGCTTTTATCCCGAAGGTAAAAGGAATGGATAAACTTCGACTCATATGACTTGTTCTACTACTTGTTGAATCATACACAAAGGCACGTTTTATAACATCGAGTTACCAATGTGTTTTCGTGCAATCAATGTATAACCAACTCATAGTAACAACTCATATCTCTAGGTTTGAAGAATATAAGATATTATCGTCTCATGATCACTCGTGATAAAATCCATGAAGTGATTCAAATGAGCGCGGGTTGAATCCAATACTCAGAACTTATGAGCACTCATGAGTGTTGTAGCACCACTTTGTCCACCAACTTGGACCTCTACAAACCAACCCATGATAGTCTTGATTCATATCTACTTCCAACATATGACCGACCGTGGATGGTTTGAATAACTTAATCATTTAGGAAGAGCGACTTAGTTATTCTGGAAGTCAAAACATGCAAAGTGAAACACAAGAATAAATGAATCAAATATGGTATCAAACCCTATGAATATAAATAAACACTTTTATTTATCACCATACTGATTACTCATTATTCATTGTTTCGGTTTTATCAACTTTATACTTGAATTAAAAACACTAGTTGTCCCATGCTCCAAGCATGTACACTATGTTTTTCTTAAACAATAGCTTTGCCATACACCAAGGATGCACTCTATGTTTGTCTATGATCCTTACTTTGTGAAATAAACCAATTGAACATAATTTCAATGATTCTAATTTCACACTCCCAAATCCTTATCGAAAAATGTGAGAATTTCAAATTCCTATCATTTATCGAAATCTGTTTAGATTTTAAACTTATATGCACTGACCCTCCTGTAATGAATATATCTAAAGTCACAAAGACTTGTCAACAGTCATTATAAGGTATTCCAATGGAGATCAAATCCATGGAAACTAAGTCTCATATTCAAAGTACATTGCTTTGGACATGCTTCTTGCATTAAGTTTTCTAATCTTACACAGATAACTTCCACCTATGGAGACAACTCCATATTCTCATTTTGAATATCACTTCTGAATAAGAGATGCCTCTTTTCATAATATGTCAATATGGTCCTTCCAAAATTAGCACTATACTTCCAACTGTCCCTGAGCAACCAATCTTTGGTAAACCTCAGATTGTCCTCGACAATTGCTTAATCATTTTAGTCATATCCAATTCTAGACCTTTTCCCTTCTTAATGCCTCTGGGCATTTGGAAAATTTAGAAATGACAAATATTATAGCACATGCAATCGATCCTGTACCCAAAGCGAATGGTACACGATTCATGATGTCTCACATAAAGACATGATTCTAGACCTGTCTTTTGCTACAATATTTTTATTTGTCATGTTTTCAAAATTTGACTATGAAGAGGGATGCCGTAATCATAATCGAATTTTGAGAACGCAATATATAGAATTTCCTTAAGTTGAACCAATCCAACATGAAATTCATATATATATTCTTGACTAAAGATGATTAAGGTCTCAATCTAAGCCTTTAGAACTGAAATGAAGTATATCCTCTCCCTTAATTATAGCAAAACAACTTTTTCAATCCCTGCAGCCTCACGAATTGAAACTTTTGTTTTCTATAATTAACATTGCTAACTTGCAACACTAACAATAATTATCATGCTCCCACTAACATGCTGATTATTAGCATAACACTTATGCTCTCACTAGCTTTGACATGTACTCAGAAATCAGCTGGACTTCTAGAAATCAATACTTTATTGACTTTCTTACCAAAGTTCAGATTTATGATACGAGATGCTTTGATAAAACTTTATCAAAATCATACACCTTTCCTTAGATAGCATGCATGTGTGTCTAAACAATTTCAGAATTATGAAAAGGGATGCCGTAATCATAGTCTCAATTGTTTAGACCTTTTGCCATCTGCTTCAAATCTACTTGGTGGAAGTGTTTCCTCACCATCATTTTCATGAATAGGAGAGAAACCTTATGGCCCTTAGATTTTATGGTGTATGTGTTCTTATCCATGTGAATCGTCAAAACCATAGTCACAAGACAAGGATAATGACAAATCCAAACTCATATGGACTGAACTTATGCAATCTTAACTTCTTGCCACCTGGTAGTACAGGGCCTGCCATTGCTTTCAAGTTGTTATGCAACCAATTGAGAACTTTCAGAACTCCTATGCAAAGCCAACTTTAACTGGAATGGGCACAGAATATGTCAACACGATAGGTTATAAACCTCAAATCATGTGCTAGTGAAGAACCTCAGGTTTTATTCTTGATTAGTTCTTGAAATTCTTTTTAGGATCTTTAAGACTCCCACTATCCTCTTGACATATAAGACTATCTTGCCAAATATTCAAGAGATAGTGCGGATTCTTTATCAAGACAAACACTTCACACAATTGGCCTTAGTTGGTCTTTGTTTTATCCAAAACATCACAACTTACCAATTTCAAATGTACAAGAGTAGGACACTTTTACTCTTACATTTGACAAGTGTTTTAAACCTTTCTTTAAGATATGTCACTCAAGTTACAATCTTGGAGTATGACTCTAAGAATTGTTTTGGAACGAAGTATGACTCATCTTCCTGATCTAACCATTTCAACAATTCATGACTCCTCTTCTTAGTCATAAGAATGCACAAAGATGACCTTTAGAGGACTAATTGTGATATGATTTCTAAATCATTAAGATGATCACAAACATGATACTAAAGTACTCTCCCATCTTTTCAGATTTGAGAAACTTTTATCTTTCTGCCTAATTTGATTCTTCCCATTCGTTCTGCCATACATTGAGACTTTTCCAATGTTTCAGAATTATACTTAAACTTGTAAGTATAACCATATTTACTAAACTTTAGTAAATCAAATAGTCTTAACGAGCTTTGTGGTGGACATGATCAGTGCACAAGAATGTGTACTCGATCCCTTTAGTCCTTCACTTGACTCACACATCCATGTGAACAAGTAATTAGTCTTGATTTTCCAATGCTTGAAAGTTCTCATTCATCATACTATTCAACTTGCATGATTCCAAGTTTCGGTCCAATTGAAACTTGGGTGATGAGGAACTTTCCTGATTTGGTAAATTTAGACACTACCACAAATGAAAGAATCAAATCCATTTTCCAATATTGCTGTCAGTGGAATCATATAAGCAACAATTTTCCACAAATGTCATTGTAAGGATACTTCAAATAAATAAAATTAAACAATTTTCTTTTATTTTAAAACTTTGCGGAAAAACTTATCCTTACAATCCACATGGAAAATTGTTGTTATCTATTCCTTAGCTATATATCATAACTTCTTAAGCAACTGCTCAAAATTCTGATGCGATCGAAATCCACCTTCGCGATCAGAATCAACATATACTTCCTTTAAGATTTCTCTCTATTCTTTGATTCTTAAAACATCAACATGTGACCCAGTCACATCATGTAATGAGGATCTCAGAATAGAACTTAACAGAGTTAGATAATGGGCTCTACCTGATGTAGAGTCAAACTTATTGACTTTAACATCCTTAGGTAAATTTGGCAGCTTTGCAATCAACGCCCCTTCCTTTGGAAAAATAAACATATGGACCCTTTGGTAATGGGACTATCTTAGACTTATCCTTTCTCTTTACCATTTGGTCAACCGGGTTGACTATGGCCAATCCCTTTCCATTGGGAAGAGAATGCTTTTTCTGGATTTCCAGTGTCACCATTGTCACTGTCCATAAAGTTTTTTGGAAGTTGATCTTCTAATCAAATTTGTTTTACTATCGTTCCAAATCATTGCTGATTCAGCAGCACCAAGCAAATAGATATGATCATTAATGTTCATGTCATAGTCTGTTTCATATTAGTCCCAAAGGAACTCACTATGTGACTTAGAAAGTGATTGAACATCCAACTTTCTCAAGACTTTGACACCCAACTCTCCCGGTTTGTCAATATGTGACTTTATCTCTAAGATGTGATCACACATAGACCTTGCTTGCCATTAGGGCTTGAGTGACCTTGAACTTGTGGGTTAGGGAGAATAATTGGAGGAGGTGGAGGAAGAGAAGTATGACTTCAATGAGCCAAACTCGGGAAGTCATATTCATTAGGAAAGCTTGGTTTGGGAAGATCATTGTTGTCTAAACCAGACATCAACAATGGGAGAAATTCACGTAAAGTTGATTTAAGTCCTTAATATAACACCCAATATGATATATTAAGGCTAGGACCCAACAAACAATTTTATAACTTGGAAGAGGGATGCCGTAATCCAAGCTATAAAATATTTGAAGGTAGGTGAATGACGATTCAACAATTTCCACCAAGATAAACGAAATGTATTATTAGGTTTTAATTGGTTTTGAAACTCCTAGATTCTTTTGAGATTCATTGAACTTTTCAATGGCATGTTTCAATCTCGAGTGTGCCCTTCAGGTTTTGTGACTGGGATGCCGAGGATCACAAAACAAGGTGTGAAGTAACCATGCAAATATACTTGGTACCCTTAATATTTACCCCTCAATCGATGTGCCGGTTAACCACACACGCTCCAACGATACTATGATAAACATTAAGTTACCCTTTGCCTACCTTGTTAAGTCCAGGTTACTGTGCCGGTTAACCACACACGCTCCACTAACAGCTTAAACAAAGTGCAAAGTGTAATTTCATGGATTAGCACCTTATTCACATTTTCCTAAGTAACTAAGATTGGGTATTATTAAGAGTTTAGTTACTTAGTATTTATCATTAATACTTTTAATGAAGGGAGAATTATAGTCCTTGTCCTACCCGTTCGGCTAACGACCCTCCACCGGTCAAGGAAGCGGTGGGTGAGAGTAGACACCCATTAAATTGCCATTTTATAGGCAGTAACCTTATACCCCCCTTATAGACCGGCTTCGTGAATGAGGCCTACTATTGGTAAGACGACTTGCTCTTATACATATAATATATTAAACTTTTAATATTATAATAGTATAAGGGTGTATTTTAGACATTTAAAATACTTGGTGGTTTAATCTATTAATTAAACTAAACTTTTAATTTAATTAAACTCAAACCATATATTTATTTATGGATTTAATAATACTCTTTTAATTAAACGCTTTAATTAACTATTAATAAAGTCCATAAGAGTTAATTTGAATTATTCAATAAAACATCATAATTCCAATTATTAAATTCAAAATTAAAACCATTTAATTAATTGTTTAAGTTATGAACCCAAGAGTTTTAGAATTCAATTCTTTTTTTTTCATAAAAAAGCTTTTTCCAAATTCCAAAACTTGAGGGCAAGTTTTGTAACTCTTGAAAACCTTTGGATTCCATAACTTATGGAGTTAAATACTTGTTTTATGATGAAACTTTTCATGTTCCATAACTTAAGAACAAGTTATGGAATTCTTTAAAACATTGACACCAAATTTTGTAACTCCATAAAAACTTTGAATCAAATTTTTTTTTTTAAAAAAAATTTCATATCCATAACTTATGGAAGTTTCAAAAACCCTTAAGATCACAACTTTAAAAAAAACTTTTGAGCTCCAAAATTTTATGACAAAATATGTAACTCCTTAAAACATTTAGATCAAAATTTTAAAACTAATAAAATAATCATATCATTTTATCTTTTACTAAATTTGACCTAATTCAACTCATATAACAAATGATTCAAATTTTACAAATAATTCGTTTTTCACAAAACAAGTAATTATCTTAAAATTTGACAAACGTCATGTTTTTTTTCCTTTTTTTTTTCAACTTGAAAATAAAACATTTGCATCAATATAACAGAAAACAACCCATGGCTCTGATACCACTGTTGGGTTTTGAGCATTCTAACACTCCTATGGTGTACATGCAACCCTATAAACCTTGGATCTATGTTTTCTCTATTATACATGCAAATATTAACTATTCCAAGGTTTCATCCTAACTAGCATATTATGAAGCACCTATACTACAAAGTTCTAGTTAGATGACATACCTTTTGATGTAGCTTGATGTCTTCAAGCTTTAAGAGCTTAGCCCCAATAGTGTGGAAGCCTCAAATGGAATCACAAATCACCAAAACACCTTGGAAGAACTTGAGAGAATATGTATGCACACTAAAATCGGCCCACTCTTATTTTCACACACTTGTGCCAATTTTGTGAGCCAAAGACCCCTTTATATATTATGGAGGATTAGGGTTACGTCCATGTAAACCCTAATACCCATGACCTTTCATTTACATAGGATCCATGGGTTAAAAGCTCCATGGACCATCCATGAAAGCTTAGCCCAACCTAAATGAACTTGGCCCATTCCATATATATAAGAGTCCATATTTAATTAGTTCTTTTTTATCACTTAATTAATTCTAAATTAATTCTTGATCAATACTAATTAAATAATATGATTCCATATTAATATATTAGAACTTATAATATATTAATATAAATCATAAATATACTATTCTCAAAAGACTATCCATATAAATTGTGCCGGTGAAGTGCAACCCAAATGGGCCATGCCGGGTCGGGTCAAGTACATACCAAATATAGTTATGGACTTAGACATTAATCCAACAGTAATTGTCTGCATGATATCAAGAACAGAGGATTATACGATCCCTTATCTGAAGGACATGTTACTGATAAGATCAGAGTTCGACAGCGTCTTTTAGAGCTACGATTGCTAATCAGATTATACTTACATTTATTGTATCCAAGTGGGAGACTGTTGGATTAGTGTCTAAGCCCGTAACTATATTTGGTAAGTACTTGACCCGGTTGTGCATGGTCCTTTTGGGTTGCCTTCACCATAGCAACTTGACAGGGTGATTTATGAAGAGAGAGAAGATATTATGATTTATTAATATATTATGAGAATAATATATTAAAGGAATAATCATATTATTTAATTAATATTAGTCATAGATTAATTAAGAATTAATTTGGTGACTAAAAGAGATTAATTAAATATAGGGGACTGAACTGCAATTATTGGATAATTGAGTTATTGGGCTGGGAAACCCAATGGAGAAGGGGTGAACGAAATTATGATGAGAGTCCATCATATTTTCATCCATGGCCTTAATCCCGAAGGTTCCATGGGCTGCTTGGTGATTAAGTTGTCCATTAGGGTTTTGGCTGAAACCCTAGAAGCTCACAGTATAAATAGACCCCTTGGGTTGTGGAAATCGGCTACACTTGTTTTCCTTGGAACCATATGGTCGATTTCATACCTCTCTCCTCTCTCTCCAAATCATCCTCTTGCTAGTTGGTGTTTGTAAGCCATTAGAGGAGTGACAATTGTGACTCTAAGCTCCAAGACAAGAAGAATCAAGCAAGCTACAAAGGTAATCATCTAGATCTGAGTTTCTTATGTTAAATTCGAATTGTATGCACTAGATCTAGGGTTTGCAAGACTTGGATAAATTGCATGTTCAATAGAGAAACCTAGATCCAAGCATTAGGGTTTGCATGTGCACATAGGAAATTTCTTATGGCTCAAACCCAACAATAAGGTGCTAAAAACATTAGATTAACATGAAACACCAAGAATCCTCCGATTAGATGACAAATTTCGGATTCCACCATTGATGGTTAAGATAGTCCACCAAATCACACCCAAACTTCCAAATCTCACAACTATTAGCTAGTTGGAGCTAAAAGATGATTCTAGGAGTGAAATTACAACATAAAACATCACAAATGAAACCTAGATTTGGATTTGAAAGATCAAGGGTTTGAAAACCCATTTAAACAACACCCATTCCCAAATCTACCAACTATTTGCTAGTTGAAGATATAAGATGGTTCTAGAAATGAAATAATAACACATAAAAATCATTTGAACTCTATAATTAGAATATAAATTTTTATTTTAATAAGCTCGAGAACCCTAGAATGAATTTAGAGGAGAAAAGGAAAGAAAACTACCTCTAGATGCTTGAACCTGAGAGGATTTGACTAAGCCTTCATCAGTTGGACTAGGAATCATCAAACCAACATGAAAGAGAGGAGAAATCACCCTCAAAAGAGCTCTAATGGCTAATTATGTGAGTGAGAGGAATGGGGAAGAAGATGGCTTCAAATAACACAACTTTGGTTATTTATGCAAATATGGTCCATCCTTTTCTAGAATTCTTTTAATAAAGCTCCCCAACTAACTTAAACTTAGTATCTATTCACATATGATCCTTACCCACATAAATCTTAACAAAACTAATCCTATACACTTTATTAGTCAATTACCTAGTCAAATGCAAGTTTCACTAATATGACACAAATGACCCTTCTAACCAAAATATCACTCGTTCCACACTAAAATTCTATTTTATTTTAATTGTCCACTAGAACACGGTCTATTAATATTATAATAGACAATTTGATTAAATTTTCTATTATTTTATTTATTTATTTTTTATTTCACATCAATTTACTTTACTTTAATCTAAGAAATATTTTAGTTTTACCAAAAAGCACGAAACTTCTAACTCCGAAAACAAGATGTTACAATTATCCACCCCTTAAAAAGATTTTGTCATCGGAATCAGCAATGAAGCCAAACACCACAGTCTTCTAATATGAAGTATCAAAACTTCAGGTCATGATCAACTTAATCGAATTATGTGTGCATAATACGTGCGGATCCACTGGTGTAGTGTCGACTCTCCAACTCATAGCTCGATGCAATTTCTTACTTTCTACCCAAACTTTTCCTTTAGGATTTTCTCAAACTTTCCACCAAGAGATCATCAATCCTGGGTAAGGATAGTAGGATACTGGTTCATCATGGTCACTTCCTAATCTAATCGCAAAGAATGATATTTTTCTAAATCGCATATCTTTTTAAGCACCTGTAATTACTTATTTGAATATAACTTCATTTCTGTGAAGTTCCCCGATCCCATGGGTGGCCATCCATCCCTTGAGATTCTTTTTTCCCAAGCTTGATACACAAAAAGCTATATGACTCCATCAGTTCACAATGAGTACTATGCGCTAGCAATGTTATGATGAGTTTTGATCATAAAAAATAATCCTATGTGTGCATGCAACCCAAATTTGCTTTGGATATATGTTTTATCTAGTTGAACATACAAGTATTAAACATAAAAAGATAAACCCCAAAAGGCATATACTATTTTCGAAATTCATGAAATAAGATAGTAAACATACCTTTAAGATTGTTATTGTAAACTATCTTGAATTCCTCCTTGAAATTTCTTTGTAGCAAGCGCCACAGGTGTCGTGCCTCTAATGGCTCACAAACAAACCCTAGAAACCAAGGAAAGTATTAGATAAGGTAGGTTCATTCCTACTTTAGGGAGGTTCTAGAATTGCCCAATGCTCAACTATTAAACATTGGTACCTTTAGTCCTCCTACTTTCAATTAATCTGATTAATCCCAAAATTAATCCAATTAATTTCTGATTAATTATTAATTAAACAATATGATTTATAACTAATATATTATTTCCATAATACATTAATAAATCATTTATTTTGATTTCTAATTAATTTATTAACCAAGTAATAAATTAATAAATCATTCCTCTCTCTCTCTAACAGTCATCCTATTTAATTGCCAGGTTTGAAGGCTGTTGGGTTATGAGCATAACATCATTCCTATGGTGTTCATGCAACCCTAATTGCTTTGATCTAAGTTTTTCTAAGTAAACATACAACATTGAATACCAAAGGAATAAACCCTAATTGAATAGCATACAAATCTGAAAATCACATATGATTAGGGTTATAAAGTTTACCTTGATTGTTATGCAGCAATAACAATCACAATCCTTCTTGTTCTTGACTTCTAAAAGCCTAGTGCCTCAAATGTTGCACCTCTGACGGAATCACAAACACTCAATGCAACAAGATGACTTGGAGAGGGAAGGATTTCGGCTAGGGTTTCTCATAGAACTCATTGGGGCCGAAAATCCTATGTATGGGTTCCTTATATAGCTGTCTGGGATGCTAGGGTTTCTGAAGGAAACCCTAATTCCTGCTTAAGGCGTAAGCAGCCCATGGACTCCTTCGTTAGAGCCCTTGGACGAAATCTTATGGGCTTCCCCATAATTTTCGTCCACTCCACTCTATGGAGTCCATCAGCCCAACTAGCAACTAACAGTTAATTGCAATATCAGTCCCCTTTATTTATTCAGTCTCTTTTGATCACTAAATTAATACCAAATTAATTTCTGATCAATACTAATTAAATAATATGATTTCCAAATAATATATTAAACTTGTAATATATTAATAAAACCATTTTCGAGTACCAATTTATTATTCATATAATAAATTCTACTCTCTCTCCTCTTGTCATCCTATCAAGTTGCATGAGTGAAGGCAACCCAAAAGGACCATGCTCATAATCGGGTCAAGTACATACCAAAATAGTTATGGGCTTAGACACCTAATCCAACAGTCTCCCACTTGGATAAGTCTAATAACTATTAAGTACGACTTCAGAACCTGATCAACAATCATAGCTTTCAAAAGCCGCTGTCAACTCTGATCTTATCAGAAACGCGTCCTTTAGATAAGGGATCATATATTCCTCCATTCTAGATATTGTATGAACTGAGACATGGATTTTAATCATACTCTATGTTCATGTGTTGTTTCTCGATTTACGATTTATGATGACTGACAACAGACTACAATTGAACACATCAACTTAGTCTCGGCCAAGCACTTAGGGGTGTCATCACAAAATCATCGAGGGGACCACAGATATCGCTTTTATCCCTCTTAGGGTAAAAGGAACGGATAAACTTCGATTCAAATGCTCTCTTGTACCTACTCATCAAATCACACACAACAATATGTTTTATAACACCAAGTTACTGGTGCGTTTACATATTATCAATGTGCAACCGACTTGTAAACTACAACTCACATGTCTCGGTTTCAAGAATATAAGATATTATCGTCTCACTAATCACCCGTGATAAAATCCATGAAGTGATTCTGAAACATCCCAAAAATATAGTCCAAAAATTTCTTTTTTAAACCATTAATAAAACCATAAATATCTTCATCATATAAAATCATAAGTCATGTATCACAGTCACATGTCAAAGTATATCAGAGTATAAACATCCCAGGTTAAACAAATGGTGTGTGCACTGCAATCTTCCCGAGCTCCTCATTTGAAAACTGAGTACCTGAAACCAAAACTGAAAACCGTAAGCACGAAGCTTAGCGAGTCTCCCCAATCTACCACATACCATCTACACGTAGCATGTAACTAGGAGATATGGGCCTCACCCACACTCGTGGAGATACGGGCCTCGCCCACGCTCTGCTAACTGGGAGATACGGGCCCAGCCCACACTCCACTATCTTGGAGATACGGGCCTCGCCCACACTCCATTGTCTAGGAGATACGGGCCTCGCCCATGCTCCACTGTCTCTGAGGTACGGGCCTCGCCCATGCTCAGCTACTTCGAGATACGGGTTTCGCCCACACTCGGCTATGATGAGGTACGGGCCTCGCCCACACTCAACTACTAAACCCAACACAAGTATCACACAGACAACATGTAAAGCTAATCTACTGCTCATACATCAAAATCAACTACTACTATGAGATACGGGCCTCGCCCACGCTCTACTAGGATAGGATACAGTCCCCGCCCACACTCAGCTACTATCATATCATACTACGGGCCGACCTTGGTGCCGTAGACCCGTTCCTACTAAAGGAGAACTCACCTCGTATAATGTAACGCCTGTGTTTCTGGGCTCATCATTAATGATGATGTGATAGTCTAGGTTAACCTTTGTAACCCGTCTTGAAATAATAAAGATGTATTATTTGAGTATTATGTGTTGTGTGCTTAATTGTGTGACTTAAATGAATTAAGGATAAAAATAAGCGTCAAAATGAAATGTTAGATAAACCCAATATTGATACATGAAGACGTAGTGGTCGTGACGAGGTTTCCGAATATATAAAGAATGCTGAAATCCGAGTTATAACGAAGAAGTTATGACCTGTCGAAGTTTCGCGACAGAACCGGCACGACGCTGAATGACGTAAAATATGAATTTACGATAGAGCGATATCTAGCCTTAGAGATCTAAACAAAAGTCGTAGAATACGTTAAACCGAGAGCGTGCATAAAAAGAATGCCCAAATCTGACTTCGTATGAGGAAGTTATGATTTTTCTAAGTTTCAACTTAGCAGTATGCAGCCCGAAACTCGAGATTCAGATCGAGTGATATTTAGCCAAAACTTTCTAAATGAGAATTGAAGATCTCATCGATAGTAGTCCAACGGTAAAAAGACAGACGAAAACGGACGTCAGACGAAGAAGTTATGAATTTCGAACGGAGTTTTCCTGTCCCGACCTACTAAAAATAATATATTAATAATATATTAAATTTAAAGTCAAAATTAGCCAACGGAGTCTAAACGAGAGTTGTAGAGCATAATCTCACCTACGCGTGGATATAAAGAACGTCGAAAACGAAACTCGTATGCGAACGTTATGAATTTCTGAAGTTCGGGGTGCGAACCCCGATACTGTGTCAGAGTTCACGACGTGAATACAGTGTTCACGACGTGAACTCAGTGATTTGACCTTTCAGAGCCTCTCAGACGCAACCTGTGATGACGCATGCAGTGACGACTAAGTTCACGACGTGAGAACTTAAAATTCACGACGTGAGAGTTGAAAAATGGCCCTATAAATAGAAATCAAGGGTCGGCCGATTTTGGTTGCTCCTCCCTTACTCTCCCACTCCCGATACTCTCTCTAAGCCCTATTTTAACCCCCCGAAGCCCCGGTATCATCCCGAGACCCGAAGCAAGTCCTGAAGCCCCGAAGATCCCGAGTCGTGCAATTCCCGAGCCGAAGCTCTGCCAGCGAGAAGCCAATTTTTGTGAAGATCTTCCAGATCTACCGAAGAATACTACTTCTACAAGCCGTAGTGCTGTCCGATCATCTTCTGATCAAGTGAGTGTGTAGTTACTTTCTTCTAACACATAATTTGAAGTATTTGATACGAAATATGTGTTATGTGTATATGTTTATATGTGTGAATGTATATTCACTTTCTTCTATCTCATAGATATGATTTATTCTCTATGAAATACATGTTATGTGTATGTGTCTCATCTATTGTTTGGAATATGTATTGAATGAGAATGCTATACAAGTTTTAAACTATGTATAAAAATATATATTTTTATCTACTAGTATGTTGGGTAGAACATGGGTAGATAGTTGATGTGTGATAAACAGATGAGAGGCCTCGATGTTGTTGTTGATCTAGTCATCTAGCGGAGTATGGATGACGACCACGGACTCTTTCTAGACAGTCCAGTGGAACGCTAGCAGGCTCATAACCTATAGGTGTTGTGAACGATGTGTTCACCAGTGTACTCTATCCCCCTCATGGTTGCCTTTAGGACATCTATTGTTGAGGAAACCCCTTGCAGTTATGTCCGTCCCGATGAAAAATCCTAGATTAGGTCCCTTGAGATAGATGTTGTTTTAGGGACGTAAAGTGAGCATAACGGGAATGGGTAATCGGGTTATTGTTGGTTGGTGAAATTAAATATAATTATTTATTGTGGGTTGAAAACCCTATATGCTCACCAGGCTCCCAAGCCTGACCCACTCAGTTTTGTTGTATTACAGGTAGTGGCGCGAGAGCATAAGTTGGATGACTTATCAAGATCTTTTGATATTAAACCAGTTGTTATATGTAACTGTTGTATGGTCTATCTTTTGTTGTTTATGCTTTTGGTCTGTTTATCGGAACATGACATCCCGAATATTGTTATATAATGAAAATGCATCTCTTGATGAAACGCTTTGATAAACGTTATTTTATCATATTTTGTTTTGGGAACAAATTCCGCAGGTCTTTTAAATCAATGGATTTACTCTGAAATTATTTTAAAAGCATAAATTAAAACGGTATTTTCTGGCCGTGATTTTGGGGATGTCACATATAACTGGCTGCTGATCTCCCGAGTGAGAAATCCCTGTTTGCTGCTCCGACGACTCCCCGACTACAATCACATAACATTCTGAATCAACTGATGATTCCTCATGGAGTAAATGACCAATTTACCCCCTGGTCAAAGTCAAAGTCATGTTCAGAGTCAAACTTCCAGGTTGACTCTACTCGTCGAGTCCTACTATGGACTCGCCGAGTTCCCTAATTCACAATTTTCTAACTCGCGACTCGACTCGCCGAGTCGAGGCATAGAATCGTCGAGTCCCTCTACTTCCAGATCCTTGTTCTAACTCACTGAGTCCTTCTCCACTCACTGATTCAACTCACAACTCTCAAATCGGAGAAATCGGGAGTTAACGCTCCGACTCGCCGAGTCCAATGAACGACTCGTCGAGTTCTATGCATGTCTTCACTATATAGTTTATTCTAATCGATTCTAGTGCATCCAATTCAAAGATCTGAGCTTTTAAGGCCGATATAACACGTAAAGTTGCCAACTTTACGTGCATGCATAGAGGTATGAAGCTAAAACACCAAAATAAGCTAGAAATGGGAACCTAGGGTTTGGAACAAGGCCTTGCTTTGCATAAAGGTAGCTACTTTGAGCTCATGGAGCTCAATGATGTCCAGATTTATAGTTCCCTACCCTAAGGGAGCTCCAATCTCGAGTTTGGACCTTGAAAAGTCCCAAAAGTGGCAAAACAAGCATATATGAAGATCTACTAGGAAAATGAACAAGGTAGAGGCTTTATTACCAGATGAAGTAGCAAATGGAAGCTAGCTTCTGGATCTCCTTCTTCTCCTTTGCACCTTCTCTCTTTCCTTCTCTTCTACACTTCCAAGAATACACCAATACACTCAAAATCAAGAAGGAATCACTCAAACTCACCAATGGAGGGCTAGGGTTTTGAGGGGGAACTCTCTAGAGGTGCTGGAGGCTGGGATGGGTGCTATAATGACGTTTAAATAGGGCACAAACCCTAAGAATTAGGGTTTCATCCAGACTGGCCTACTCGTCGAGTCAAGACGCGGACTCGCCGAGTAGGTCATTCAAACCCGCGTCCAGTCCTGGCATCTACTTGACGAGTTAGGGCTACAACTCTTCGAGTAGCTCTTTATAAAAGACATTTAATGAATTAATACGTACCAGGAATGGGGCATTACAATTCTCCCCCACTTATCTTAGACTTCGTCCTTGAAGTCTGCTGTCTCTGGAAACGACTCTGGGTAGTGCTCCATCATATTTTCCTCGGGCTCCCATGTCCACTCCGAGCTCTTGCGGTGCTGCCATTGCACCTTTACTAGCTCTACTCTCTTGTTCCTCAGCTCTTTCACCTTGCGATCTAGAATCGCCACTGGTCTCTAGATATAGTTCAGGCTATCGTCAACCTGAATGTCCTCCAGGGGTACCACTGCTGAATCATCCACTAAGCACTTCCGCAACTGAGAAACATGGAACGTGTTGTGGATCTGGCTGAGCTCTGCTGGAAGGTCTAACCGATAAGCAACCCGACCCACCCGGGCCAAAACCCTAAACGGACCAATGAATCTGGGCACCAGCTTGCCCCGCTTCCGAAATCTGATAACACCCTTCTAGGGTGACACTTTCAGGAGGACCATATCGCCCACCTGAAACTCCAAGTCCGAACGCCGCTTGTCGACGTAACTCTTCTGCCGACTCTGAGCAGTTTGGAGTCTGCTCCGGACTTGCTGAATTCGCTCTGTAGTCTTGAGTACCACCTCTGTACTCCCCATGACTCGCTGACAGACCTCACCCCAACAGATTGGGGTCCTACACTTCCTCTCGTAGAGCATCTCAAAGGGAGGCCGGTCTATACTGGAGTGATAGCTGTTGTTATACGAAAATTCCGCTAACGGAAGATATGTATCCCAACTGCCCCCGAAATCTAGCACATATGCCCAAAGCATGTCCTTGAGAGTCTGGATCGTCCTCTCGCTCTGTCTGTCCGTATGAGGGTGGAAAGCGGTGCTGAAATGGAGACGAGTACCCATCTCGTCGTGAAACCGCTTCCAAAACCTGGAAGTAAAACGGACGTCTCTGTCTGATACCACTGAGATAGGCACTCCATGACGTGCCACCACCTCTCGCACATAAATCTCAGCCAGTTTCTCGGCTGAGATACTCTCCTGGATCGGTATGAAATGCGCACTCTTGGTCAACCGATCCACGATGACCCAAATCGAATCTACCGCACGTGCGGTCCTGGGAAGCTTAGTAATGAAATCCATGGTGATATCCTCCCATTTCCACACGGGAATGTCTAGCGGCTGCATCTTTCCGTGGGGCCTCTGGTGCTCTGCCTTGACCTTCCTGCAGGTCAGGCATCTCTCCACATACCAATCTACGTCCCGCTTCATGCAGGGCCACCAGTAATCGGGTCGAAGATCTCTATACATCTTCGTCGCCCCCTGGGTGAATGGAGAACCGAGGTTTGTGGGCCTCATCCAACAACACCTGTCGTACTCCTCCCCAGTACGGTACCCAGACCCTCCCATGCAGGGTCAACAATCCTCGACTGTTGTAATCAAACGAAGCCACTCGGCCAACTATCCTCTTGCACTTTTGGCACTCCTCCTTCAGGCCCTCAACCTGCGCCTCCCTAATCTTCTCCAACAGTGGAGTAACCACTGTCATCCTCAAGCAGATATCTCGAATCGGAGCCGCTACCACCTTGCGGCTCAGGGCGTCGACCACTACGTTGGCCTTGCCCGGGTGGTAGAGGATCTCACAATCGTAATCCTTTACCACGTCTAACCACCGACGCTGCCTCATGTTTAGATTCGGCTGATCCATGAGGTACCTCAAACTCTTGTGGTCCTTGTAAATAGTACACCGGACCCCATAGAGGTAATGCCGCCAAATCTTGAGGGCGAACACTACAGCCCCCAACTCCAAATCATGCGTCGGGTAGTTAGCCTTGTGAGGCTTCAACTGTCTCGAGGCATAAGCTATCACATGCCCCCGCTGCATCAACACTGCTCCCATACCTGTGATCGAAGAGTCACAGTAGACTACGAAGTCATCTACTCCCTCTGGCAGGGTGAGAATCGGTGCCTCGCACAATCGCTGCCTGAGCGTCTCGAAGGCTGCTTGCTACTCACGACCCTAGCGATACACAACCGACTTCTTGGTCAGTCGAGCGAGCGATACTTCTATCTTGGAGAAGTCCTGGATGAATCTCCTGTAGTACCCTGCCAAGCCCAGGAAGCTCCGAATCTCAGATGGAGACTTCGGGACCTCCCATTGCATCACGGCCTCTATCTTGGCCGGATCGACTAATATACCCTTCTGGTTGACGAGGTGTCCCAGAAACTGCACCTCGCGCAACCAGAACTCACACTTGGAGAACTTTGCAAAAAGTCTCTCCCTCCTAAGTGTCTCTAGCACCTCTCTCAGGTGCTCCTCGTGCTGCTCCTGAGTCTTGGAGTAAACCAAGATGTCGTCAATAAACACTATCACAGACCGATCCAGCATCGGCCTGCATACACGGTTCATGAGATCCATGAACACGGCTGGAGCATTGGTGAGCCCAAACGACATCACCATAAACTCATAATGACCATAGCGGGTCCTGAAAGCGGTCTTCTGTACATCGTCGTCCCTAACCCGCATCTGGTGATATCTAGAGCGTAGATCAATCTTGGAGAACCAAGATGTTCCCTGGAGCTGATCAAACAAATCATCTATCCTCGGGAGTGAGTAACGGTTCTTTACCGTTACCTTGTTCAGCTCCCGGTAGTCTATACACATGCAGTGTGACCCATCCTTCTTCTTCACAAACAGGATCGGGGCTCCCCATGGCGAACTGCTCGGCCTAATAAAGCCCTTGTCTAGCAGCTCCTGCAGCTGCGTAGACAACTCCTGCATCTCAGGAGGAGCCAACTGATACGGTGCCTTGGCTATCGGGGCCTCACCAGGAACCAGATCAATCCTAAACTCAACCTGTCTCTCCGGGGGTATCCCAGGTAAATCCGCTGGGAATACGTCCGGGTACTCTCGCACTACTGGTACATCATCGACTGTCGCCTTACCCTTATCCCGAGTATCCATAACATAGGCGACGTACCCCGCACAACCCTGCTGGAAATAGCGCCTCGCTCTCGCTGCTGAACAGAGAATCGGTCCGTGTTGTGGCCTCTCGCCCTGAATCACTAATTCTCCCCCACTAGGAGTACGAACCCTCACCAACTGGCGCTCACAGTCAATCACTACCCCGTTGGGGGTCAACCAATCCATACATACTATAAATTTATTCCCTCGCAAGGGAATAGGAACCAAATCCACCATAAACTGCTCGTCATACAACCGTAATGTACATCCCCTATGGACTCTCGCGACCCTGACGGTCCTGTCATCGGCTATCTCAACATCAAGTGGACAATCCAGCTCCCCCGGAGCTTTGATAAATCGCTTGCTAAATGCGAGCGAAACGAATGATCGGGTAGCCCCTGAATCAAACAATACCGTAGCTGAAATGTCGTTCACTAAGAACGACCCTATACACAAACACATAATCATGAGAAACAAACTATATCAAAAACAGAGATACGAGGAAAATACATACCCGTCACCACATCAGGGGTCGCTCGCGCCTCCTCTGCTGTCAGCTGAAAGGCTCTACTCTTCGCCACTGGCGCCTCGGTCCGACCCTGTCGGCCGTCTGTAATCCTCAATGTAGCAGGGGCAGGTGCCGCCACCTTCCCTGCTGCTGCTAAGCTCGGACACTGGGACCTCTTATGGCCCCTCTGATTGCACTGAAAGCAAATCAGATCAGAAAGTGACGTGGTAGTAACGGTAGAAGTAGCAGTACAATCCCTGCTCATATGTCCTGTTCGGCCGCATTTGAAACAGCCCGAACTCCCTGCCCTGCACGCCCCATTGTGCGACCTACCACACCTGCCGCAGCAGCCTCAGCCCTGCTGGCCCTTCCCTCGGGAATCTGTCTTGGGCCTTTTGCCCGAACCATCTGAACCAGACACTACCTCTGGTTTCCTCTTTCTCTCCATCTCAAGATCAATCTCCCTCTCACGAGCCCTCGCAATCATGTCATCCAGCGTTTTACAGCTGGACCGACTCACAAACTGTCTGATATCACTCCTCAACATCTCATGGTACCGGGCCTTCTTCATCTCCTCGTCTTCCGCGTACTGAGGAACGAGAAGAGCCCTTCTCCCTGAACTTGGCGGTAATCTCCGCCATTGTCTCAGTCGTCTGCTGGAGATCCTGGAACTCCCTAGCAAGCTGCTGCACCTCTATGACAAGTGCAAACTCGACCCTAAACCGGGCCACAAAATCCGTCCAGGTCATAGCATCAAGAGCTGTATCATCCTTAATGACATGTCCGACCTCCTCCCACCAATCACGTGCCCTGCCCTTCAAAATACAGGATGCAAGTCGGACCTTGTCCCCCTCGGGACATCTGCTAGTGCAGAAAGCGTTGGCCACATCAACCAACGATCTGGTACTCGCAATGAGGTCTCGGGCCCCCTGGTAGTCGGGAGCTCCACAAGATCTGAACTCCCGGAAAGTCAATGCGCGTGATCCCATCATGGCCGCTATCTCAGTACGGAACGCGCTCAGCTTCTCATCCAAAAGCTCTAAGATACCCTCCTTGACCGACCCAAATATCACAGGGGTCTGGTCTAGTATGTTGCGTGTAACCTCCGAGGAGATAAACTCCCTGGTCTGCTCATCCAAATGCTCGGCTCCCGAGCCTGGACCTGATCCCTCTCCGGCACCTGAACTGCCGACAGCTGGTCTGGGTCGCAAAACCACCATTCTGAAACACATAATGAAAATCATCAGAAACACTGATATAACTAGAGGGATCACATCTGCCACAAGTTTCCTGGTCTTGCCTCAGCCTTCCTTGATTCGAGTACGGATCCTCTGCTTTCAGTAGTACGGGCCCATACTACCTTCCACATCTATCCGTACTTTCCCCAAGAACTGCCTTGACTCCACCAAGTCCCTTCTACTGCTATTGCTGATGTCATGCTGTGACAACCCGAAATTCTAACGTGTACATTCTTCATTTTCATCAAAGTTAGCCTCGTTTCGCTATTTTGTAATGAAGTTTTGGGTCTATATGAGTGCTTGAGACTTAGTATGACCTCGATATGAGTCTTATGAAGGGTGAGAATGTGTGTAGCATCACTAAAAAGGGCCAAACACACCTAGCAAGGTGTGTGCGGCCGCACACCCGAGTGTGCGGCCAGCCAGCCGCACACAGCCGACCGCACACCCATCCTCCAGCCGCACACTCCCCCTTATATATATAAGGAGACCCCCTTCACTCATTCCTTTCCTTTGGCTGCACTCTACTTTCTCTCACTACTTTCTCTTTCTAAAAACTTCATCCAAAAACACTCCAAAGGCCTCAAAAACGTGAACTACTTCATCATTCAACTCGTTATATTGGTAAGGCATCTGAATCTAAGCCTAAAACTCATAGTGTTCTTCGTGTTCTTCATCCTTTGAAGGTGTACGGCCGCACACCTTCGTAAGGTGGCCGCACACGCCTTAAAAACTCTCCAAAGTGAAGAGTTTGGCCTCCATTTGCTAGTTAGACTTGGTTTAGACTCTAGAACACCTCAAAATCGACGTTTCGGACACAAATGAGGAGTGTATGGTCGCATACCCCTGTGTACGACCGCACACACCCTCTGTACGGCCGCACACTCTTGTGTGCAACCGCACACACAGTCTGGCCGCACACACATACTGATGGCCGCACACTTCCTTTATTCGATCATTTATGGCTCCGACACTTAGTTCCAAGCATTTCCAAGTCCCTAGGGTGGTTTCCCATCGTGTTTTATCATGAAATGCCTTAATCTAATACGTATAATCATTATTATATGTTAATAGGATCCACTAGTGTACAAAACATCAGTTGACACTCAGTGCTCGAAACCAATCGTACATCCGAATCCTACGTCAAACTGTGAGTTCATACCCCTACGCTTTTATAAGTTTTATAACGTTTTCAGGGGGGGGAATACAAGCCAAACATAAAGGTTTTCACAACATAAAAACTAATGCAATTACAATGGTTTTACGTTAAACATTTAGTTACTTTATCCCTTTTGTAGTATGTGGAGCATAAGAGACGTTTTCTAAACATAATTGCATAGTTTTCCGAAATGTTCATAAACGTAACTTATCAATCAAACTATAATAGGTATAGTTTGGAGATTTCATTATCAGTTTTCAGAATCAAACTCCAAGCAAGTCAAACATATAAACTATGATCGATTTAGTTTATCCATACGAATAACGAGAGTATCTTACTAGATAATTATTTTGTATAATTATTATACTCCACATCGTTTATCAATGATTTCGAACTAGAGAACAACTGAATTACTCGTAAACTAGTTAATACAAGATTGTGAGAATAATCTTCGTTTTGCCTTTCGGGGTACCAATAAATCCTTTCCGGAAGTATAACCAGAGTCTCCTGGAGGGAGAGCGTGAAATTTGTGAATAGATCTATTCGAGACTGACAATCCCACACCTGCACTGTTAGCTACAGTGGGGCGGGCACGCCCGTGGTGACAAATTTTGTAATCGTACGACGTCTGAAGAAACGTCAAGAAGGTCTCGGGTCAAATTAGCATGGTTATCCGACTCACAATATGTAAAACTAATCTTTGTTTACGCGATTTCTTCTTCAATAGTTTTATTTAATTATTAAAACTATCTATCTACTTACTGGAGGGGAGTCCAGCGATCAAATTCTTGGTTTTATTTGAATAATAAAACTACTTATCTACTGGTGGCAACCAGCGTTTTCGAATGAAACTTACTCTTATTCAACAAACATGTTAGAAAATATGAGATTTTCTTGGAAAGCATGCATATCTATTTCGAAAGCCAATAACGAATGTTTTCGATACAAAACGATATTTACTTATAGTACAAAGAAATAATTTGTACAAATTCAGTGACTAGTTTCCAATACAAAAACATACTTATGAACTCACCAGCTTTATGCTGACCCGTTTTCAAAACCGCTTGTATTCTCAGGACATCGATAGACAGGTGCCTCCGCTCATTTTTGGAGAAGACGGAGCATCTTGAAGTCCAGTCTTTATCTTTTGTTTCTTCTAAATATAACGATATGTACAAATTATGTTTCCAAACAGATGTAAATATTCTTAAATCAATGTAATGGTTGTGTTTACTTTGATTACTATGATACGATTGTTGTGATACTACGAATGACGTCCTCCGCCCCGGAGCGTTTCCGCCTTCGGTTCCGGGGTGTGACAGATTGGTATCAGAGCTATTGTTTATAGTGAACTAAGTATACCGAACCTTACACGGTATACAACTATAAACACTAAGGGGCTAAAGTGCTCTGAACTAAAAGTATACTTTTCAAAATACAAGTATTTTCACAAAAAGTATATAAGTATACCTACGTACCAGAAACAGTCTCATGAACATAACAAAACAAAAGTATTTGGATGTTGAACACTGCAGTTAAACCTGGGCAGTTATGTAATCATGTCTAGGGTCAATATAGCCTGATCAACTATATTTATTCGAGACATGACCAACATGTGCTTGGGAGTAATGGTGGTGTTACAACAGACCCAAAACTTACCAAATATCCATACACCAAGTTATCGAAAGAACGAAACAATCAAACTTAAAATACTATAGGAGTATTTTACTAAAGTCAAATTCATCGCATAAATTCACTTCCAAGTGGTGCTACTCATTTCTTTTAGCGATAATTTATTTGCATTGGTAGTCTTTCCTTGCTTATCGCTTAGTAGAACACTCTAGCTATCATAGTGAGATATATTAGCTTCATATCTCTTGATTCAATTCAGAGGACTTACCATCCTCATCTTCCTGTTCATTTTAGAACAAGATGCCTCCTCGAAGAAGACCCATCAGAAGTAATGACGATGCTCCACCACCACCACCGCCATCTCAATTCGATCCCGCTATGTTTCAGGCGGCTGTTACTGCTGCGGTAGCTGCCGTGATGTCACAAATAAATTCTAATGGATCTGACGGGCAGGGAAGTGGTACTCATCCTGAAAGGAGTCAAGGGCACCAGAAGGAGTGCTCCTATAAAGACTTCATGAACGCGAAACCTACTTCCTTCGATGGCACTGGAGGTGTTATTGCCCTAACTCGATGGTTCGAAAAGATCGAGTCTATCTTCGAAATCTGCTCTTGTTCTGAAGCCGACAAGGTGAAATTCGCCGCTTGCACTTTCACCAACAAAGCATTGACCTGGTGGAATGGCCGGGTCAAGTCCTTAACCCTGCCAATAGCAAATGCTATGGGTTGGGAGAGCTTGAAGGAGCTTATGCTTGCTGAGTACTGCCCACGGGGCGAAATGCAGAAACTGGAGCACGAACTCTGGAGCCTAAAGATGAAGGGTTCTGACATTGTTGCTTACACTTCTAGGTTTGAAGACCTAGCACTTCTCTGTCTGGGGATGGTCGCTCCGGAAAGCAAAAAGGCTGAAAGATACATCTGGGGGCTGACCCAGCCAACCAAGGGAAATGTCTTGGCTGCCCGGCCAACTACATTCGATAGCGCCAAGTGCCTGGCGCAGACTCTGGTCGATCATGGAGTCGATCTCGATGAAGTGACAGCCAATCCTGAACCGGCTAAAGGGAGTGGTGAGAAAAGAAAATTTTGGAAACAGAAAAAGGGTCAGTCTTCGCAGGAGCCCTCAAAGAAGCAACATACGGTAGCAATTCACACTGCTACTACCCCTGTCGTTGCTCCAGCAACTCAAGCACTTACCAGTAGATATACTGGTACCCTCCCTTGGTGCAATAAGTGCAGTTATCATCACCGCATCCCTGGTCCATGTCGCGAGATGGTCTGCAACAACTGTGGTAAAAAGGGCCACCTGGATAAAGGCTGTAGGAACCCAGTCAAACCAACCGATCAGGCCTCTGGAGCAGGTGTTGGTCAAGCCTGCTACGGCCGTGGGGAAGTCGGGCATTTCAAGAGAAACTGCCCCAAGGCAGCAACCACTGGCAACACCGGGAGAGTACTATCTATGGGGAAAGAGGAGGCTGTGGCTGACCCTACAGTTGTGTCGGGTACGTTCCTCCTCGATAACTCTTATGCATGCACTCTTTTCGATTCTGGTGCTGAAAGAAGTTTTGTTAGTCATGCATTCAAACGTTTTCTAAAGCATAAACCTCAACCCTTAACCGAAACATTCATCGTCGAGATGGCTAACGGTGAGAAGGAGAGCGCTAATGATATAATCCGCGATTATACTCTTACACTGAACGATCATTCGTTTCCCATCGATCTTATGCCAGTTTCCGTAAAAAGCTTCGATATCATCATCGGCATGGATTGGTTGCCCCCAATCGTGCTGATATCCTTTGTTTCGAAAAAGCCATCCGTCTCAACCTTCCCTCAGTTGAAGCTCTCATAATCTACGGCGATAAACTTAGTTCAAACCTCTGTATCATTTCGTGCATCAAAGCCCAGAAACTCCTGCGGAAGGAGTGTTATGCATTCCTAGTCCACGTCGTCAATGAAAAGCAGGAAGTTAAAGACCTTGCGAGCATTCCCGAAGTCTGCAACTTTCCTGATGTCTTTCCTGAGGAGCTTCCGGGAATCCCTCCCGAACGCCAAGTCGAGTTTCGTATCGACTTAGTCCCCGGAGCTACCCCCGTAGCTAATCTCCATATCGCCTAGCACCAGCAGAAATGCAGGAGCTATCTAGTCAGCTCAATGAGCTGCTCAGCAAAGGATTCATTAGACCGAGTTCCTCACCCTGGGGAGCCCCGATTTTGTTCGTGAAAAAGAAGGATGGATCCTTTCGGATGTGTATCGATTATCGAGAGCTGAACAAGCTCACTGTCAAAAACCGTTACCCTTTTCCTCGAATCGATGACCTCTTCGACCAACTCCAAGGAGCCAACTATTTCTCGAAAATAGATCTAAGATCAGGGTACCATCAGCTACGAGTCCATGAGGGTGATGTTCCTAAAACAGCATTTCGGACTCGATATGGTCATTACGAGTTCGTAGTAATGCCCTTCGGTCTAACCAACGCACCGGCTGTGTTCATGGACCTGATGAACCAGGTGTGTCGTCCTTTCCTAGACAAGTTTGTCATCGTATTCATCGACGATATACTTGTCTATTCCAGAAGCGAGGAAGATCACAAACAGCACTTGAGATTGGTGCTGGAAACTCTAAGGGTGGAGAAGCTTTACGCGAAGTTCTCCAAGTGCGAATTCTGGATTCGAAAAGTAACCTTCCTAGGTCACGTGGTAAGCGAAGAAGGCATACACGTGGACCCTTCCAAAATCAAGGCGATAGAGAACTGGTCAGCACCGAAAACACCCACAGAAATTCGCCAATTCTTGGGTCTCGCTGGCTATTATCGCAGATTTATTCAGAACTTCTCCAGAATTGCCAAACCCTTAACCACTCTGACTCAGAAAGGTGTACCTTTCTGTTGGAATGAAAAGCAAGACTCTGCGTTCCAGACTTTGAAACAGGCCCTATGCAGCGCACCTGTCCTGTCTCTGCCCGAAGGGACGGAGGATTTCGTTGTTTACTGCGATGCATCCAATCAGGGCCTAGGTTGCGTGCTCATGCAGCGGGGAAAAGTTATCGCTTATGCCTCGAGACAGCTGAAAGTACACAAAGTCAACTACACAACGCATGACCTGGAGTTGGGAGCAGTGGTCTTCGCACTGAAGATATGGAGACATTATCTCTACGGAACCAAATGCACTATCTTCACTGACCATAAAATCCTACAGCACATCTTCGATCAGAAGGAGTTGAACATGCGACAACGGCGTTGGGTTGAGCTACTCAGCGATTACGAGTGCGAAATCCGCTACCATCCCGGCAAGGCCAATGTGGTGGCAGATGCCCTCAGCCGGAAAGAGTACTCCGGTCGTAGGGTGAAGGCACTAACTATGACTATCCATTCCCACTTATCCGCGCAAATCAGAGAGGCTCAGCTGGAAGCCCTAAATCCAGAGAACGTCGCGGATGAGGCATTGAGGGGAATGGATAAGAACCTAGAGATCAAGGGAGACGGAGTCTATTATTTCATGGACCGGATCTGGACCCCGAAATTCGGAGGTTACAGAGAGCTCGTCATGAATGAAGCTCATAGGACCAGATACTCCGTTCATCCAGGCTCGGATAAGATGTACCTCGATCTCAAGAAACTATATTGGTGGCCAAACATGAAAGCGGAGATCGCTACATTTGTGGGCAAGTGTCTGACTTGCGCCAAAGTCAAAATCGAATATCAGAAGCCCTCAGGTCTGCTCCAACAGCCGGAAATTCCCGAATGGAAGTGGGAGGGGATTACCATGGACTTCATCACCAAATTTCCCAAATCTCCGAGTGGGCACGACGCCATCTGGGTGATAGTCGACCGGCTGACTAAATCCGCTCACTTCCTACCGATCAAGGAAACCTTCAAAATGGAGAGACTTACACGAATCTACGTCCAAGAGATAGTTCGACTGCACGGTGTACCTGTATCCATTATCTCCGATCGAGATAGCAGGTTCACATCGAGATTCTGGCAGTCACTACAGAAGGCTCTTGGAACTAAGCTGGACATGAGTACAGCTTATCATCCTCAGACAGAAGGGCAGAGTGAGAGAACTATCCAGACCCTAGAGGACATGCTGAGAGCGTGTGTTATCGATTTCGGAAAGTCGTGGGACACCCATTTACCCTTGGTCGAGTTCTCCTACAACAATAGCTACCACACCAGTATTAAAGCTGCGCCATTTGAAGCCCTATATGGCCGTGAGAGCAGATCCCCTCTGTGCTGGGCTGAGGTAGGCGACACGCAGCTTGCCAAAGGACAAGTCCCCGACAACACTCTTACCGGCCCATAAATCATACGCGAAACCACAGAAAAGATCGTACAAATCCGAGAACGACTGAAGGCCTCACGAGATAGACAAAAGAGCTAAGCTGATATACGACGAAAACCCTTGGAATTCCAGTTTGGAGACTGTGTCCTGTTGAAGGTCTCGCCCTGGAAAGGCATGATACACTTCGGAAAGCGTGGAAAGCTGAATCCAAGATACGTTGGACCGTTTGAGATCCTCGCCAGGATCGGTCCTGTAGCCTACAAACTCCGTTTACCTCAAGAGCTTAGTAGCATTCATCCCGTCTTCCACGTCTCGAACCTTAAAAAGTGTTTATCCGACAAGACTCTTGCTATTCCTCTCGATGAGATTGAAATCACCGAGAATCTGAACTTTGTGGAAGAACCAATCGAAATTATGGATAGGGAGATCAAGCGAACAAAACAAAGTCGCATCCCGATAGTGAAGGTTCGCTGGAATGCCAAGCGGGGACCTGAATTCACTTGGGAGCCCGAAGATCAAAAGAAACAGAAATATCCGCATCTCTTTCCCTAACTCATGATTTGTATTCTATATTCGAATTTTGGTACGAAATTCCCTCTAACGGGGGGATGATGTGACAACCCGAAATTCTAACGTGTACATTCTTCATTTTCATCAAAGTTAGCCTCGTTTCGCAATCTTGTAATGAAGTTTTGGGTCTATATGAGTGCTTGAGACTTAGTATGACCTCGATATGAGTCTTATGAAGGGTGAGAATGTGTGTAGCATCACTAAAACGGGCCAAACACACCTAGCAAGGTGTGTGCGGCCGCACACCCGAGTGTGCGGCCAGCCAGCCGCACACAGCCGACCACACACCCATCCTCCAGCCGCACACTCCCCCTTATATATATAAGGAGACCCCCTTCACTCATTCCTTTCCTTTGGATGCACTCTACTTTCTCTCACTACTTTCTCTCTCTAAAAACTTCATCCAAAAACACTCAAAAGGCCTAAAAAACGTGAACTACTTCATCATTCAACTCGTTATATTGGTAAGGCATCTGAATCTAAGCCTAAAACTCATAGTGTTCTTCGTGTTCTTCATCCTTTGAAGGTGTACGGCCGCACACCTTCATAAGGTGGCCGCACACGCCTTAAAAACTCTCCAAAGTGAAGAGTTTGGCCTCCATTTGCTAGTTAGACTTGGTTTAGACTCTAGAACACCTCAAAATCGACGTTTCGGACACAAATGAGGAGTGTACGGTCGCACACCCCTATGTACGGCCGCACACACCCTCTGTACGACCGCACACTCTTGTTTGCAACCACACACACAGTCTGGCCGCACACCCTGGCCGCACACACATACTGATGGCCGCACACTTCCTTTATTCGATCATTTATGGCTCCGACACTTAGTTCCAAGCATTTCCAAGTCCCTAGGGTGGTTTCCCATCGTGTTTTATCATGAAATGCCTTAATCTAATACGTATAATCATTATTATATGTTAATAGGATCCACTCGTGTACAAAACATCAGTTGACACTCAGTGCTCGAAACCGATCGTACATCCGAATCCTACGTCAAACTGTGAGTTCAAACCCCTACACTTTTATAAGTTTTATAACGTTTTCAGGGGGGAATACAAGCCAAACATAAAGGTTTTCACAACATAAAAATTAATGCAATTACAATGGTTTTACGTTAAACATTTAGTTACTTTATCCCTTTTGTAGTATGTGGAGCATAAGGGACGTTTTCTAAACATAATTGCATAGTTTTCCGAAATGTTCATAAACGTAACTTATCAATCAAACTATAATAGGTATAGTTTGGAGATTTCATTATCAGTTTTCAGAATCAAACTCCAAGCAAGTCAAACATATAAACTATGATCGATTTAGTTTATCCATACGAATAACGAGAGTATCTTACTAGATAATTATTTTGTATAATTATTATACTCCACATCGTTTATCAATGATTTCGAACTCGAGAACAACTGAATTACTCGTAAACTACTTAATACAGGATTGTGAGAATAATCTTCGTTTTGCCTTTCGGGGTACCAATAAATCCTTTCCGGAAGTATAACCAGAGTCTCTTGGAGGGAGAGCGTGAAATTTGTGAATAGATCTATTCGAGACTGACAATCCCACACCTGCACTGTTAGCTACAGTGGGGCGGGCACGCCCGTGGTGACAAATTTTGTAATCGTACGACGTCTGAAGAAACGTCAAGAAGGTCTCGGGTCAAATTAGCATGGTTATCCGACTCACAATATGTAAAACTAATCTTTGTTTACGCGATTTCTTCTTCAATAGTTTTATTTAATTATTAAAACTATCTATCTACTTACTGGAGGGGAGTCCAGCGATCAAATTCTTGGTTTTATTTGAATAATAAAACTACTTATCTACTGGTGGCAACCAGCGTTTTCGAATGAAACTTACTCTTATTCAACGAACATGTTAGAAAATATGGGATTTTCTTGGAAAGCATGCATATCTATTTCTAAAGCCAATAACGAATGTTTTCGATACAAAACGATATTTACTTATAGTACAAAGAAATAATTTGTACAAATTCAGTGACTAGTTTCCAATACAAAAACATACTTATGAACTCACCAGCTTTATGCTGACCCGTTTTCAAAACCGCTTGTATTCTCAGGACATCGATAGACAGGTGCCTCCGCTCATTTTTGGAGAAGACGGAGCATCTTGAAGTCCAGTCTTTATCTTTTGTTTCTTCTAAATATAACGATATGTACAAATTATGTTTCCAAACAGATGTAAATATTCTTAAATCAATGTAATGGTTGTGTTTACTTTGATTACTATGATACGATTGTTGTGATACTACGAATGACGTCCTCCGCCCCGGAACGTTTCCGCCTTCGGTTCCGTGGTGTGACACATACTAACCTCATCCTAGGCTTGCCCTAGGGTAATCATCAACCCACTCTCTGCCATCAGCTGCATAAGAAGTCCCTGATTTCTTCCCATAACTAGCTCACGAATACTATTACATATTACTCATACTAGATAATTCTTCGAATGAGAGATCCTACCCTACAACGGTTGGACTCAAACAAGAGCTGCGAAATAGAGCTAGACCTAACCTTCTGAAATTATTTAGTCCTTGCAATATGTAACTTAACATATTCGTTTACTAGTTAGTGAAAGACAACTAGAACTTCTAAAAGCACAAAGCAAGCAACATTCGGACATCGAGTGCACATAATCAAGCATATACTACTCAGGCTATCCTCCTCACTAATATGTACTAGCATACAGTTCTCATAAAGCTGAATCACATATAGCAAGCACATAAGGAATCCTCCTAGATCCTTAGCCCTAATCTAGCATGCTGTTCTACTAAAACTGATAATCATAACATAAACTTGTATGGGTAAATTGGGAGTACTTACTTGAGCTTGGCTGATTGCATACACCACACCCTTTTCTCTTTTTCAAAACTCTTTTCTCTTTTAAGTTTCTTTTTCAAAAATTCTTTTCGAAAATGAATTTCTTTTGAAAACCTTATACCATTTCCTTAGTTTGAGTTCAGACACCCCCGAAAGCGTGCCCGAATCCCTCAAACCAAGGATCTGATACCAACTTGAAACATCCCAAAAATACAGTCCAAAAATTTCGTTTTTAAAGCATTAATAAAACCATAAATATCTTCATCATATAAAATCATAAGTCATGTATCACAGTCACATGTCAAAGTATATCAGAGTATAAACATCCCAGGTTAAACAAATGGTGTGTGCACTGCAATCTTCCCGAGCTCCTCTTTTGAAAACCGAGTACCTGAAACCAAAACTGAAAACTGTAAGTACGAAGCTTAGTGAGTCTCCCCAATCTACCACATACCATCTACACGTAGCATGTAACTAGGAGATACGGGCCTCGCCCACACTCGTGGAGATACGGGCCTCGCCTACGCTCCGCTAACTGGGAGATACGAGCCCAGCCCACACTCCGCTATCTTGGAGATACGGGCCTCGCCCACACTTCACTGTCTAGGAGATACGGGCCTCGCCTACACTCCACTGTCTAGGAGATACGGGCCTCGCCCATGCTCCACTGTCTCTGAGGTACGGGCCTCGCCCATGCTCAGCTACTTCGAGGTACGGGCCTCGCCCACACTCGGCTATGATGAGGTACGGGCCTCGCCCACACTCAACTACTAATCCCAACACACAAGTATCACACAGACAACATGTAAAGCTAATCTACTGCTAATACATCAAAATCAACTACTACTATGAGATACGAGCCTCGCCCACACTCTGCTGGGATAGGATACAGGCCCCGTCCACACTCAGCTACTATCATATCATACTTAGGGGCGGTCTTGGTGCCGTAGACCCGTTCCTACTGAAGGAGAACTCACCTCGTATAACTGGCTGCTGATCTCTCGAGTGAGAAATCCTTGTTTGTTGCTCCGGCGACTCCCCGACTACAATCACATAACATTCTGAATCAGCTGATGATTCCTCATGGAGTAAATGACCAATTTACCCCCTGGTCAAAGTCAAAGTCCTGGTCAGAGTCAAACTTCCAGGTTGACTCTACTTGTCGAGTCCTACTATGGACTCGCCGAGTTCCCTAACTCATAATTCTCTAACTAACGACTCGACTCGCCGAGTCGAGGCGTAGACTCGTCGAGTCCCTCTACTTCCAGATCCTTGTTCTAACTCACTGAGTCCTTCTCCACTCACTGATTCAACTCACAACTCTCAAAACGGAGAAATCGGGAGTTAACGCTCCGACTTGCCGAGTCCAATGAACGACTCGTCGAGTTCTATGCATGTCTTCACTATACAGTTGATTCTAATCTATTCCAGTGCATCCAATTCATAGATCTTAGCTTCTAGGGCCGATATAACACGTAAAGTTGCCAACTTTACGTGCATGCATAGAGGTATGAAGCTAAAACACCAAAATAAGCGAGAAATGGGAACCTAGGGTTTGGAACAAGGCCTTGCTTTGCATAAAGGTAGCTACTTTGAGCTCCTGGAGCTCAATGATGTCCAGATCTATAGTTCCCTACCCTAAGGGAGCTCCAATCTCGAGTTTGGACCTTGAAAAGTCCCAAAATTGGCAAAACAAGCATATATGAAGATCTACAAGGAAAATGAACAAGGTAGAGGCTTTATTACTAGATGAAGTAGGAAATGGAAGCTAGCTTCTGGATCTCCTTCTTCTCCTTTGCACCTTCTCTCTTTCCTTCTCTTCTACACTTCTAAGAATACACCAAAACACTCAAAATCAAGAAGGAATCACTCAAACTCACCAATGGAGGGCTAGGGTTTTGAGGGGGAACACTCTATAGGTGCTGGAGGCTGGGATGGGGGCTATAATGACGTTTAAATAGGGCACAAACCCTAAGAATTAGGGTTTCATCCAGACTGGCCTATGTGACATCCCCATTTTCACGGCCAGAAAAGACCGATTTTGTTTATGCTTTATAAAAATCAGAGTACCTCTTTTAATAAAAATGTTGCGGAATTTGTTCCCAGAAAAACATGATAAATACGTTATCTAAGCATTTCCGAAGAAATGTATTTTTATTCATTTTAAAACACTGGGATGTCATCGTCAATACAGAAACATAAGCATAAACAGAACTTACATTCATTATCACTAGTGATTATATCTCCTTAATTCCTCAGTGTAATGTAACTTCATATAGACACCTGTGATACAAATAAACTGAGTGGGTCAGGTTGGGAAACCTGGTGAGTACATAGGGTTTTCAACCCACAATAATATAATTATTATGTTTAAACAATTAAACGGTCAACCCAATTACCCATCCCCATTATATTCTTTATTCTACCCTAAGAATCAACTATTCCTCGTTCATTTATTCCTAAGGATTATCCTAAGGAATCGGCACGAAATCCATCGTTGCCAGAGTCTACTCAATTGGCACTACATCGCATAGTCGCCAGGTTTTAGGCACTAAGTCTCATAGTTGCCAGGGTTTATACAACAGGCATTATGTTGCATAGTCGCCAGGGTTTAGGCACTAAGTCTCATAGTCGCCAGGGTTTATACAACAGGCAGTACGTCGCATAGTCGCCAGGGTTTAGGCACTACGTCTCATAGTCGCCAGGGTTTGTTTATCGACGATATCGTTTCCAAGAATCCACTCGCAATACATGTCAATGGGTTTTTAGATTAAACCTGGTGAATACACAGTTCAAAACACCTACAGGTTGCGAGCCTGCTAGTATCCACTGGACTGTCTAGAATAGTCTGTGGTTTTTATCCATACTCTGCTAAATGACGGGGCCAACACATGGGTAAAAGGCTTCTCTCATGGTTTACCTCTCACCCTCATCTCATGGTCTATATCACCTCTCATCATTTTATTTTGTCACACAACAACTATTTCATCTACCCATGTTTTTCCCAACACATTTTGTAGATATAAAATACATATACAATTTAAATCATTTAAAACTTGTATAAAATCGTTCATCCAACATAGACAACAAGTATTCAGATAATATGCACACATAGCACGTAAGTTATATTAAAATACTTCATATCTATGTGTAAGATGAAAGTAACTATACACTCACTTGTTAAGGTGGTGATACTGAACTCAGACAGCTCTTCGTTATCTCAAAACAATTTTCCCTTGACAAAACCTAGTATCAATACCACTAGGGTTTAGTCTAACGTTTACCGCGAGTAATTAATAGTCTAGCTATTATTATTATTATATAAGCGTTAAATAACACTCAATATAACTCATAATAATAGCCCAAATAATTATTTTAGGGACCTAATAACATTACTATAATTATTTAAAAGCTATATTAAAAAGTGCGTAGGCGTAGCTCACTTACAGCGGATTTTAAAGAAAACCGGGCTTTTCTCGGAGCAGCGTTTCCGAACCGAAAGACCATTTTTCTCGGGACTCTGGGAGCCTCGTGGCTTCCTTTGGGTGCTAGGGGTTTTATCTAGGGTTTAGGGGGGCTTAGGGGAGCTAGAGAGAGAAAGAAACTAGAGAGAGAAAGAGAATTGGTGTGATTTGCTCGGCAGCCCTCGCAGGGTATTTATAGCCGCGAGCCTCGAACGTACGCTGGGCGTAGTCCTTGGCTACGCGGGGCGTAGTCTTCGGATAAGGCCCCCAGCTCGGATCCAGCTGTTTCGCACGTGGCTCGGAAGGGATAAGGACCGAAGGTACGCTGGGCGTACCAACCTTGGAGGCGGGGCGTAGGGCGAAGCGAGGCGACGTGGCGTTCATCGGATGCGAGACCGTGGGGAGCAACGGAAGGCTGGGATTGTGCCACGTCATCGCGTCTTGCATCAGATTTCGCAAATTGCACACTCGACTTTAAAAATTCGTAACTTTCACATACGAGCTTCGTTTTCGACGTTCTTTATATCCACGCGTAGGCGGGAACGTACTCTACAACTTTCGTTTAGACTTCGTCGGTTAATTTTGAATTTGTTTTAAATTTATATTTTTAACAGGCCGGGACAGGATTGGTCCGTTAAAAATTCATAACTTCTTCATCCGACGTCCGTTTTCGTCTGTCTTTTTATAGATACGCTACTATTGACGAGATCTTCGATTCTCGTTTAGGTTGTGTCGGCTAAAAATCGCTCGATCTAATATTCGAACTTCGGGCTGTACACTGCTAAGACGAAACTTCGAAAAATCATAACTTTCTCATACGAAGTCAGATTTGGGCGTTCTTTTTATGGATGCTCTCGGTTTAACATATTCTACGACTTTCGTTTAGATTGCTAACGCTAAAAGTCGCTCTATCGTAAATTCACTATTTACGTCTCCCGGTGCCATGCTGGTTTTGCCGTAAAACTTCGACGGGTCATAACTTCTTCGTTATAACTCGGATTTCGGCGTTCTTTATATGTACGGAAACCTTGAGACATATTCTAAAACTTGGTTAAGATTATTTATTCTAAATAATCTTTTTGTCGAAAAGTCGTTTTCGACCCTATTATCTCTAAATTGACTAGCCCGGATCTACGGGCGTTACAGCCTACTCGTCGAGTCAAGACGCAGACTCGCCGAGTAGGTCACTTAAACCCGCGTCCAGTCCTGGCATCTACTCGACGAGTTAGGGCTAAAACTCGTCGAGTAGCTCTTTATAAAAGACATTTAATGAATTAATACGTACCAGGAACGGGGCGTTACAGATTCAAGTGAGCGTGGGTTTAATCCAATACTTAAATCTTATTTCAGGAGTACTCATGAACACTACAGCAGACTTTTGCTATGTCTAAACGCTTTAGACAATCTACAGTCGGATTCATGACAATCTTCATTCATACCTACTTCCAAAGTATGATCGATTGTGGAAAGTTTGAATAACCTAGTTATTCGGGAAGTCAAAACATGCAAAGTGAAACACATGAATAATCGAATCCAATATGGCCTCAAACATGTGAGTATAAGTAAAACACCTTTTTTTAGTCACCATATTGATTACACATTATTCATTGTATAATGTTTCGGATAATCAACTTAATATTTGAATGATAACAACAGTTGTCCCATGCTCCAAACATGCACACTCTGCTTTCCTATGGTCCATACTTTGTGAAATAGATCAATTGAACACATTTCCTATGATACTCATTTCACAACTCCTAATCCTTGTCTTAAGTGTAAGAATACCAAATTCTTGCCACTATTAGAATATGTTAGATTCTAACAGTTTATGCAACGATCATTTCGTAATGTCACAACACCAAAGCCACCAAGACTTTGTCAATGATACTACAAAGTGCTCTATTGGAGATTGTTACAAGGCAATTCCATAAATATGAAGTCTCACATTCAAAGTACATTCATTTGAACATCCTTCTTGCATCAAAGTTTCTTATCTAGATATAGATTCTTAATGTCCAACTCCCAATATGGAAACATTTCCATATTTTCCATACAACAACTCATTATTAATAGAATCATATCTAATCATAATAATGTTATTATGGTCCATTTGTTACTATACTTCCAACTGCTCACAAGTGACCAATCCTTGGCGAACCTTAGATTGCCCTCGACAGTCGTTTAATTATTTTAGTCAAATCCGGTTCTAGTTCTTTTTCCCTCTTAATGCCCTGGGCATTTGGAAAATTTAGAACGTTCGAATATTACAACATATGCAATCGATCTTATACCCGAAGCGTATGAGACACGATTCATAATGAAAAACATGATACTTTACCAGTTTCTTGCTATAATATTGCTACATATAGAATTCTTTTAAGTTGAAACTTTTCAACATAACATCCATATATGTCCTTTGACTAAATTTAATCAAAATTTCTCGATCTAAGCTTTTAGATTTGAAATGAAGTATAATATTCTCTCCCTTAATTATAGCAAAACAACTTTTCAACCCCTACAACTTTGCAAAGTGAAACTTTTGTTTTCTATAATTAATATTGCTAACTTGCAACACATAAAATAATAATCATGCTCCCACTAACATGATGATTATAACCATACCAACATAACATTTATGCTCCCACTAGCTTTGACACGCATTCAGAAAACAGTTGGACCTCTAGAAATCAATACCTATTGACTTCCAAAGTTCATATTTCTAATACGATATGATTCGATAAGCCTTTATCTAAGCTTATCAAACTCATACACCTTTCCTTAGATAGCTCACATGTATGTCTAAACTAATTCAGAACTTATAGCAGTAAGTCCGAAATGTTTAGACTAATTGCCAAATCTCATAATTTGAACCATGAAGAGGGATGTCGTAATCATGATTGGATTTGAGAATGCAATTCTTACAATTGCTATCTCCTTAAAATCTTCCTAGTGAAAGAGTTTCCTCACAATAATTTTCATGATGGAGAGAAACCTTATGACACTTAGATTTTATGGTGTATGTGCTCCTATCCATGTGAATTTGTCATAACCATAATCATAAGAAAATGTTTGTGAAAAATCCAAACTCTTATGGACAGAACTTGTTCATTCTTAATTTCTTGCCACTTGACAGCACAAGGGCCTACCATGTCTTCCAAGTCGTTGACCAGCTCACCCTTACTGATCAATGAGCTTTCACTGATCAAGGTGCTCTGCCTTATTCAATCAAATGAGAACTCATAGAGCTCATATGCATAGTCAACCTTAAATGGAATGGGCACAGAAACAAGAATGTGTCAACACGATAGGTCACAAACTTCAAGTCGCGTGCTAGTGTTTAACAATAGGTTTACTCTTGATTAGTTCTTGAATCTTTTCAAGACCATTTAGACTCCCACTGACTTCTTGACATATAAGATTTCCTTGTCAAGAAACATTTCTTGACAAACAAATACTCAAGAGTTAGTGCGGATTCTTATCAAGACAAACACTACACACAATTGGTCTTAGTTGGTCTTTGTCTTATCCAAGACATCACAGCTTACCAATTTCAAACGTGCAAGAGTAAGAAAAACATTTTTCTACTCCATATTTGATGAGTGTGTTCAATCTTTTTCTTAAGATGATGTCACTCAAGTCACAATCTTGGAGTACGACTCTAAGACTTGATTTTGGAACGAAGTATGATTCACCTTTTGATTTAACCATTTCAACAATTTTCGATTCCTCTTCTTAGCCATACTAGTGCACTAAGGTGTCCTTAGAGGATCAATTGTGATATGGTTTCATAATCAACAAGGTGATCATAAAACATGATACTAAAGTACTCTCCCATTTTTTTTAGTGTGGAGAAACTTTTATCTTTCTGCCCAATTGATTCTTCTTATTCGTTCTGCCATTCATTGAAACTTTTCAATGATTCAGAATTACACTTAATCTTGTAAGCATCCACATTTACTAGACTTTTAGTAAATCATGACGAATAATCTTATTGTTCTTTCTGGCGGACTTGACCTAGTCACAACAATGCATACTAGATCCTTTATTCCTTCACTTGACTCGCATAATTATGTGAACAAGGAATTAGTCTTAATTTCCTAAGTACCAAGATTTCCATACATCACGTGACTCAAATCATAAGATTCCAAGCCTCTGTCCAATTGAAACTTGGGCGATGGGAATCTTTCCTTACTTAGAAAATTACGACACTACTACAAATAACATAACTAAGAATCACATTCACTATTATTGCTTATAATAGAAACATACAAACATAAATTTTCACAAATAACATTGCAAGGAGATATAAATAAGACAAAACTCAAAATTTATTTTATTTATAAAAAACGCAGAAAATCTTGTCCTTACAATCACAATTCAAATGAAAACTATGCTATTACATATTCCTAAGCAATCTATCCTAACTCTTAAACAACAGCTCAAAATTCTGATCTTCGAATTATGCGATCGAAATCCATTTCTTCGTGATCAGACTCAGCCCATTCTTCCTTTAAGCTTCCTTTCTTTTCTTCGATCCTACAAAACATCAAAATGTAATCATATCACATCATGTATTAAGAATCTTACAAAAAGGAACTTAATAGAGTTAGATAGTGGATTTTACCTGAAGCAGAGTCATACATCTTGACTCTCCCATCTCTTAGATCTCTCAGGTAGTCAGGGCAGCTTCGTAACCAATGCCCCCTCTTTTGGCTGTAGAAACATATGGATTCTTCTGGAATGGTACACAGGACTATCTCAGATCCAACCTTTCTCTTGCGTAGAGAAAACTTTTCTGGACTTCTATTGTTGTCATTGCCCATAGAAGGTTGGGATATTGATTTACCAGACAAATTTGCTCGACCAGTGCGCCAAATCATTGCTGATTCAGCAGCAATAAACAAATAAGTCAAATCAATGAGGGTCACGTCTTGGTCCATCATATAGTACTCTCCAATGATCTCACCATATGATTCGGGAAGTGACTGAAGAACCAAGTCAACAACCAACTTCCTTGAGACATCGACACCTAACATTCCCAATCTATCAATATGCAACTTCATATCCAAGACATGAGCACATACAGACTTTCCATCTTCGTGTCTTTTTGCCAATAGGGCTTGAGTGACTTTGAACTTTTCAAGTCTTCGAACACGTGGGTCAGGGAGAATTATTGGAGGAGGTGGAGGAAGTGAAACATGATTTCCATTTCCACAATCCAATCGTGGAACACCATCTTCAAGTGGAAAACTTTTTCCAACGGATTCAGGAAGATCATAGTTGATAGACTCTGACATCTACAAAACGGGAGAAAATTCAAGTTAGTTGATAAAATCCTCAATATAGCACCCAAATTAAATATTGAGGCTAGGATCCAATACAATATTCTACAATTTGGAAGAGGGATTCCGTAATCCAAATTGCAGAACATTTGAAGGTAGGTAAATGACGATTTACCAATTTCCACCATGAAAAACAAAAATTGAAAATTAGGTTTTAAATGAATTGAAACTCCTAGATCTTTTGAGATTCATTGAACTTTTAAATGGCATGTTTAAATATTGATTGTGCCCTTCATGTTTGCGACTGGGATGCCGAGGATCACAAACAAGGTGTGGATAACCATGCAAATTAGCTTGGTACTCTCGAAGATGTCTATCACCTAATCAATGTGCCGGTTAACCACACATGCTCCATTGATCTATGATAATCTACGAGCTACCCATTGCCATCCTTCATTGGTCCCATATTAGTGTATCGGTTAACCACACACGCTCCACTAACGACCAACAAGGTGCAATGTGCAATTTCATGGATTAGCACCAATTCCACATTTTTCCCATAGTAACTAAGATTTGGGAATTTATGAAAGTGTTTAGTTACTTCGTACTTCATTATACTTATAATGGAAGGTTGTGTCCTATCCTACCCATTCGGCTAACGACCCTCCACTAGTCAAGAGTGCAGTGGGTAAGAGTGGATACCCAGTGGCGGTCATTTTACAGGCCGCTTCCTTAAACACCCCTTATAGACCAGCTTCGTGAATGAGGCCTACTAACGGTAAGACTGACTCTTTACTTATACATATATAATATTAAAATTTTAATTTTATATACTATAAGGGTGTATTTTACACTTTTAAAATACTAGGTGGTTTAATCTAATAAATTATACCTTTAATTTTTTATTAAATATAAACCATTACATTATGGATTTATTAACTCTCTTTTAATTACACACTTAATCAATTTAATAAAACCATAAGGGTGTAATTCGAACTTTTCAAAAATACTAGGGTCTTAGAATTTAATATTTCAAAATTAATTCATTTTAATTAAATTTTAAATTCCAAAACTTGAGGACAAATTTTGTGTAACACCCATAAAATTCGGGCCAATTTAAAACTTTTAAAAACATTTCAAACCATTAAAAATCATTACAACTTTTTTTTTCAAAATGTATAATATCAGAGTCACCCAGAAACCTAAACAAATCATGAGGAGCTGTACGATCATGCCTTCGCCTTGTAGCAATCCCCTGATGTACCTGAAACAATAAACTGAAACTGTAAGCCCGAAAGCTTAGTGAGTTCCCCCAAAATACCCATACCCACAATAATACAATCATAAACAGCATATTATAGGTCCAATCAACCATCGGGTTGGAATACCCCAAGCCCTCAACCATCCGGTTAGAATGCCACACACTATGGGTCCAATTATCCTCGGGATGGAATACCCCAGGCCCACAACCAACAGGCTGGAATGCCCACATACTACGAGTCCAATCATCCTCGGGATGGAATACTCACGGCCCACAACCAACAGGTTGGAATGCCCAGGTCTATTGGCTTTCACACAAAGCAGATAAGCCTCAACCGCCAAACAAACATGTGCACATATAACAGATAATCACATAGTAGTCTATAGACAACAACTAATCTAGCGGATCATGCCACATACCACATAATATTATCCTACCCTCTAGGATACCGATCTAACAGATCATACTCACATAACATATAATATTATCCTACCCTCTAGGATATTGATCTAACAGATCATATGTAACATCCCAAAAATACGGTCCGAAAATTCCATTTTTAAATCATAACTAAACCATAGAATTAAATCATTTGAAACATATTAAAAGAGTTATATAACAAATCAGAGTATCTTTTCAAAACACTTGTTCGTTTTATCAGAGTAAACATCCCAGACTAAACTTCTTTGCTCTGTGTGTGTGCCATGCGATCACCCCGAGCTCTTCCCTCTGCTACTGGAAGTACCTGAAACCAAAACTGGAAACCGTAAGCATGAAGCTTAGTGAGTTCCCCAACCTACCTCATACCACATACTGGGCCTTGCCCACTGCATTGGGCCCTGCCCGGCATCGGACGAAGTCCGGGCTAACTTGGGCCCCGCCCACTGCATCGGGCCCCGCCTGGCATCGAGCCCCGCTCGGTATACAGATCTGTTCTCTTAGGCCCCGCCTGTCTCTGGGCCTTGCCCGCTATTAACAAATACAAGAATATAACATAACACATATCATAAGGCTAAACATACTCTACTGTACTACTGATGTAAGGCCTCGCCTATCTTGGGCCCCGCCCCTGTCCTGCTACTGGTGAGCCATGGAACCCCATCCACGCTCCTGCTGACAGTGAGATACGGGCCCCCGCCCATACTCACCTCCCTCCTAACTCGGGCCTCACCCCTGCTCTGCTACTAATGAGATACAGAACCCCGTCCATACTTGGCTAGTGATGAGATACGGGACCTCGCCCAACTCACCTCCCTACCAGGCACATACAAGTATCACAGAGACAACAAGTACAACTACACATCCACTACTGCCTCGGGTACCACCCGGCATCGGACCGAAGTCCGGAACATATAAACTGCATCGGGCTAGCCCCGGTAACGGATCTAAATCCAAACAAATCACAATAAGTGCCGATGGATAACCCCCGGGTCTTCCTACTACATATAACCATAAGCATAAACATAATGGGCCGACATTGTGGTCGTAGACCCATGCACACAGTGAGGAGACTCACCTCGTATTGCTGAAACTGTTGATAACCCTCTGGCTACTATCCAACAACTCTCCGAACTGCTGCTCCTCTAGCTCCCCGAGCTACCAATACCAAATAATAGCACACTTAGCCTAACTGTCCCCAAGAAGTCAACTAAGTCAACTCTATCAAAGTCCTTCTCAAGGTCAAAGTCAACCTTCCAGTTGACTCGACTCGTCGAGTTGTTTTGCCAACTCGCCGAGTCCATGCCCCTCAAATCCCAAAACAATCCTGACTCCACTCGTCGAGTCTAGTGAGAAATCGACGAGTTCTCCTTCATCTAACACTTCGGGACTGTATTCAACCGGCTCTCCGAGTTCATCCTTGAACTCGTCGAGTTCATAATCATCGTATGAATATCTAGGCCATGACTCGCCGAGTTGTATGAACAACTCGTCGATTTCATCTTCATACAAAGAAGATTGCCTTGGACTCGCTGAGTTCCTCCTTGAACTAGTCGAGTACTATGATCTTCATGTCCATTACAGACCCAGTCTGGCTGAATCCTTCACTAACTCCACTCACTAATCCGAATCATAACAGAAGGGTTTGGGTTTACGACCCGACTCGCCGATTCCATGAACGGACTCGTCGAGTCCACCTTGTGACATCCCTATTCTGTCGATTACAGTCCATTCCAACATTTCCAACTCATAGATCTGGACTCCTAATGCTAGCATTGCACATAAAGTTGCTAACTTTACGTGCATGCAAGGTGTTATGAGGCTAGTACACTTAATCCAAGCTACAATGAAGGCCTAGGTCATGAAATGGGACCTTAGCTGGATAAATGCAACAACTTTGAGCTTCTAAAGCTCAAAAGTGTCCAGATCTGTTGTCCAATCCATCCTCAAAGGCTTAATACTCGAATTCTACTTGCAAATAATCCAATTGTGACAAAAAGGCAAGCTAGAAAGGGGATCTATCAATTGAAAGCTCAAGGTTCAGACTTTTTACCTCCTAACAGTTTCCAAGTCGATATGGAGGCTGGATCTATTCTTCCTTCCTTGCTCCTTTCTCTCCAAGCTTCCAAGATGCACTCTAAAGGCCCTTAATCTTCTCAAAAGCTCAAACAATGGAGTTGGGTGGCTAGGGTTTTGGGTTCTGGACGAGAGAGGCTGTAAATGAATCCTAAGGAAGAGAATAAGATGCTTAAATAGGGTACCAAGTCCCGGAATCAGGGCTTCCTAACCCAGACCTGACTCTTCGAGTCCACTATCCGACTCGTCGAGTCGGTCACTTAATCTTTCACCCGGATCCTGCTCCGACTCGTCGAGTTCTTCCTTGGACTCGACGAGTTGACCCTCTTTTGACTTAGGGTTTTCCTTCCTTTCTTGGCCTTTCTGATACTGGGTGTTACATCATACTAGCATATTATAACCAACTAACAATCCAAAGGGCCGGCCTTGGTGCCTTAGACCCTTGAGTATAGTGAGGATAACTCACCTCGCTAATAACGTGCTGAAATGATAAGCTCCACGCTCGGATCATTGTCACAACTCCACCACCTATATTTACCATCAAACCATGATCATTAATTTCCAATTTCCTAAATGCCCCCAGAAGTCAACTGGTCAAAGTCAAAGTCAAAGGTCAAGGTCAACAATCCTTGTTGACCTCAACTCGTCGAGTTCCCTTAGCTACTCGCCGAGTTCCTTGCATAACTTGTCAGCTCGTCGAGTCACTAGAGTGACTCGTCGAGTTCCTACGGTTTGCGGCCGTAAACTCCTTCGTCAAGTTTCCATTACAACTTGCCAAGTTCAAATGTGTCCAAGGGTTGGGAAAACCCTAGCCAACTCGTCGAGTCATTAAACTGACTCGCCGAGCCCACGACTATCTTCATCGAACTCGCCGAGTTGACCATGCAACTCGCCGAGTTCCTTCAGTCCTTCATCCATACATAGGCTTTTTAAGCCATGCTAAGGCTCCAAATTGCAGATCCAGCTTCCCAAGGCATGTTTATCACGTAAAGTTGCAAACTTTACGTGCATGCAAAGCTCTAAAGACTTAAAATGAAAAAAAGCCAAGCTTGCAAAGAAGTCTCACACTAGAGGGAAGGTTCATGCTTTCCAAAGCTGAAACTTTATGGACTTAGAGTCCAAGGAAAGTTCAGATCTGAAGTTACAACTTCAGATCTTAGCTTACACCCATGAATGGATTCTTATTATACTAGAAAAGCCCTAAAAACCACCCAAAAGAGATCTAGAATGAAATGGGGTTAAGATAACAGCTTAATACCTTCCCAAAAGATGCCAACTGAAGTAGATCTTGATTCCCACGAGTTCCTTGCTTCAATCCACTTGTTTTCCCCAAGCTCTTCTCCCCAAGAATCCTCTTCCAAAGCTTAAAACACACAATGGAGCACACACACACGTATTAGGGTTTTGCTGAGCTCTCAAGGGACTGTAAAGAGGCCGAAGGAGGCTTATGATTCTTTAAATAGGGTGCACAACCCCGGAAATTAGGGTTTCACCCTCCAGCTCCAACTCGTCGAGTCACTCTTCCGACTCGGCGAGTTGGTCACTTAAACACGTGTCCCAAACCCGCTTCTACTCAACGAGTCATGGCATCCAACTCGTCGAGTAGACCTTGAAACTTGAAAATTAAAGCCATAATATTAATACCTGAGAATCGGGGCGTTACATTTTGAAACCTTTCAAAATATTAGGGTTTAACTATTTAAATTTCAATAACTAAAACTTTTAAGTTCAAATTTAAACTATAAAACCTAAAGGGTGTAAATTGAAACTATTCAAACTTACTAGGTCAAATATTTGACTTATAATAATCCTATATTATCCGTATTTAACCAAATCCCTCAAATTTGATGAGGATAACCATTCCAAACTTAAAAAATCGAATTTTGGCAAGAAAAACGGGTTTTGGCAATTATCCTTAACAAAATCTGGCAGAAAAATCGAAAATCCTGGCAACAGACCCCTGGACTAGTCGAGTCCACAATGAAACTCGTTGAGTAGGACCTACTGGTCGAGTCCATTTATGGACTCGGCGAGTCTGCCAGTCAGAAACCAAAAATTTCGATTTTCAAGATCTTTGGTGGTTCATTTTTGCATCTGTTGACTAGAAAAACGACCTAGACTCTGATACCACTATTGGGTTATGAGCATAACATCATTCCTATGGTGTTCATGCAACCCTAATTTCTTTGATCTAAGTTTTTCTAAGTAAACATACAACATTGAATACCAAAGCAATAAACCCTAATTGACTAGCATACAAATCTGAAAATCACATATGATTAGGGTTAGAAAGTTTACCTTGATTGTTATGTAGCAATAGCAATCACAATCCTTATTGTTCTTGACTTCTGAAAGCCTAGTGCCTCAAATGTTGCACCTCTAATGGAATCACAAACACTCAATGCAACAAGATGACTTGAAGAGGGAAGGATTTCGGCTAGGGTTTCTCATAGAACTCATTGGGGCCGAAAATCCTATGTAAAGGGTTCCTTATATAGTTGTGTGGGCTGCTAGGGTTTCTGAAGGAAACACTAATTCCTGCTTAAGGACTAAGCAACCCATGGACTCCTTCCTTAGAGCCCTTGGACGAAATCTTATGGGCTTCCCCATAAATTTCGTCCACTCCACTCTATGGAGTCCATCAGCCCAAGTAGCAAATAACAGTTAATTGCAATATCAGTCCCCTTTATTTAATCAGTCTCTTTTGACCACCAAATTAATTTCTGATCAATACTAATTAAATAATATGATTTCCAAATAATATATTAAACTTGTAATATATTAATAAAACCATTTTTGAGTACCAATTTATTATCATATAATAAATTCTACTCTCTCTCCTCTTGTCATCCTATCAAGTTGCATGAGTGAAGGCAACCCAAAAGGACCATGCTCATAATCGGGTCAAGTACATACCAAAATAGTTATGGGCTTAGACACCTAATCCAACAAAGGCAACCCAAAAGAACTGTGCTACCATCAATTCAAGTTTATACCAATTATATTTATGGGCTTAGACACTTAATCCAATAGTCTCCCACTTGGATAAGTCTAATAATTATAACTGCCAATATAACTACCAAATTGACTAGCAAATTTTAGCTACCAAAAGCCGCTGTCGAACTCTGACCTAATCAGTAACGTGTCCTAGATAAGTGATCAAATATTCCTCCATGCTACAAGATATCGTATGGACATGAGACATGGATTATAATCAATCTCATTGTCCATGTTTTGTTTCCCGATTTCTGATTTATGACGACTGAAATCAGGCTACTAATTGAACACATCAATTTAGTCCCGACTTGGCCAAGGGCTTTAGATGTCATCATCAAATCATCGAGGGGCCCACATATATCGCTTTTCCTGTTAGGGCAAAAGGAACGGATAAACTTCGACTTGTATGTTTGCACTATTTACTCATCAAATCATGCACAACAATACGTCTTATAACATCAAGTTACTGACGCGTTTACGTATTATCAATGCATAACTGACTCGTAAACAACAACTAATGAACATTACAACAAGAATATAAGATATCATCGTCTCAAAATTACTCGTGATAAAATCCATGAAGTAATTCTTTGAGCGTGGGTTTATCCAATACTTAAAATCACCATTTTCAAGTACTCATGAACATTACAGCAAAACCATTGCTATGTCTAAACCCTTATACAATCTACAATTCAGTTCATGACAATCTTAATTCGCTACTTACTTCCAAAAGTGCGAGCGATTGTGGATGTTTGAATAATCCAATTATTCGGGAAGTAAAACATGCGAAGTGAAACACAATATTCAAAACCATTGAATATAAATAAAACCCTTATTATTTAATCACCATATTAATTAGACTTTATTCATTGTATAATGTTTCGAGTAATCAACTAAACACTTGAATTAAACATCAGTCATGCCATGTTATAAACATGCTTACTATGTTTCTCTATCCTTTGTGAACAGATCAATTGGACACTTTTCCAATGATACTTATTTCACAATTTCAAATTCTTGTTACTAGTAAATGTGTCAGAGTTCAACTTTAAATGCAATGGTTTTCTGTGATGTCGAGGCTTCAAAGTCACATAGACTGACCCAACGATATTACAGAACGTTTCATTGGAACTTTGTTACTTAAAACAATTCCATGGTAACGAAGTTTCAAATTCAAAGTACACTCCTTAAACACCCTTATTGCATTAAAGTTTCTAACTCACATGTAGATTTCAATAACCAACTCCCACTATGGAAACATTTCTATATTCCCATATGACTATCAATTCCGAACAAGAGTCTCCTCTATTTAGAATTATCCAAGGAAACTGCCTTATCCTAACATCCCTTAGTCACTTATATAAACCCTATTGGGGTTATGATTTTCGTCCACCCTTTTTACAAGAGATAGAACCGAAAATATCCTTCGTCATACTCTCTCCTTTTTAGCCTCATGTTAATGCATAAGAAGTGAACCTCTAGAAATCCAAATCAAAGCAAATCCGAAGTCACTCAAGTCCGAGATGTGAAGAGCTCCGAAGTCCTTTTGAATCCAAGATAAAGATATTTCGAAGTTTGAGCTGTACAAGCATTTAATGCTTTTTGTCTTTAGTTGATGTAATAGTTCTTAGGACAATTTCAGCAAATCTTTTAAGTGTCATATTTGTCAAACACTTAGCATTAACTAGTCCTTAGAATGTTTCTCGATTTGTACCATGTCTCTCCTTTACTATTTAAGGAGTAGATGTTTCATGTAATACGTACCAAGATTATGCTATTGTATTTGTGATTGGGATACCGATGATCACAAACAAGATGTGAATAACCATACAAATGTGATTGACACTCTTGATGTCATTTATCATCTCCAATCAATAACAATCCTTCTTATAGTCACTTGGAAGCTATCAACAGAAATCTCGTGCCTATGATGGTTCACACCCAACCCTAGCAATATGGAGGCTTAGAGAGCGAGGAGAGGGGATGGAGAAATTTTGGCTATGCCTTGGAATAATAGGATGGCTAAAATTATGAACCGCATGGAGGGTTTATATAGGTGACTAATGGAACTAGGATAAGACAGGCTTCCTCAAATAAGCCTTATCCCTTAACTTCCTCCCTAAGGCATCCAAGGCTCCCTTAATGCCCAAGGAAACCCTAGAACCCTTATAAAGTTCACCCCCTCCTAGGGAGGTTCTAAAATTGATCAATGTTTAACTTTTAAACATTGTCACCTTTAGTCCTTCTACTTTTAATTATTCCAATTAATCCCTAAAATTAACTCTTATTAATTTCTGATTAACTTATAATTAAATAATATTATTTCTAATTAATATATTATTTTAATAACATATTAATAAATTCATTTATTGCTATTTATTAATCATACAATAAATCAATAAATCATTCACTCTCTCTAAAAGTCATCCTATTCAATTACTAGGTTTGAGGCAACCCAAAAGAACTTTGCTAATAATTCTAGTTTATAATAATTCAGTTATTGGATTAGACACCTAATCCAACACCCTTAAGTTTGACAAAAATATTCAATTTGACTGGGCAAATATGCAAAAAAGGTAAAATCGAAAAAAAGTTGCAAATATCCGGTATTTGTGAATCTGAAATACACAAAAGGGTAATCCGCACATTTCTGCCAAACTTAAAGGCTTTATTTCACTATTGTGTCGATCATGAATCTACATCTTCAAGTGTTAATCTTGAATCCCTAATCGTAATCTTTATATAGCAAAACAACGTATTTTCATGAGGTTTAGTACCTAAACTTAGGTGAGATTGTAATGTATATTTAATTTTCCATATATATATATATATATATATATATATATATATATATATATATATATATATATATATATATATATATAATGATCCTAGTTAGGTTTGGTTTCGGATCCACCACTAGTCATGGTCACCACCATTATATTACTTATCTATTACATTAATCAATTCATAGTTTTTATCTTATTGTAACATATAAATAATCTATCAAATATCTTGCTAACCTTTAATGTTGCATTTATGTTTGCTCTAGCAATAAAAATATGAAAATTCACAAATGATATAAGGTACAAACTATGCCATCACCTTCCTTGCTTTAAGGATATTGTAATCTATGTAAATCAATCAATCTCATGTTATTCGTGAACGAGTTAATCAACAGACCCACATATGGTATTTACCATTCTTTTAATAAACTTTAAGAGGTGTCCAACCGTCCAAGTAATCAATAGTAAAATGTTATGATATATTTAGTTGAATACATTTTGGTGTTATTTGTATTTGTCACAGGTCAGATCAATTTTTGGTAAGGAAGAGATTAGTGTGTTTCAAATTGTATATGATGGTGAATCTTGATGTTGTTAATTTAATAAATACAAAATAGTATGGGATAATAACTTAAAAGTATGATATATTTTTCTATTTGTATACGTTTGGTCATTGAGTTTTTTTTGTCTATATTTACCAATTCAACTTGTTAAACTGTATACATTCAGTCCTTATGATCGGCTACTCCAGGTAAGCCGGAAAAAATGACTTAAAAGGGTAATATATTTATCACTTTGTACATATTTAATCATTAATACTTTCTTGAACGTTTAGTCATTAATATTTTTTTATTGCAAAATAAGTCTTTGTTTTTGTACACTTCACAACTTATGAGTGACTTATTTATGTTTTTCTCACGTCATCCTACGTGAGATAATCATTAATGATGTGTTTGAGACTATTGATGCTTATGTCCATCGCGGCATGAGTTGCTTGGTTGCTTATGTATTGTGGTTTGGCTTAGGTCTTGTGTTCTGAATGTCGTGGCTTCTTCATACAATATCAGATTTTAACGATCTTTATATTCATACATTCATATTTGAGTCTACTACAACTTTCGTTAAGATTACTCCCGTTAAAAAGTAATATATTTTTACTTACGGTTTTATAAAAAAATATTCATAAATCCACAAAGAACGTATAGATATAAACATTTTTTTATATAAAAAGTAACATATTTTAACTTACGATTTTTATGTCCATGTGTTCTTTATGAATGTATGTATAAATTTTTTTTTATAAAATCGTAAGTAAAAATATATTAGTTTTTAACGGGAATAATTTTAACGAAAATTGTAGTAGGCTCAAATACGAACGCATGAATATAATGATCGCTAAAATCCGAGATCGTATGAAGAAATTACGACGTTCAGAACACAAGACCTAAGCCAAACCACAAAACCTAAACAACCAAGCAGCCAATGCCGTGATGGACATAAACATCAACAACCCAAACAACTCATTAATGATTGTCCCATGTAGGATGGCATGAGTAAAACCTAAAAAAATCAGTCATAAGTACTGAATGTGAACAAAAACAACAAAGACTTATTTTGCAACAAAAAAATATCAATGACTAAATGTGCAAAAAAATATTAATGACTAAATGTGTACAAAGTGAGTAATATATATTACCCTTTTAAGTCATTTTTACTGGCTTACATGGAGTAGCCGGTCATAAAGACTGAATGTGTACTGTTTAACAACTTGAAGTGGTAAATGTGGACGAAAAAAAACTCAGTAAAGAAATATGTAAAAATCGAAAAATATATTACCCTTTTAAGTCATTATCCCACAATGATATACAAAGAATCTGGTTTAAACTTCTTTTTCGTAGCTCATACGCAGTTTCATGGTCCACGTTCAGTTGATATAATGAACCTAGATGAGTAACGTGCCATGTAATATAATGGCAACTCAATCCACGTTAATCATATTTAATATATTCCTCAACTAGGTAAAAACCCGTGGAACCCACGGGTGTTAATGTTAAATAGAATTTAAAATTTAATTATATGATAAATAATATAGTTAGAAAACTTATATTGTATTATTTATAAAGTTTGTTTTGTATATAATGCAATTGGCTCTCTATTGTTTAAAAAATATTGATAATATAAAATGGATAAAACTAAATCTAATCAAATTTTAAATTCATTGATTAAGTATGTACAATTTCGATCGACCTTTTAAGTTTTGCTTGTGGTTTCAAAAAAATTACAAAATTCTTTATATGTATAAAAATGATATTTATGAAATTATTGTTATATTATTGTAGATATATTATTCTACAACCGGCTAATCAATTACAAAAATGACTATTAATTTTCAAAATCTAAAGCATTTAAGTAACGACAAAAAAAACCCAAAAAAATATCGAAATTAAAATGAACCATCGTCTTAAAATTTGTCCAATAACAACCTACATTTCCAACAATCATTGTACCAAATAACCAAACATTTTTTAAAACCAAACCAACATCAAAAATTATTATTTGTTTGTTAAAACCAAAAACAACTCACTTTTCCATTTTTGGAACTAAAAGTGGATTTCCCTCTTCTGTTGATTTTCTTTTAGATTTTATTGAAATCAAATCACCTCCACAATCAACGTCATAAATGTCATGGAGGTTGCACTTCAAATCACTTGATATTTTCATTGGACTGGTTGCAGATGATTTATCAACTGTTAGGGAGTAAAACTCTCTTCCGTTTTTGATATCACATCCTAAATTAAAAAAAACATAAGTTATCAATTGGAATAATTAAATATAAATAAAAGTTAATATGGGAATATAATGTACATTTTGAACATTCTGAACAACATCATCTGTTTCTAGGGATACTTCATTTAAGGACACCGTATTATTCTTTATAAAGTTCCACATCTTTACAACAACTATCCCTCACTCGGTATCATAATATTATCAACTTCTGTCTGTTTGTTTTGTTTATAAAAAAAATTCAAAATCAAAAAATAAATAAATAAAGGTGGATGGCAAAACAAAGAGCTATTTTTTCATTCAAGAATGTTTAATTCTATTCCATCAGGAAAAAACAAAAGACTTTTTTTTCACTCTAGTAGAACAAACCATTCCATCCCTTCCTCTTATTCCATTATACCAAGAATCTATTAAAGTTGCAAAAAAACACATCTTCCATGAAAATAAACACACAAAAAACTCTTTTTGGGTGCATAATGCATTTATCAATGCAGAAATGTTCCCAGTTATTGTATTATGTGTCATGAGAAGTTTAAAAATAAAAATATATAGATATTAATTAATATACATGAAGAATCCAATATGCACAACTTAGAAACCTTGCAACTCCTAAAGCAAACACATAATGTGCTGTGAATGGTTCAACAATCTAAACCAACAAATTAAAGTCAGGGGATTTATAATTTAATTTTTTTAAGCACCACTTAATGGGAAATATAAAACAAACAGGGCCCATATACACAAGTTTCATAACATATTTATAAAACTATTTTAAATATCTTAAAGTAAAAGGATTTAAATTATTTCATCTAGTTGGGCCCGTTGTAAAAACATTGCAAGCTAATTTTGAATTTGAGTTTTGGGCTTACAAAGTCTAAACCCGTTAACCCAATACAAAAGGGACACAAAGGTTCAAGTAAGAGGTTATTTAAGCAGAGAGATTGACACGACACAAAAATAAAACAAAGATTAGATATATACTCCCTAAACAAATCGATGAATCTCTAAGAGCCTAAGCTTTAAAACATTAATTATTTCAATTCATTCAAGCAATGGCATTCACAATTCCAATGAATAAAGCATGCCCCAAAATCCACAAAGAAAAATCAAATCGTATGCATGCTCTGATTCGACCAAAAACCAACACGTTTAAAAGTAAAGTATATGAAACAAGCATAACAAAACAAAAGACAGGACCTGTTAAATCCTAATGTTGTAGTAATCTCACTAGATTTTTATTCCGTCATATTTTTTAAAGGTGGAAAATTCAATCTGTGATGATGATGTTCATCCTCGTCTAGTCCATCCGGAAGTCCTTCTAGGCCCACTACTTCCAACTGCAAAAAACGTTTATAATGTATGAATAATTAAATATGCAACAATTTAATAAAATATCACATGGTTTTTATAAAGAAATAATTTGCACTCACCTTGAAATATTGTGAGCAGACTGGGCATTCATGTGTTTCTCCTTTCTTTAGCCAAAACCAAACAACATCATGCTCATCCTATTTAACAGAAAAATTACATAAAATGATGAGTAAATTACACGAACGGTCCCTTATGGTTTAGGGTAATTTGCGCATTTGGTCCCTAACTTATTTTTTTTAACTCGGAAGGTCCCTATTGTTTGTTTTTGTTACGTGTTTGGTCCCTGTCTTACCTAAAAAGACTATTTTGTCATTGATTTTTTAATTTATTTAAATAAACACACCCCCAACCCCACCCCCTCACCTTACCTTACCTTACCTATCCCACAATTTTTTCCTGTTTAAATAATAGTCTTTTTAGGTAAGATAAAGACCAAACGCGTAACAAAAACAAACACTAGGGACCTTCCAAGTTAAAAAAATAAGTTAGGGACCAAGCGCGCAAATTACCCTAAACCATAGGGACCATTCGTGTAATTTACTCTAAAATGAGATATTATATGATAATGATACCACTACAGTCTCCAAAACTACAGAAAAAATAAGACTCACCCCCTTCTACACCAGGGCAACCAACAATTCTTTGGTCATAATAAGATTTCACAATAGCAGGAGCTTCCTACAGCCAAACACAAAACAAAACATGAGATCACAGCTTCACCAAAACTTCTGATTAATAGCTTCACCAAACGAAGTTGAAATCAGAAATCGAACCCTGTGGTCGGAGGTAGAACGTTGTCGTCGGTGTGTCTGGCCGAATCAAGATGTGGGAGTAACAGCTTAACCTAGATGAGTAAAGTTGCGCAAAGAAGATTGATGTTTACACGAACGGAAATTGTGGCGCCGGAAGGCATATGGGCGTCCTCTTTACCATTGATGAGGGAGCAATCACAATTCAACATAAGCCCTAGTATACCTGAGAAGAAGAAACATCGGAGAAGTATCAGAGGTAAAATGGAGTTTATCGTAATCGTAATCGTAACGTAAGGATAAGGGCTAAGGACAAGGGCAGTGTTGGTATTTCACTTTACAGAGTAAAGCGGGAAAAATCAATTGGGAGGGGCTTAAAAATTGCCACGTGACAAGAAAGCTCTTATTTATTAGGATAGGAGATTTTCTATGTAAAATTCAATTTATAACTATAATATTATCTTTGTTTTTAATAGAGGCACTAAAGTTGGTAGGTTGGAAATTAGGTATTGGGGTGGATTCGTATTACTATGGCCCGTCAATTTAAACTCTATATTTTAGGCTTATTTATGATAATTTTTATATGTTGGGTTTGTTAATAATAAATTCATGATATTTTTTTTAAAAAACGAATTTTACGTTTCATATCATTACTATATTATCTTTGTCTATCATAAAATATTATTTTACTATTATTTTATTGTATTATCTTTGTCCTATATATGATTTTGTTTACTATAAGATTAAATTTTGAGCAGGATAAGACAAAAAATCAATTATATTTAGATAGAGGATATCATTTTTCAGAGGTAGTAAATATAAAGAAAATACAGTAACATTATAATAACATTATAATAAGATAATATCTACTGTTACAAGAAAAAAAGTGCAATAAGTTATGGTAGAACAATATTATCACTTAGACAAAAAAGAATATAATAAAATTACATTAAGAAAATAATTTCAGCCACACAACAAGAGTACAATAAGATTTAGTAAAATAATACCTTATGTGAGAATATAATAGCATTACAGTATAATAATATCTCTAAGACAAAGATATTATTATCTGTAAACAATTTTCGGTATTTTGTATTTCTCTATTAAAAAATATAAAGTAATAATCTTATCATTAACCTCCCTAGAATATATGAATTTTAGTGAAAATTTCTCCAAAATATAAGGGATAATTACTTAAAAGGGTAACATATTTTTCCATTTGTACACGTTTGGTCATTGATTTTTTTTCGTCAATATTTACCCGTTCAACTTGTTAAGTTGTATACATTCAATCTTTATGATCGGCTACTCCAAGTAAGTCGGAAAAAATGACTTAAAAATGTAATATATTTATCACTTTGTACACACGGAGTCCTTAATACTTTTTTGCATATTTAGTCATTAATATTTTGTTTATTGCAAAATAAGTCATTGTTTTTGTACACATTAAAAAATTATGTCTGACTTATTTAGTTTTTTCTCACGTCATCTTACGTGAGATAATCATTAATAAGGTGTTTGAGATTATTGATGCTTATGTCCATCGCGACATGGGTTGTTTGGTTGCTTAGGTCTTGTGTTATGAACGTCGTAATTTCTTCATACGATATCAGATTTTAATGATTTTTATATTCACACGTTCATATTTGAGTCTACTACAACTTTCTTTAAGATTAATCCCGTTAAAAAATAATATATTTTTACTTACGATTTTATAAAAAAATATTCATAAATTCACAAAGAACGCATGGATATACACATTTTTTTATATAAAAAGTAATATATTTTAACTTACGATCTTTATGTCCATGTGTTCTTTATGAATATATGTATGAACATTTTTTTATAAAATCGTAAGTAATAATATAATACTTTTTAACAGGAATAATCTTAACAAAAGTTGTAGTAGACTCAAATACGAACACGTGGATATAATGATCGCTAAAATCTGAAATCGTATAAAGGAACATGACGTTCAGAACACAAGACCTAAGCAAAACCACAAGACCTAAGCCACCAAGTAGCCATGATCGTGATAGACATAAACATCAACAACCCAAACAACTCATTAATGATTGTCCCATGTAGGATGACATGAGTAAAATCTAAAGAAATCAGTCATAAGTACTGAATGTGAACAAAAACAACAAAGACTTATTTTGCAACAAAAAAATATTAGGGAGTAAATGTGCAAAAAAATATTAAGGACTAAATGTGTACAAAGTGCATAGTATATTATCCTTTTAAGTCATTTTTACCGGCTTACCTGGAGTAGTCAGTCATAAGGACAGTTTAAAAAGTTGAAGGTGTAAATGTGAACGAAAAAAAACTTAGTAACCAATTGTGTATAAATCGAAAATATATTACCCTTTTAAGTCATTATCCCAAAATATAATTATAAAATATAATAATGATGATTTGCGTTGACCAGTGGCGAATCTAGAACAAAATATCACGTGGTTCCTAAATTAAGTGGAGCCGATAAAAAAAATCAACAACACTTGTGAGAGGTCGGGCCGGGTCGGATCGTGTACGATTTAATGAAATATAACTGAAAAAACCGATCAGGCACAACCAATTAAAATTTTAAAAAACCGACTAAAATATAATTGAAAAAACCGAACGATTTAATGAAAAACTAGTTGATTATTAGTGCATTAATACCTTATTGTTTGATAAAAACTATATATTATATTTAACAACACAAATGTTCCATGTAACTTATTTTTCTCCTTTTAAAATGGTTTTTTAAGACATTTTTTTAAAAACAAACTCAAGGTAGGTCCTTTATTTTTTTTTAAGATGGTTCCTAATTTTTGTGGTATATATATTATAAATAAAATTCAAATCTTAGATAGGTCCAAGGACCTACCTTCATGCTTGTTAAATACGCCCTTGGCATTGACCGTTGCTTGAATAAAGCAATTTTGAAGTTTACAATCATTCACATATTCTATTATAAATTTATAATTATACGGATACAAATCTTAAAATTGATCGCATATACTTCAATTCAAGAAAAAATCATACCTATTATAACACTCATGACAACATGTTGATTAATCGGATTACGAGATAAAATAATCTTTATATAATTCAAGTTGTGTTGTATAAACTAGTGTGTGTGACACTGTGTTAGTCATACATAATTAGTTTGGGCTCTAAGTTTGTAGTCTGTAGAAATCGTTTTTTTTCCTCAAAAAATCGTTTTCTGGACAAGTCTTACATTATGTTACCATAAATCTTATTGTGGGTAACGACATAAAAACATGAAACAAACTTTTATAAACACATACTTCGTATAGCTCGACAAAATTGGTATTGTTCCAAATCCAATTTATGTTAACGTAGTTCGTTGGATTTTAACTTTAATTTCGTCGATCTGGTATTGGTTTGCAGTTTAATTTTCATTTGGCCGAAGCATGAGCGTGTGTAATGATGCCTATAGAAAAAAAGAAGACAAAAAAGTAAAAACATACGATATCTACTCTAATAAATAAAGATCATTTTATTATATGTCACATTCTCATTCATTTTTGTCATATGTTATTTTGTGGTTATTTTAAATTAAATTTTATTCCACATGTTCATGGTTTTTTCATTTTATTAAATTCAATATATTATTTAAATATAATAATAAATGCATATCAATTTTATTAATAGACTTTTCTTCTAATAACGATAAGAACCATTTCTTCTGGCTCGTCCTGGGCATTTGAGAATATTTAATTTCTCAGGACCGGCCCTGAGGCTAACAACTCTAATGGCTAGATTGTTTTTATTTTGATACTTTTAAATCGCACTCTTGATAAATTAGTTGTAAAGCTAGCTTTTATCTTATATATTAGTTTATCAATATCAATAAGCTATCTAAACCTAGCTTTTCAATAAATTAGTTTATAAGTTACTTTTATGATTTTATCAAACGTTAAATTACAATAAGCTAGCTTATAAACTGATTTATAACTAGGGATGTCAACGGGGGCAAACGGGACGGGGATTGCATCCCCCGCCCCCACCCCAAAATTTTCTCATTCCCCCGCTCCCGCCCCCGCCCCCGAAATCTCCATCGTTTCCACCCCCACCCCCGCCCCCGAATTCCCCTTCTTACCCCCGCCCTCGCCCCCGTTCTCCCGCCCCCGATTGATTTTGGGCTACCTTATTTGGGATAAAAGAAGTTCTTATTTTGATTAAAAGAAATTATTTTTTAAATAACAAATAGTTATTTGTAGCATAATTTTACATATTACAAACAACTTAAAAACATGTTTTTTGTTGAATTTTTGTACGTAAAAATCATTTTATCGTTTATTATATTTATATAATTAATATATGTCAATATATATAATTTATTAACGGGACCCCCACGAAGGTTTCGGGACGGGACTGCCAACCCCAGCCCCCGCCCCCGAAACTAAAACGGGGGTTAACCTTGCCCCCGCCCCCATCCCCAATTTTTTTCAACAAATGCCCCCATACAGGACGGGGCCCCCACGAGATCGGGGTCCCACGAGATTTTTTGACATCCCTATTTATAACTTATAAGTTAACTTATTTTTCGCAAACATGGCCTAGAGTATTGTTACAGAGAGATGGAAACGGGGCTGAGGATTACCGGGGATCTCAATCCGAATTTATTTTTCTATTTTAATATAAAATTTTAATGTAAATAAAAACTATTATATATTTAAAGATTCGATAAAACATAAAAACATTCATAGACAACATAAAAAATATAGATAAATTTTCTATCCAAATTTAAAATACATACATACAAAATAAAATAACTTTAGCTATAACAGATTGGATGATATATGGTTTTTGTCTCGTCCACCAAATCAGTGACGAGTTTTAAAAGTCACCGATACTTCACCGATTTACTTCTTTATCCATCCTATATCTTTGTATCTATAAAACCTTCAAAATGTTATTGATTATTTAACAAGTCACATCTCTTAAACAGCACACAAAACATTCGTTGTTATGTCTATAGATAAGACGTTCATTAAGACCAGAGGGAGTGGTGCGCTCTAGGGAGCGCTCCCTCCTGCCACATCATCATGCACACCGCCCCTGGGTGCGGTCTAGGTGCGGTCTCGGACGCACTACGGCCCTCCAGGGGTGCGCTCCTTGCTCGAATGTGTTTGGCCCTCTTCTTTACCGTTTGAAAACGGTCATTTTTTAGTTTTTTTTTTTTTTTTTTTTTAACCACTACTATAAATACTTTATGGGTAAATGTCATATTAACCCATCAAACTTATTGTATTTGTTTTAAAAGGTCACTAAATTATTTTTTTTGCACATTAAAGGAACAAACTTACATTTCTCTGTTTTAAAATACCTTTATGTAACCTGAAACCGGATTCAAAGGTAATATACAAACTTTCATCTTCTCCAAATAAAAATTTACACAGAAAATATCCTTTACCACCAAACCAGTATTTTCATTTTTAAAAATTGATTTATGTTTTTATGTCTTTTATTGTTTTTCTAAAATTAAACATAAAAATTACAAAGAAACCTACAAAAAAACCCATTTGTGGGTTTTCTGGATCGGGAAGTAACAAGAACACACACAACAGTGTGTAGATCGCAATTAGAGGAAAATACAGGGTGGATCAAAGAGGCTGAAGCAGGAAGTATGGAGAGAGATTAATGCAGGTGGGGTTGAACCGAGAGCCAATAGGGTTGGATTCTGGTTGGAGTTAATCGAACCCATCTCGCTGGAACTAAGAGATGATGATATTTGGGCAAGGGATGGCTGAGACAGTGGAATCATAAACTGAAAACTCAAACCCTTCAACAATATCTCTAAACCTTTTCGCCTGGAGGATTTGATACCACGACTATCAAGTCGTCGGGTTTGTTTATGTCGCAATATGTTAAACCAACATAGGCGCCTGCATCAAGTAAAAATTTCATGGTTTCAATGGAGGTAAAAGCCCCGTCGGCGGCTGCGCAGTGGAAGGCGGTGACGCGGTTGGAGCTTGAGGATTTGTTTACGTTAATTTTTTAGCGATTAAGTATTTCAAAACATGAATGCTTGGACTTCCCAATAGATCTGCAACTCCTTCTACCTCTGAAACGAGCCTGGAGAAGCAGGTAGTGGTGATTTCCCAACGGATCTATAACTGCTTGGACTTCTTCACAATTTATGGTTTTGTTTTCTTAATTAGTTGCGTGTTCATCATCGTCTTCAACCTCTGTCCAAATCAGAACCAAAATTGTGGTTTCAATTTTTATTTAGTTTAGAGATTTCAATTTACTTCTTTGATTCAACGAGAAAGGGGAGTGAGAAGGGAGAGGGGTCTGACAAATCAGTAAATGAAACCAAACAATAGTGACTTCGCATCCAACTCACATTTTTTTGTACGACTTAGCATTGAAACCTCTTATAACGGGTTAAAGGACCATTTCAACCGGTCACATTAAACTTCATTCCCTTAAAGTGCAAAAAAAATAATTTAGTGACCTTTTAAAACAAACACAATAAGTTTGATGGGTTAATATGACATTTGCCTAATACTTTATAAACTAACCAAAAAACACATCAACATTTTACCATCTTCAACATTTTACTATTTTCTCTCTTTTCAAACCCCACAAAAAATGTCATCCTCCAGAAATCCAACCAACGAAAAAACACCCGCCAGAAAACCCACAACTCCATGACCTTCACTCGATCAACCGATTTATTCGCCTTCTTTCTACCACTACGGGGGCATGGTTCCCTATTTTCTACAACATATCCAACAACCACGTCCTACGCAACCATTTCTACAAACACAACCACAATTTGACCAAGATTTTGATCCTGTTGATTTTGGTTCCTAACCATAGTTTATTCCAGAAACACAATCACAACCACAAACACCCATTTCTGAATCTGAACCAGAATTTGTTCCACAAACTCAACCCCCTCAACCAGGAAATAAAAGAAAAGAGAAGGCGGAAGCTAAAGCGTGATCACCTCAAGAAGAGTTAGTATTAGCACAATCATGGATTGACGTTTCAGAGAACGCGTAGACGGGAGGGAACCAAAAACAAGATCGTTTTTGGATGCACATTAGAGCTCGATTCCATTAAGGAACTTGGAACCATATCGTACTAAACATCAGGTGTACTCAAAATGGGGAAAGATGAACAAAGACGTGATGTTGTTTAATGATTTATATAACAACATGAAATGACAATGGAAAAGCGGCGGAAGTAACGAAGTGGTTTTGGAAAAGCTTTTAACATTTATCAAAAAGAGCAAAAGAAGACTTTCAAGTTTTTTGAAGTTTGGAATCTACTAAAAAGCAACAAAAAATGGCAAAACCTAAAAACAAGTGACGAGCACATCGATATCGGATCAAAACGGTCAAGAACTTCCGACTCGGAACACACTTCATCGGATGCTCGTGTTGGTTTTGACCTCAACGAAGATGAGCACGTTCAAGTTTCACCACCCCCCGACCAATGGGAAGGGACAAAACAAAAAACAAAGGCAAGGGCAAAGCGTCAGAATCGGATGACTTGAAAGAAATGGGCGATAATGTGCAAGACATAAAAGATAGAATGAATAAATTTTTGCAACTTGCTTCGAATAGAGAGAGTCGGAAACAAATGGACAACGACCTGAGAGTGCTATCGATGTACACGTCGAATTTGAGCGTGATGCGCTTCAAGTCGTTTTGCAAATGAAGGAAGACGTGAAAAAACGTTACGCTAATCGTGGTTAATTTGTAGTTGTTTTCCAAGTTTTAATTATTTGATTTTTTTTAAAACAAACACAATAAGTTTGATGAGTTAATATGAAATTTGCCCAATACTTTATAAACTAACCAAAAAAACACATCAACATTTTACCATCTTCAACATTTTACTATTTTCTCTCTTTTCAAACCCCACAAAAAATGTCATCCTCCAGAAATCCAACCAACGAAAAAAACACCCGCTAGAAAACCCACAACTCCAAGACCTTCACTCGATCAACCAATTTATTCACCTTCTTTCTACCACTACGGGGGTATGGTTCCCTATTTTCCACAACATATCCAACAACCACGTCCTACGCAACCATTTCTACAAACACAACCACAATTTGACCAAGATTTTGATCCTGTTGATTTTGGTTCCTAACCATAGTTTATTCCAGAAACACAATCACAACCACAAACACCCATTTCTGAATCTGAACCAGAATTTGTTCCACAAACTCAACCCTCTCAACCAGGAAATAAAAGAAAAGAGAAGGCGGAAGCTAAAGCGTGATCACCTCAAGAAGAGTTAGTATTAGCACAATCATGGATTGACGTTTCAGAGGACGCGTAGACAGGAGGGAACCAAAAACAAGATCGTTTTTGGATGCACGTTAGAGCTCGATTCCATTAAGGAATTTGGAACCATATCGTACTAAACATTAGGTGTACTCAAAATGGGGAAAGATGAACAAAGACGTGATGTTGTTTAACGATTTATATAACAACATGAAATGACAATGGAAAAGCGGCGGAAGTGACGAAGTGGTTTTGGAAAAGCTTTTAACATTTATCAAAAAGAGCAAAAGAAGTCTTTCAAGTTTTTTGAAGTTTGGAATCTACTAAAAAGCAACAAAAAATGGCAAAACCTGAAAACAAGTGACAAGCACATCGATAGCGGATCAAAACGGTCAAGAACTTCCAACTCGGAACACAGTTCATCGGATGCTCGTGTTGGTTTCAACCTCAACGAAGATGAGCCCGTTCAAGTTTCACCACCCCCCGACCAATGGGAAGGGACAAAAAAAAAGGCAAGGGCAAAGCGTCAGAATTGGATGACTTGAAAGAAATGGGCGATAATGTGCAAGACATAAAAGATAGAATGGCTAAATTTTTGTAACTTGCTTCGAATAGAGAGAGTCGGAAACAAAGGGACAGCGACCTGAGAGTGCTATCGATGGACACGTCGAATTTGAGCGTGATGCGCTTCAAGTCGTTTTGCAAATGAAGGAAGACGTGAAAAAACGTTACGCTAATCGTGGTTAATTTGTAGTTGTTTTCCAAGTTTTAATTATTTGATTTTTTTTAAAGTTGTATGTTTAAGCTTTCTAGTTTTTTAATTTCTAATTTCCTAGGTTTTTTTTAAGTAATGTAATGGTTTTTAATTTTAATTAATGAAATATTTTGTTTTTATTTAAAACTAAAAATTTTATTTATTTAAAAAATAAAAATAATTTAAAGGAGTGTGACACCACTCATTCGGTATAGTGTAGTGTGAGACCACACTTTTGTGGTAATGAGTGAGGTGATGCCTACGAGTCACTGCGGTATCATAAGGGAGCGCGACACCACTCCCTCCAGCCTAAAACGCATAACTTAATTAAATAAAGTTAAATTCTATGACCAAAAATAAGATCTTATTATAAGACGATCATGTTTTGAACAAATATCTATTTCATAAAAGTTACTTTATAAAATAACTTTTTTACAAAACTCATTTTTTACGCAATGACATCACCTTAATGATGCCATTTTGCATTAAAGACTATGTTATTTTATAATGGGGATTATTAATATGTATATTTTTTCATATAAACATACTCTTAAAATTCCTTTTATTGTAAAATAAAACGCTAATTTAGTAGTATTTACTTACAAAAAGCTATTTTGTCATAGAAGCCCACCTATTTGGATCGGTATTGTGATAAGTGATAAGTGATAAACCTGAATAAAATTATTAAGCAGAAAATGATTGAAAAAGAAGGCATTTGTATAAGGACCCCAAAATTATAGGCGTCAACTTGGGAGCTCTCCATGTGTCTGAAAAAGGAGGTTGAATGGAGCACGGAACATGTACAAGTGTGGACACAAATAGTTATAGTGGTTCCATCATGGACAACCTTTAAGTAACCACTTATCCAATCCAACCTTCTCCATTCATATAAACAATCATATATTTTTATATTGGATTAATAAATTAAATCTTCCTTATCAAAATATATATTCTATGTTATATATATATATATATATATATATATATATATATATATATATATATATATATATATATATATATATATAGAAAAGTTCAATAAAGAACCATAATTATTGGTTCTTCAAGGAACCAAATCTTTTTTTTCAATTTCTAGAGCTTATTCTTTATCGAAAAAAAAATCTAAAAATATCTAAATTCATATATTAACATTGTGAATGTGAAAAATATTTTTCGGATTCACCGTGTGAATCCGGATTCACCGTGTGAATCCGGATTCACATTGTGAATTTTCAAAGATTCACATTGTAAATTTGACGTAAAAAAAAATAAATAAAAATTTGAATTTGATATCATTGGAAAAATGATAAAAAGTTATGAATTTCTGTATTTTTAGTTTTTTTTTTGATAAAAAATAAGTTCTAAAAGTTAAAAAAAAGATTAGTTCGTTGGTTCCTTGGTTAGTTATGGTTCTCTATTGAACCTCACCCTATATATATATATATATATATATATATATATATATATATATATATATATATATATATATATATATATATATAGATTGATAAAAAAAAAATCTATATTCGAGAATTGAGAATTTAAAATAGGAAAAATATGTTATCTAATGAAAATCAGGATAAATGGATTTCCAAAACATTTTTTGTGTTTTTTTTTTCACTTATTTTGAGGTCCTTTTATATGGCAGGTCATCTAGAGCCTATATGGCAATTATGATGACATGGTACGTTCATATTACTTAAGTTGGTGACTGGTTTGCTTATGTGGCAATCCACGTCAACTTACTAAAAAGAAAAACAAAAAAGTGCATAAGAGGGCAGAAAGCAAAGTTCAAACTCACGATCTCATATTTTTGAAGTGAGGGAAACGAGGTTGAACTGAGGATAACTAAGCAAAGAGTTCTATTCTAAGTAGGAATCAGGAGTTCAATGATTCAAGGTATTAGGTATAATTTTTGACTTGTGCATATATCGTTTTTGGTCGAATCCAGTGTCCAATTCGACTATGAAATATATTTATTAATCAAAATTTCTGATTTTTTATTCAATCTCGTTTTGGAAGGATGTTTTTATCAATTTTAATTTATGGGGATGTTTGGATGGAAATGGAGAAATGGACAATGTTCAATTAATCGATTTAAAATAAAGTGGTTTGTTTATGATGATGGATCCTACATTCCTACTTTTGCTATACATTAGTCCACCGGTATGCAGAAAAACAAACGGGTACAGAAGAAAGTTCATTTAAAGTTTGGATCCTGGGCTGGTTCCAGTTATATATGGGCTTCAATTTATGCACATCCATGATCCATTCCAGCCTGAGATCAGTTATTAAATTTTAAAGTGGTCCAAGGCCGAGTTTCATAATTTCAACAAGGACCGGACCGGAGTTTTACATTTAGTTTCAAAGACTTAAAATTTCACTTATATTTTGTACCTAATTTTTTTACAACATTTTGCGTAATTTTTTTTTTTTTAAATCTTTTATCTAAAAAGTCTAAAATTTGTGTTTGGCTTTATTTTTATTTTTTTTGGCGGTTAATGAAGTGCTTATGCCTAATGTTTGTAACAAAGGAAAGTAGTTTTTTTTTTTTTTTTTTTTTTTTTTTTTTTTTAAGAAGCCCCTTAAAATACTAAATAATTTTCGGAATATACTCTTTTTTAAAAACAAAAGGTCAGAAAGTAGAACGATTAAATCATATTTTATTTTGAAAAAAAAAAAGACATTGCGGGTACTTTTCATTATCACAAATATCTGAAAATTGTTTGTTACCCACAAAACGGACTAGATGAACCTTCAGAGGCATGGATGTGTCCAGGTGCATCCCCTTTTACAGCTTCATCAAACGAACACGTCTTCGTTCTCTTCTCCCTCATCCCTCTTCTCCATCTTATGCGGCCATTGTCCCCTCTCTTTCTGTTTATACTCCTCATTTACTGCTCCAAATTCATCCATACTCCTTCCTTAATTCATCTTGGAAAAAGTACACGATCATTTGCTTTATGGAATCCCAAATCACATGTACCTTCCTCTTTGCTTCCCACCATTGTTGCTGTTGTCGTCATCGTCTTTGTTAGGATTTTTCGAATTTTGCTCTTTAAATACTTTTTTCTTCTATTAAGAATTCTGAAATCCAAGGATATGCCTCGTGCTTCCCGATCCAACGTCTCGTTAGGGTTTTTGCCTCATTCTTCCCACCATAGCCAGCTTTCCGACGGCTCTATATCGTTTCAGATAGATTCGAGTTTCCATAGCTCTTCGCGACATCTCGTTTCATCTGTCCCACTTCAGTTGATGGAGGAACAGACCACGACCGAAAGCAACAGCGTCGAATTGAACAATCAACAACAGCAGAGAAACGTCGGGAGCGTTGATTTAAACGGGGAGAGCAAAATTGGGGGCGAAGAAGAAGAAGAAGAAAAAGATGTTGACAACTTTCAAATTTTGGGGCATCCCATGTGTTTGAAAAGGCGAAGGGATGATTATAGCAGCGGAGCTACCCCAGAGTCGTCTTCTTCATCTACATCATCGAAACGTTGTCAAATCGATCAAAGCGGGCAAGAGAGAAGTCTTGAATCACGTCGACAAGCTGTTCGAGCTTGGGGGAACCAGTCCCTTCAGGCTGCTGATCCTGATATCTTTGATATATTGGAGAAAGAGAAGCAAAGACAGTATAAGGGTATCGAATTGATAGCCTCAGAGAACTTCGTTTGTAAAGCAGTTATGGAAGCTCTAGGGAGTCACCTGACTAATAAGTATTCTGAAGGAATGCCAGGCGCTAGGTACTATAGTGGCAACCAATACATTGACGAGATCGAAATTCTTTGTTGCCAACGTGCCTTGACAGCATTCGGGCTTGAAAGTGAGAATTGGGGTGTAAATGTTCAACCATACTCTTGTACATCTGCAAATTTTGCAGTATATACTGGTTTGCTATCCCCTGGTGATCGGATCATGGGGTTAGATACCCCTTCAGGAGGGCACACTAGTCATGGCTACTATACACCGAATGGAAAGAAAGTATCAGGCGCTTCAATCTTCTTTGAAAGCCTTTCATACAAAGTTAACCCACAAACAGGTATTATAGATTTTGAAAAGCTTGAAGAAAGGGTACTTGATTTTCGCCCGAAGATACTTATTTGTGGTGGGAGCTCATATCCTAGGGATTGGGAGTATGCCAAATTTAGACAGATTGCTGACAAGTCTGGAGCAGTCTTGATGTGCGACATGGCTCAAATCAGTGGTCTCATTGCTGCCAAGGTAAAATTGTCTGCTAATCGTGATTTTCAAATTTCAAACTCAATTCTTTTATGCGTAAATATCAAGTCTTTTATCCTTACAAAAACATCATGTGGTTGTTAATTTGCAGGAATGTGCAAGCCCATTTGATTTCTGTGACATTGTAACCTCGACTACTCATAAAAGTCTTCGTGGGCCTAGGGGAGGGATTATTTTCTACAGGAAGGGTCTTAAGCCAGGGGTAAGAGGGAAGCTTTTGAATCAAGGTGATGGAAGCTACAAGTACGACTTTGAAGAGAAGATAAATTTTGCTGTATGTCCTGCTCTTCAAGGTGGGCCACATAATAATCATATTGCTGCCCTTGCAATTGCACTCAAACAATTGGCTACCCCTGATTACAAGGCATATATGCAACAAGTGAAGAAAAATGCTCAGGCTTTGGCATCTGCTTTACTAAAAAGAAACTGTAAGCTGGTTACAGGAGGGACTGATAATCATTTGGTACTTTGGGATCTTAGAAATCTTGGATTGACTGGTAAAGATCATATTATCTTAATCCTATTATATGATAACAATAATAACAATGTTGCTGATAAATTCTTCATTTCTTGTCAGGTAAAAACTTTGAGAAAGTATGTGAAATGTGTCACATTACAGTCAACAAAATTGCCATATTTGATGATAATGGGAGTCTGACCCCAGGAGGTGTGAGGATTGGTGAGTGGAAAGATCATACTTTTTTTTTTTTTTGAGATTTAGTTCATTAGGTCATGTTTCTTTTTCAATTAACAAAAGAAAAAATGGAAGTATGTTGCTATTTCATTGCATTTAGATCTAGAAAAATATTCAAAGTACAATGCTCTGTATGGCTCAGGTACACCTGCTATGACAACACGAGGTTGCTTGGAGTCTGATTTTGAAACAATGGCAGAGTTTTTGTATAGAGCTGCTCAAATCACAAGTGTTATGCAGCAGAGGGAACATGGGAAAATGGGAAAGGCATTCCTGAATAAAGACATAGTTGATTTAAGGTCCCAAGTTGAAAACTTTGCAACTCAATTTGCAATGCCAGGGCAAGACATGTAAATATACATATAAATGCTGATTAGGGTTGAGTTTCAATTGTTTTAGAGACATTTGATATGGATAATGGGTATGTGAGTGTATTTTCACGAAAAAAGTTAACAAATTGCATATACATACAAGGTGCTGAATTGCTGATTGAGAATTAAAAAAAAAAAAATAAAAATAGCGTTTTGAGGTATTTTGTAATAGTTTGTTTTTTTGTTGAGAATCTGATATGAGTTGTTTATATTAATTTATTATTTTAACTCATTTATTTATAGGCAAATTCTGGAAAACCAATGTAAGTATATATATTTTTTGTTTAACCATAACCAAGGTTTTTACTATTTAACCACATAAGCTTTGATTATTAATGAGTTAATATTATAAAACACTTTATATTTTTGTTTAAAATTGAACTTTTTTAATATTTTCAAAAAAGGGCCTCATATTTTTTTTCACAACTTTTGCAGTTAAGTTTACTGGAAATTGACAAATTTCTTTTTTCGGAAAAAACCTAGCTAAAAAAAAACATTTGACAAACTTTTTTGTTTTTGCTCGTAATTCTAAACGGAGCTCTTGTCTTTTTCTAGGTTTTCAACATTAAGACATAACGAAAACATTTGATTGTTTTCGGATCAAAGAGAATTTGTTATGTCTAATTCTTGTTAGCAAACATATCAAAATTTATTTGCAAAGATGCTCAGAAATTGCCATAGATGAAAAACAACGGATAACATGACATATTAGATTGTTTTTGGACTTAACAGCAAAACAACTTCCAAAAACTAGGTCTATCTACCTACTCACAAGTATTTAAGTTTGAAACATATTGATAAATCTTAAGTTCACAAGCATATAAAGTTTGTGCATTTGATGTCATTTCCCCTTCTATAGTACAATTATCTCTTTTTTCATAAAGCTTGTTTACCAAATACAACGACCATCATCCCTGGTCGGCTCCCCTTGGATGCGAACCATCATCCCTGCCATTCACTTACCTGGGTATCCCTGTCGGTGAAAACATGAACCGAAAGAATGCTTGGAGACCAATTGTCGAAAAGTTTCATTCTAAACTCTCATTGTGGAAAGCAAAAACACTTAGCTTCGGAGGCAGATTAACCCTAGCAAAAGCGGTTCTTGGCAGTCTCCCGACCTACTATATGTCCATCTTTACCTTTCCAAACGGTATTATTGAGACCCTTAAGAAAATTAGGAGGATATTCATATGGAGTAGCAACCTGGAAAGGAAAAGCATCAGTTGGGTGGCATGGGAAACACTTATTGCCCCAAAAAATGTGGGTGGTACAGGGTTTGGATCGATTAAGAGTCTCAACATTTCTCTACTAGCTAAATGGATGTGGCGATTGAAAAACGAACACACTGCACTTTGGGCAAATGTTATACGTTGCATTCACGACCAGGATGGAAGGCATCGTGCTTCTTTTGCCAACAGATCTAGATCGGGGGTATGGAAAAATATAGTCAAAATCAAAACCGCGTTAAAAATTTCAACATTGATTCCAAGGAAATTTTATATTGGAAACCAAATGACGATTGTTAGGCTTCTGACTTTGTGGTTGATACCCATTTTTCGGTAAGATTGTTACGTAAACGGATTGAAATGGCGAGTCACATTGTCTGTGATAGTCCATTTGAATGGTGCAAAGTAATACCGAATAAAATCTTCTGCTTTATCTGGAGAGCGAAGCTTGGCAAAATTCCATCATCCGTTTCGTTAAAAGCTAGGGGTGTTCCTGTGCCATCGACCATTTGTGGGTCATGCAACTTGGATGAAGAGACGAGCGATCACATTCTTCTATTATGCCCAGTGGCGAAGATTGTCATGAACTCGATCTTATCTTGGTGTGAAATTTCATATGATGGATTTTATTCGGTCAAAGACATGTTACTCTTCATATCTCGGTGGTCTAAATGCAAAAAGAAAAGAATCATGTTGAATACGATCTTATATGGAAGATTATGGTGTATATGGAATGACAGGAACCACAAGGTTTTCAGAAACGTCCCTATCGTACAGGCGAAGACAGTGGAAAATATAAAATCAATAACTTTCGTATGGTGTAAACATAGAGGTTTATTTAAAAACATGGATTGGAGAGTTTTGAATCTTGGTCCATTTCTCTGTTGTAACCTTTTCTCTTGTCCTTTTCTCCTTTCTTGTTTTGTTTTGTACTTCCTCCTCGCATCATCTTGATGTGAGGTTTTATCTTTTAATATATATTTGCTGTTTCCAAAAAAAAAAAACTAAATACAACGACCACAAAACAAGATGCATAACAAAATTATATTTGTCAACAATCATTAAATCATGGAGGAAAGAAATAACAACTTACCTCGTTGTGAGGCTACATGCGACTTCATATGACATGCGATGTTGAGCTCAATTAACGAACTTTGAGGCTTGGTTTCAAGTAGAAATGACAAATTTTAATGGCCATGTGTTTGATTATTGAACTAATATGTAAGATTAACTTTAACTTTCTATCATAAGGAAAGACTTTAATATTGCATTTTTAGACAATAAGCACCAAATCAAAGAAGGGAGCTGATATATCCACTTTTCTAATTTATCCTTCCACTTACAAAAATATTGGTTTCCCATTATACCCTTTTGTTCATTAAAAAATATATATATGAAGAAAAGAAAGAAGAATCTGAAACGGCCTCCTTCCTAATCGGAGCCGCTTCTTCGCCGTTCTCAGGCCGCGACTCGCCAACCTCCGACCACTGCTTTAGTTATTGTTGAGTTCATCTATTAGAAAACAAGCAATCCCAAATCAAAAATGATCAAGAAACAAAAATCTCATAAACACCACTTCAGAAATCTAAAATCAAAGATCGAACAAAGGAGCAGGTCGGGGATTCGCATCCTTGCAACATAACATTTCTTTTATTTCTTTTTCCTGTGTATAAAAATCAATTGTCTGTATACAGAGTTCTCGATTCCAATATGTTAATCAATTTTAACATTCAGTTTTATTCATTTTAATCAAATGACAAATGGAATCAACAATCACTTTTAACAGTAAAATTTTCACTTCATTCCAATCTGACTAGTTTGATTCAAAACTTAAAACGCTTATTGATTAATCAAATGAACCAATTTAAAAAACTTATTCAGTAATCAAATGAAATCAACAACTTATGAAAATATTGAAAAACATGTAATCCGCTGATTATCACATTATGAACCAGATGAATCTGAATACTTATTAATCAGATGAATCAAAAAACTTATTTATCAGATGAATTAGCAATATTACCAATATGTCCTTAAAAAAGATGAACAAGAAAACTTATTAATCAGATGAAACAAATGTAATCAACAATATAATCAAACATTTAAGATGCTTTGTTCTTGACCCCTAATGACTAATGACTAATGACTAATCTTTGTTCTTGACCCCTAATGACTAATCAGACGAAATCAGCAATAACTAAAGTAGTGCCCACCGGAAAAGTACCAGCGTTGGAGGCTGGCGAGTGGCAGCCGGAGATCGGCGAAGAAGCAGCACCGAACGGCCACCTGCAATGAAGGAGCAGCGACCAGAGATGGACGAGCGGATTCTTGATAGCCGATTAGGATTTAGGAAGGAGGCCGTTTCATCATATAACTTTTTTAATTAACAAAAGGGTATAATTGGAAAATCAAAATTTTTTAAGTGGAAGGATAAATTAGAAAAGTGGATATATCATCTCCCATTAAAGAAACATGGTGACATTATATGATTGGAAAATCAAAATAAGGTTTTATAAATCTCTCCACTGAAACGTTTGTAAAAATTAGCACAAATATGACGGGCACATTGTCGGTGCTCAGCATGTGGCATCACCTCCTTTACGGCTTCAAGAAGACCCTGCATTTAAATATGTTACAAAAATTAATTAAAAAGTGTCAACAAATGTCAATAGGGGCTGTTTTGACATAAAGGCTGTTTTGTCATTTTAAATATGTCAAAATTTGTTAAAAAAAAAAGTGTCCAAAAATGTCAACAGGGGCTGTTTTGACATTAGGGATGTTTTGTCATTTCAAATATGTCAAAGTTTGTTAAAAAGGTGTCAAAAAATGTCAATAGGAGTTGTTTTCACATAAGAGCTGTTTTGTCATTTTAAATATGTCAAATTTTGTTAAAAAAGTGTCCAAAAATGTCAACAGAGGCTGTTTTGACATTAGGGCTGTTTTGTCATTTCAAATATGTCAAAGTTTGTTAAAAAGATGGCAAAAAATGTCAATAGGAGCTGTTTTCACATAAGGGCTGTTTTGTCATTTTAAATATGTCAAATTTTGTTAAAAAGTGTCCAAAATGTCCATAGGGGCTGTTTTGACATAAGGTTGTTAACATATATCCATATTGGTCAAAATAAGCATTATTAGGTAGAAAATTACCTTATGTTGATCTGATATTAAAGTAAGCCCATTTCCTTGAACTGTTTCAATATCTGATTGTAGTAATTCAATGAACCACTTCCAATTATCTTTATTTTCTACGTTCACAACCGCCCATGCAATGGGGTAAATTTGGTTGTTTCCATCTCGACCAATAGCAGCTAGCAACTCTCCTTTAACTTTCCCTTTCAAGAAACATCCATCTAAATCAATCACTTTACGACATCCTTTCAACCATCCTTCTTTTAAAGCCTTCAAACAAATGTAGATTCTTTTGAAATATTTTGCATCGGGATTGACATCGACTCCAATTTCAACGGTGCTTCCTGGGTTTGATCTCAAAACTTCATTACCGTAATCCCATATTCTAGCATAATGATCAGTTAACTTGCCATCAATTAGTGTAAATGCTAAGGTCCTTGCCCTTTCACACTGACCTTTGCTAAGCTTTAAAGAATATCTCTGTAAAAAATCAGCTTTCATTTCTTTGACTTTCGTTTTGGGATTGCGAATTAGGTCACTAAGATAATGGTTAGCAATACAACTTGGAGTTATCAATGACCCGAGGCTGTATTTTCGTGCACAAACATGTTTCTTTTCCAAAGCTTTCACTTGCCAAGTTAGTTCATTTCCCATCCAAGACGCCCAACATCTAAATGGACACTTATTCTCATCATTTTTTTTTGCCACAACGTACTAATATCCTAGAACGATCACACTTGGCAAACCTCAATTGGTATCCATTAGCCACCGCATAATTTGTTAAACAAAGCTTGAACTGTTCCGGGCTTTCGTATTTTTCCCCCAAGTGTGGTTCCATCATATTCCAAGGGATCCTAGGGTTGTGTACAAGAAATTGGTCCCCAATTTGTTGATCTTTATGCTCTCCTTGGTCATATTCTTCATCTGAATGGGTCAATTCAGCATCATCAGATGATATTTCAGGCAATTCCACTTCACCTTGTACCAAGTCATTCAAAAAAGGATCCCATATTGTTTTGTCCATTGAAGAAGGAACATATTCTTCTTCATCAAACTCATCATCTGTTCCATTCACACCCTCCGTATAAACTTCACATAATACATTTGAACTTGAAGCCATAGTTTTTGGTTAAAGCTTCCTTGAAGAATCAATGGAAACAACAAAAATAAGAACTAGGGGTAAAAGACGGTTTGATGTTCAGATTAAGCATGATAGAAATGATCGATTACCTTTTTTTTCGTGTGATTAAGCAACAAGTTTCCCGCCACTTCCAAGAAGCTTTCCCTCCTGTACGTAGCTTTCCCTTTTGTTTTTTTTTACAGAATGACCGCTATCAGGTTAAAAGAGAACGAATGTAGTCCACGTAGACTAACAAGAACGGGTAACCTAGGGTTACCGGATAAAAGAGATAGATTACACGGTTTTTGAAATAATAATGGTTAAATTGTACCAATTGATAATATAAGGGTTTTTTTTAAGCGGTGGAGTATAATAGATAGGGTTTTTGTGTGGTTTTCCCTATTACCATCTTAGGTCCGATATTGCTATAAAACCACTCCTATTCGTTAACACCATTTATAATCACACTGATTATAATCATAGTAAAGGTGTACCTAATGACTAGTAAAAGCTGAATTTAGAGCTTCCACAATATGAGATGTTTTTAGTGGGGTTTTTTCATTAAAAAACTATAAGGAAAAAAGCTTGATGTATCTCCTATAATAGTAGAGTTTTTTGAAATTGTGTTTTATAATATGTTTTTATATGCTGTTTAGTTGCAATGGGTTGAGAAAAATTGGGATCCACATAATCATCGAAAAAGCTCATAAGAAAAGCTTGTTATTTAACAAACAATTTGAAAAAACTTTGATTTTAAAAAGTCCCTTCAAGTTTTTTTCAAATTTTAAAATCTTTTTGGTTTGAAAAAAATCTTAAAAAGCTTCTATTGTGGATGCTTATAGAATCATACGATATTTGGTGGTATCTTAAATTGCGAATTTTATCCCAAATTGTGTATATGAAGAAGAATACATGAAGAATATCTGGGATACAAACCTATTTAACTTTAACTTTACATGGATTACATATTTGTATGAGACAATTAGACAAGTATAAAATACACGACCGTGTAAACATCAAGGAAATCCTTATTCCACCTATATGGAAAAAGAAACTTACAAACACGATCTACATCTAAATTTATCCTATATTACTGATTTATATAAAATGCATCTTGCCAAAACCGAAACGCATTTGTTTATTTGTTTTCATAAGGAATTTCTCCTATAAAAAGCTTGTCATTATCTCTAATCACTTCAACTGAATCAATCTCTGCTCCATCTTCATCTGTAACGACTGCATTTGTAGCATCAAATCCAAACTTTTCACCTTCAAACATAAAAAAGCAAAACTTTAATTATAGCATTTCTTTCAGAATCCTCAAAGCATATGCACAAACTACAGATATATATACCTGCAATAATCTTGAGCTCCATTAACGAACTTGGCACCTTAATAAGTTTCCCAGCCTCTGTACAACAATTCTTCTTCCTCACCATCGGAAGCCCTCTGTAAATACTAACCCTACCAACAAATTGTCCATTTGAATGTGATCTTCCCAAAATACCCTCCTCCCCTCTCCGGGTTTCCACCACCGGCTCCTGATCCGGCATCATGATTCGGTACCCAACCTCTCTTTTTGCCACGAAATCCTTCAAATTTTCTGGTGGAATCTTGTTCTTGAGAGAGTGATCATTCACATCAGCACCATTCATCACGAGTAGCTTTACCATTTCAATGTTGTTTTCAGATACTGCAATTTGGATAGCTGTTGATCCATGGTGGTCCTTTGAGTCTACAAGAAGCCCGTGTTTCAACAGGCCTTTCATCACGTTTAGATTGTTTCTCTTTGATGCCATGCACAGAAGCTCGCCAGCTGTACATGGGTCTGAAATCGAAGCCCAATGGTATAGGATTCGGAATATTGAATGGTGCTTTGTTGCTATGGCATCCCATAGTGCAGTGTTACCTTCCATATCTGTAATATACATATTTCATATTTACATGTTAAGTGTTAACTAACTCCTCATTTTCAAACTAAAAAGCTTGCAAATATTCTTACACAACCATACCTCTGAGGTGTATGTTACATGCATGCTTCAGAAGAACCAAAACACATTCTTCATGCCCTTTAGATGCTGCGATGTGCTGATGCAAACAAAATTTAAAAAAAAAAAGAAAAATCACATTAGAAGTAAATTTATGATGTTTTTGGGTAGAGAAGGATTAGTAGATTACCAAAGGGGTTCTTCCTTTTGAGTCGCTGATATCGGGATCAAGCCTTGCCTTGAGAAGTTCATCAAGAAAAGCTGCATTTCCTGTGCCTGCAATAGTAAGCAAGTTCATCGACATGTTTGGATCTCCATCTCCATCTTCTTCACCACTTTCCAACAATAAGTCATCCAAATCCAGATCTTTAAGCTTCTTGTGATGCTGCAAAGTCACAATCAATATTTCACGACACTTGCATTATGAAATAAATGCCCATCCTGTGTTATGTTATGTCTTGTACAATACAACTTATTATGTCATTAGCAAACCTGAAGAAAGTTTTTGAGGATGGAGACGTTGTCGGGTTGTTTGGTCTGCATTGCTTCAATGAGAGCGGTGGTTTTGAGGCGCAAGAGTTGGCTCAGGGTTTTGGTTCGGTAAGTGTAAGACTGTGGCCTGCAGCAAAGTGCGCCGACTTCACCAAACATGTCACCCGAACGTAAAACACCCAAAACTTGTTCTTTCTCCATTGGATCACACTCTATAATTTCCACTTCACCAGATACGATTATGTACACGTCATCAGGTGCCTCGTTTTGTATTATTACATCTTCTCTCGGTGGTATGTATTCTGCCTTCATATCCGCAACCTATTGAAAGTTAAATAGCTTGATTTTAGATTGAAAAGTTTCGAAATTTATGCAAATTCTGGGTTTTCAAAGTGAGAATTTGACTTGAAATGTCAAAATTAAGGGATGTTGATGTTACCAGAAGCAAGAGAATTTCTCGGGAGACACCCTCGAACAGATAGACTTTTTCAACCGTTGGTAGAAATAGATGCTGTCTAATGCTTGTGCATATGGTTTTCGGAAGCTGCTCGATTAATTGTTGTTGATTCAAGCTTTCGGCTTTAAATCTCAAGCACATGTACGCGAGTATCTGTTCTTTAAGTCTCTTCGGCAAACGATTCCGACCGACGAAACTTGATGCTGCTTCGATGCTGTTTCTCTACAAAAGAACAAATGTGATTCAGTTTTGTAACAGTTTGACTTTTTGGTCAAACCATGTACAGGTTCTAGAGTGAAACAGAAGAAGAATGTCATGTGAAATTTGACTTACGAATTCCATGGTGCGACGAGTGCCTTCCACTACTAAATTAGTCATGTTGCCGATAATGTAGGCGGTGAGGCCAAGATTGAAGAGCATGTAGAAGATGATAAACACCATCTCTGCTGCGTTCTCTGCGTGGAGATCACCGTAGCCGACGGTGGTCATGGTGGTTATAGACCAATATATGGCGGAGACGTATAGGATGTAAAGATCCGCTTCCCTGAAATTCGGGTTCATTGACCCGATCCATGTTCTTCCTTCATGTGGGTATAACACTGCTAGCAAGTAGTAGATGCAACCAGCACAATGTACCAAGAACAGAGTCACCTGTAACACACCCATTTAAGAAATTTTACACTTAAATCCGAAATTATTGATCCAAAAATGTAGTGATTTTGTAATTGATTGACTTACACAGAGAAGCCTGGCACATCTGACCCAGAAGTAGTTGAATCGTATGTCCTTTTCAAGCCTGCGATAGTAATCGTAAGCATCAATGGAAAGTTACTGTACGATTCTGGATTGACAATCGATCTAACCTGGTAAAAAACTGCTTCACGCGGCGGAGACGCCAAAACCGGAGCAAACCCAAGACGACGTACGGGAGACCCATGCGGTGTTTTCCGGTGAATAAGTACGATAGCAACTCGAACGGCAGCGTCGATGCCAAATCCATCACAAACCATGTCGATAGGTACCTTCATTTCCCCCAATAAACGAATCGAATCAATACGAAATGGATGCAAAATTGTAATGCGATAGATAGATACCTGGTGGCGATGCTTTTAGGGTCACGAACAAGGAGATGTGTGACGGGGTCAACGTAAGCAACAATGAAAGTCAAAACAATGTCGACGGCGAAGAAAAAATCGACGATGGAGTCAGCAATGTAGAGTTGTTTATGAGTTTGTGCAGAAGATTTCAGGAACGCAACTTCAAATGGGTATGTCCAAGCCGAATATATTACCATTACCACCATTAATGTCTGCCAATACCTGTAATTATTTTTATATTGTTACTATAAAAAGGTTACAACTATTTTAAGAAACTATACACTAACTAATTTAGCTTTTTTTAAGATATGAATTGTACCTATATTTGGAGTCCATAGGTGATATGATAATGCTGGATCTTGAGGGAATATGATTTTGTATATATGAAACACCCAGTGGAGGGATCATAATCTTTGACAAGCTCCTCAAATTCATAGGTTCTTCTTCTTGATCTCTCTTTTCTTCTTTCTTTTTCCTCGATTCTTTATATCGATCTTTCATCTTTTGATTGTTTGATGCTGTAGCATGCAAAGTGTTGTATACTGTTGGGAAAGTTGGTTGCTTTATTTCCATCTTTAGATCTAAGAGTTCGAGAGACTCTAGTCTAGACGTGTTGTAAGAACACGTTACACAATGTTATGACTTATGAGGCATGAGTTGAGTTCCTGAAAGAAAGAATCTTGACACTTAAGTAATAATATATAACAAATAAGGCATGAAATCTAATAGTATGATCTTCTGTTTCTTGTTTAATATTACAACATGAAGCTTAGCTATATAAAAGAGAATAAAGTGTTTGATAAGAACCTCAAGATAAGGTTACATGATTCGGGTTGGTTTCACCATCTTTTTGGTGGTGGTGTACTGGTGGTTGTGGCGGCGATGGCGGCGATGAGAGGGAGTTTGTGGTGGTGGTGGTCCTTTGGAATTATTCCATGTGAAATTGAGGAAGAATTGTGTTGTTATGAGATCACCTCAAAGGGATTGATGTTTTTGTATTTTCATGTGACAAGGTGCAAAATGAGTGGAGTAGAAGAAGAAGAGTGGCCATTACGAATTTAATTGACGATGACCTTGATCGGTTGACCCGGACCCGGACCCATTTCTTATCTTATAGTAAGGCATCGTAACACATGATGCCACCTCCTTAAAATTGTTGGTCCATACTTTGCACTAAAAGAGAATAACTATTTTAGTGATGTTGTTTGAAGTTTTTTGCACTCCACGCCTTGTATTTTTACACTTTTGATACATAATTTATCTAAATTTTGTTAATGTTAAAAAGCATTTAGGATATTTGACTATTAGCAAAAGTTTGTTATTAAGTTATATGTCAAATCAGATGTTACTTTATTTAAATACCAGAAAGAGCAATTAGAGCAAAAGCCATACCACCTCATAGGTAATTTAATTAAATAAAATTATAAAAAAAATAAAGTGTTGGTGATGCAAATATCAATTTTGTGTGGTACAAAGATTAATAGTACCTAACGACATTCAACTTGAAATGTCTTGTAAATGTCGGCTGTTTAATTTTAAAACCAAAAGTAAATAAATTATTTTTATTCTCCACAAGATTGATATTTGATGGACGTGAATATATGTAGCGGTCGAGTTGGATAGGTTTTCGTTATAAAATGAATTATGTTACAAATAAAAAAGACGGATAATATCAAATAAAATGAAACCTTTAACATTTGATGTGATATAATATTAAATCATTCGTTCCTTAGATACATTTTATGTTTATATCATTGTATTGCATTTATCCTTTAAATTCATGCATGTTTATCATTTTCGGGATATTTTGTGCAAATTGGTTGGATTGGGTTATTTATGCGAGTAGGGACATTGGAAGCTTGGAACATGATTGGGGTGGGTCAAGTTTGATGAAAAACGGTTTTGGAACAAAGAGTTGGAAAAACCGAGTTTGGACATATTTAACAGAAGGTTACAAAGACTATGTGTATTTGTACTAGCATTTCATACGATCATGTAAATGGAAGAGAAGCAGAAAAAAGGCAACTTACTTTTGGATTCACACAGATTGTGTGATTTACAATTGTATTTTATACCAGTTGTATGTTTGGGTTGTATAACAAAAAAGGTAACAAATTTTCGATAGACGATAGGAAATAAAAGAGGCCAGTCTTCTTTAATGATCACACGTCGTTTGATTCTCAACTCATTTCACTCTCAACTCATTTCACATGGGTCATGTGTTTGGTTAGAACAGTTATTAAGTAATTTTCCAGTTTCGTAAACAAGAACGTAATGAGTCGAAGCGTACGTATCCACAACTCCGCCTGATCCATGAAGTTTATAGAAAACGTCATTTTCACTTTCACATAAGTCGAACAATTTCTTTTCTTTCAAAAAATAAATACGAGTCATTTATAATAACATCTAAGACATAGATCAAGCGTGAATCTCATGTAGAAATGTACATTAATACATGCTTATGAGCGAGGGGGACACCTCATGGGTACATAGTCGGGTTGTTCAAGAGTCAATTTTTGAGGTGGGGTCAATCTGCGATAGTCATGTGGTCGTGTTTCAATAGCAAAAAGTTAGGGACCATTGGGTTGGGTAGGGCTAAAAGTGTAAGCTTCGTCTTTACCAATAAGGCAATAATTATAATCAGGAATTTAATTATTGATTATTGTTGAGTGAACTTTAATATGTTAAAATTAATTGATATGCCCTTACTTCAATAACCGATTTAAATTACTGTATAGTTTTATATATTCTCAGAATATATTTGGATCTTAAAATTATATAGTAACATTAAATTTAATAGTTTTTATAGTATAGCATATTGAAAATGTTTAACTCGGCATTTAGGTCATGTCGACATAAGAAAACAAGGAAATGAGCAAATCAAATAAGGAGATATGCCTCGGATTTCTAGTAAATTATAAAATAATTAATTCAAAGCAAACATTAACAGTGACTTCCACTGTGACAATAATTGTGGAAGTGAACAAAGATGTGGTATACCACATCCGCACATTGGAGGAATGCATCCATCAAGAAAGGTTAAGATTATAAAAAAAAAACAAATAAAAATCACATCCAACTCAATGACTGTTTTTAAGATTAATTACTTGATAAGAAACTATTTTCAAATACATAACTTGTTACTTTAATATTGTAACAACCGTCACTTGAGGTAATAACTATTAAATATTTCTTAATTAATTGTTGGGCTAAGTGCTAATAGAAGGACCAAACTGAGTGGACTTGTAGTGAGTGGGCCGAAGGCTTGGGCCGCCCATAAGACGTACGCTGGGCGTAGCCTTGGTGTACGCGGGGCATAGAGAAACATTGGATGCGGGGGCACATGCACGTACGCGCAGCGTACCAAGGAGTACGCGCATCGTACGTGAGCAGATTCCAAAACCCTAATTTTTAGGGTTTAAGCCATATAAATACCACATTATGACTCAAACCCTAGCCTCCTTACCAGCCCCTCATTCTCGGAAACCCTGGATAGCCTCCCTTTCTCATTCTTGTGTGTGTTTTGGTTTTGTGAAGCTTGTTTGGAGATTAAAAGCTTGAAAGAAGGAAGGAGAAGATAATGAAGAGGAACTTGAGTATCTTGAGCTCATAGATCCATGATAACATCAGCTTTTGGGACTCATTGGAGGTATAAAACTTTAAACTTTCTCTTTGAATGCTTAGATCTAGTATAGTGTTGTTTTGGGGTCTTTTTAGTTCCAAGAATGGACCTTTATGACTCAAGTTCGTTTCTAGGCCAAGAGGTGCCACTATTAGTGATATTCAGGTCCCATAAGCAGTAAAGTCTTGATCTTTAAGGTCCTTTTGTGACCATGCATGAGTTTGGAGTCATTTCCATGGAGTTAGTTGCTATTTTCCAAGTTTGGTCTCACTTGGTGGGTTGCAAGCCACCAAGTAATCGACTTTATGGGTTAAGACGGATTATTGGACTCAGATCTATAATTTAGACTTAGTGTCTTAAGAGATTAAGCAGTTTTGAAGAAAATGGCTTAACAGAGTAGTACGATGGGCGTACACGCCAGTACGCGCAACGTACAAGCCATGCAAGCTGTACGCGTAGCGTACAGAGGAGTACGCTCAGCGTACTCTCAGATCTTGGGCTTTGTGACATTTAGGCATCAGTTTGGGCCAATCTTTGGGCTTAGCAGATGTTGGGCCGAAATGGGCCATCAGAATTCAGATAATGGACCAAGGACATGTTTGGGCTTAAGGAAAGACCCATTTGAAGTGTTGGACCCAATTTAGAAAATTAGGCCATTAGTGGGCCTTTAGTGGGCCAATAGTGGGCTGGGAAGAATAAGATGGAAATGGGCCTTGGGTATGGTTCATATTAGACCAAGGGGTAAAATGGTCATTTTACCCTAAGAAGTATTATGGATTTTAACTAAGTGTTGTTATGGTAGCCGGGGAGTCATCGGAGCAGCTGTAGAGATTCCTTCCAGTGATATTCGACATTCAGCTTTATGAGGTTAGTTACCTTCCAGTAGAAGTAGGTCTAAGGCCACAATGCCGACCCACTAGTAGGAGTTGTCTGTTAGATGATTGTCTTTGTGATAATTGTCTAGCATGCCACTATCTGTTATGTTATGTGCTAGTATGGTATGATGTTATGTGATAGTGGTAGTAGGGGGAATAGTCCTTGTATCAGTCGAAAGGACCAAAGGGGTTGGTCGGGCACCCCGGTATGCCTGACAATATGATTATGTTATGTTGTTATATGGTAGTAGTAGAGGGTGAAATAGTCCCCGTAACCGGTTGAAATAAACCAGAGGGGTAGGTCGGACACCCCGGTATGTCTGACAGGGGTAGGTTAGGCACCCCGGTATGCCTAGCAAGGGTAGGTTGAGCACCCCGGTATGCTCAGCAGGGTAGGTTGAGCACCCCGGTATGCTCAGCAGGGTAGGTCGGGCACCCATATATGTCTGGCAGTATGTTTATAGTATGGTATGTGGTATGATGGGGGAACTCACTAAGCTTTGTGCTTACGGTTTTCAGTTTTTGTTTCAGGTCCTTCTTCTTCAAAGGGAAAGGAGCCGACACGGTAGCAGTGCATCACACACAAGATTTCCGCACATAAGATTATTGGGATTTGTACTCTGATATTATTATGATATGGTTTTGAGACACTTGATCTATGGTTTTTATGAAATGAATTACTTGATGATGTTTTTATAAATTGTTTTATGAATCGCTATTTTAAAATGAAAATTTTTGGTCTTGAATTTTGGGATGTTACAAATATATTTGTAGATCGTATATTTGTCAAATAAGTTGTATATTTTTAAGGTGAACCAGGCCCTTGGTTCCTATTTGAAGCTAATGACGACTCACGAATGATTGCTCAAGAGACTAAACTTGCAAGTTGCAACAAACCATCGGCTATAATATCGATATCCAAAAAGAATACAACAAACCCAAATGATACCATTAGGGATAACCAGATCGCCCGAATCCACAAAAAAAGAGACATCATGTATTTTCATTATGGTTGGAGTTTGCAAATTTCTTATTACAAACTCTCTCTCTCTCTCTCTCTATATATATATATATATATATATATATATATATATATATATATATATATATATATATATATATATATATTAGAAATGCAATACATCTTTTAAAACATACCAAGCAGACATTGTCATTCGGACGTGCATTTTTTATGTTGTGATAATACTGTTGTTGTTGTTGTTGTTGTTGTTGTTGTTGTTGTGTGTGTATATATATATATATATATATATATACACACACACACACACACACTACAAGAAAAAGGGGTATCAGAGACTGACATAATAAGTCTCTAATGGTCAATAATCAGTATCTGATGCGAATCGGGGATTGATTTAGCTAGTCTCTAATACATAGTCCTAGATAGTCGATTTTTTATGTATCTAGGACTGAAATTTAGTCCCTAATACATCAAAGTATCAAAGACAAAAAATCAGTCTTTGATAATATCCCATTCAGTCTCTAATTTGTTTTCTTTAAATCCCCGATTTCATATCATATCAGTCCCTAATACTATCTTTTAGAGACTGAATATCAGCTATTCAAAATATATTATTCAGTCTCCAATATGTTTCATTGAAATCTCTATTTTATGTTGTATCGGTCCCTGATACTATCTTTCAGGGACTAAATATTAGTCTTTGATACGATCATTTTTAGTCCCCCAACATTTTTTCTTTTAAGGCCCCACTTATATCATATTATTCCTTGATACAATGTCATTCAGTCCCTATCCTGATTTTTGAAGGATTGGATATCAGTTTCAGATACAATGTCATTCGGTCTCTAATAATCAGTTGCAATTCTATAGTTTAAGACTAAATTTTAGTCTCAAGCTAGCATTTATAGTGACTAAAATACATAATGCATTTTGCAGTAATAAATGAAATGTATAAAAAAAGTGTACCGTAACCTAGACATCATATCCAAACTTATAACAATAAACTAAAAAGTCTAAGGAACGTGTCAATAATTAAATCATATGTAAAAAAAAGTTCTAAATTTTAGATCCAATTCACTCCCACTTGCTTCAACTTCCTTCAATAGCTTACATAACTAAATTTTGTTGAGGTTCTTTCCTTACACGCTTTGTAGAGATTAGAAATCATCATCATCACCAGGAAAAATCCACATTTTACCTACAAAATATGTAATTTTTACACAAGTTAGTATTTTCAACTTAACTTATGGAGTCTTTTATTATTAAAGAGATCAAAATATTTTAAAGTTAAACTCATATTTAATTTTACTGTATAATACTAGTTTATTCAATTAAGAGTCAAATACAAAAGTTGTGTTGAAAACAGAATGAGAGCATATGCAACTTCATTAAGAGTCAAATACAAAGATATTTATTTGGCGTAATTACCGACAAGTTGCTACCCATGTACCGAATGCATCCTCAAGGGCACAATAACATGCATAAGTTCTATGAAGATGTTTTTTTAGCCGGTGAATTCAAATGGGAATGACCATTTTTTGTATGGTTTGCCTATAAATGTATACTTATGCTAAATACGCTTTTCATTGTGGCTTATCATTCATTACAGACTTGTTGTTAAGCATCCTATTGACTTATAAAAGATATAGATACAAAAGCACACATTTATGATATATGTTGATGTATTTCATCGAGAAGAAACTGAGGAACAATTCAGGATTGAACCAGTTAACTGTTAAGTACTTTCAACTATGTGTCTATCAGGGGCGGACCTAGGGGGTCCATGGTGGCACCGACAACCCTTGACTTTTCCGGCCGCAGTGGAAAAAATTTCGAAATTTTTACTTTTTTCTACTAGCGTGCAACCTCTAACTTTCCCGTGCAACACCTACTGTGAAATCATGCGTCCGCCCCTGGTCTTGACAATAGTTAATCTAAGGGTCGTTTGATTTCAACTTACTGGCTCCGGTCAGTGCTGACTGCTGACTCGGTCAGCAGTCCGGATGTTTGATAATCTTATGTTATAGACGACTCCGTCAGCATTGCTGACCCATACCTCTTACTCGGTAAGCCCCAAAAAATGGCTGACTGGAAAATAAGAAGCCCACAACTCTTTTTTCTTTAGATACCATCGCCTCCCTCGCCGATACCTACAATGAAACATGACTCCAACAGTTGGCTGATCACCAACAACTTCTACCGGCGAGTTCACCTCCTGCCATTTCCTCCGGCGACGACCACCACAACATCGACGACACCTCCACTGCAGGTAAGATTTCCGCGTTTTATTATTTTTTTTTTTGCTTTTTTTTTCTGAACTCACAAAACCGTTACTATCTCTTGTGAAATTACTGATTTCATTCTGAAATCAAAGTTTGCATTACTGATTTCATTCTTCTTGGATTGAAATGGTTTAAAGGGTGTACATAAAATCAATTGATAATATATATTTGTGTATGAAATATGATTTTATCTATATGAACTAATGAATATATGTGTATGAAATCTGATTTTCTTTATATGAACTAATGTGTGATTTTAACATGAACAATTGTGTGCATAATATCAGATTTTAGGTAGTTGAAATCAGAAAATGTTGAATATGTTGTACATGTTTGTATGAAATTAGAAATCAGAAATTGTTATATGCTTATGAAATCAAAATTTATTTGTATGAAATCAAAATTTATGTTGTATATGTTGTTAAAAATGTGATGAAATCAGATTTATGTTTGATTTATGTTGTAAATGTGTGTTATGTGGATGGTTTATGTTTTTTTTTTGTTTACAATAGATATGACAGATAAAAGAACTAGAATTAGTTGGAAGTCGGAGATCGTGGAAAAAACCCTTTTGGAAGCGTGTATACACGAATTAACAAGTAATGGTCGGGAGGGTAGTGGTCAAAAAGCAAGCTCGTGGACTGTAGTCGCGGAGAAATTGAAAAAAGATCATAATTTTGTTGTCGAAAAAAACAAATGAAAAACCGATACAACTATTTAAAAGCAAAGTATGCAGTGTGGTTAAAACTTAAAAATAAAACCGAAAATCTTTATAATCCCGTAACGAATTCTTTTAACATGACTAAGGAAGAATGGGAAGCGAAAGCGAAGGTATATATATATATATATATATATATATATATATATATATATATATATATATATATAGAGAGAGAGAGAGAGAGAGAGAGAAGATCAAATAAGAAGGAAATTTTTGTTTTACTACTTTGATAATATATATATATATATATATATATATATATATATTATAATTAGATTATTTTGTTTTACTACTTTGATAATATTTATTAAATTTTCAAACAGGTGAACAAGTATGTAGATAAGCTGAGAAATGCACCCCTCCCTTTCCCCGATCTTTGTACTCGACTGTTTGATGGGGCGACCTCGACCGGTGTTCATAGTTGGGGTTCATCTTCGACACTAACTCATCGCAGTGAAGTCTTTACTGCACATGATTTTGAGGATACAAAGATGGAAGAGCCAGCACCTCATGCAGATACCCCCAGCTCAACAGTACCCCAACCTACTGGTGCTTCACCTGCAAGTGAAGAATCATCTGGGCGGACAAAAAACAAGGGGGGATACGAAATGGTCCCAAGGAAACCACACTTGATGATGATGTGAAAGAAGTTGGAAGAGAAATTGTCAACGCTGCACAAGCATTCACGCAAGCAAATAATATTCACAAGGAGATTGATGATTGTATGGCGAAGTTGGCAAGCTTGGAGTGGGGAGAATTTGATCCGAAATACACCACTACTCTTATGTGACAACCCGAAAAAAAAATTATTCTCGTTAAGTCAACGTTGGTCAAACTTAATCCTTCCACGGTCTTAAATTAGATGGTTTATTGGGTTATAAGTGTTGAAGCCTAGTTAACTAAGAGTATTAAGGTTTGGAAGAGAAACGCTTTTAAGAACTGAGAACCTTCGCATGCCCGCAAACTCCTCGCAGCCGTAAACCTCGCAGCCGTGAACACCGAGCCGTAAACCTGCGAGCCGTAAACCATTTCGGACCGTGAACTCCTCGGCCGCAATCACTTCTCTATATAGATAGATTTACTTCATTATTTCTTCATTTCTCACATCTTCCAACCAAGAACTCCCATTCTCTCTCAAGTATCATCAAGGATATCCTCCTTGATCTTCAAAAGTGTAAGTGATTCTTCCATATTTACTTGATATCATTTTTAATCAAGTGAAACCCTTTGATTTCATCCATGAATTCAACTCTTTTGGGTTTAGATCCTCAAATCATCATCTTTTCACCAAGAACACCAAGAAAACACACTTGTTCTTGGAGCAATGAACACCTTCAAGGCGTCCATTAAGTAAGTATCCTTTCCATACACTTGTTATCCATTAGAAACTCTTGAATCCCCATGAAACAAACACCTTTTAAGCATGAATCTTCAAGCATTCTTGGCTGTAAACCCTTCTTTGGGCCGTAAACCCTTCATAAGATCTTTGGGTGGCTGTGAACCCTTCATCCATGGCCGTGAACCCTTCACGAGATCAAGTCTTGGTCGTAAACCCTTCATAGGATCAAGCCTTGGGCCGTAAACACTTCATGTGTGGCCGTAAACTCTTCTATGGCCGTAAACACTTATAGTGTGGCCGTAAACTCCCTTCAATCAATCACATGTGATTGTAACACTTCATTTCAAGTGTGTCCTAGTCCTTAAGGTTGTTTCCCTTGCATGTTAGTGGTTATATACACTAATTATATACATATATGTATCAATATATGTCATTTAGGACTCGTTTGTGTCTCGGGACTTCATTCGTGGAACTTCTCATCCTTACTCAAATCTTCAATTGAATCACCCACATAAGGTGAGTTCATACCCTTATAATCAATCTTTTAAATGTTTTAAATGCTTTTAGGGAGGGGGGATACAAGTTGAACACAATGAAATTGTGTAAATATTTACCTGTGATAACCATCACATTAAATGATTTCTTATGCTTTTGTAAGTGATCAAATCGATTCAAAAAATCTTTTAAGTTATGTTACTTTGTTGTTTATTAAACTCCGTTTTTAAAATACGAGCATAACTCAGTAGATAATCGAGTCTTTTCTACAAATCAGGGACAGTTCAAAACAAACATACTAGTAAACTATAATAGGTATAGTTTAAGGGTTCAGTACATACTATAACTAGAATAGGAAGGAACATACTATAACTAGAACAGGAGGAACATACTATAACAAGAACAGGGAGGAACATACTATAACTAGAACAGGGAGGAACATACTATAACAAGAACAAGATAACAATAATGTGAAACCACTACTTCATGACATGGAAATATACTTGTTGTGTCACGTTTTGTAACCAGTCTGCTGGAGGGAGAGCGTGAGTTTGTGTATAGATCTATATGGGATTGACACCCCACACCTTGTTGCTAGCTACAGTGGGACTTGCAAGTCTACGGGTGACAAATGTCATACCATTTTCGACGTCTTTGGAGCGTCGTCTTTCATACTAGTCAAATCAAGCATGGTTATAACGTCATCACATTTTACCTTAATTAAACAAATTGGTTTTAAGGTAGTTGGTACTTCAGTAGTTATTTTATACAATACTACTGTATACTTTCATTTTCCCATTATATTCATATAGTGATATTCTCACATAAACGGTAATGCAAACTATTTTCTAGAAAGATAGTCATAAAACTTGGGAAAAACATACACTCTTACGAGTGATCAAGCAAACAGAACAGTCGGGTCTTGGTACATTCAGTTAGAAGGGGGCCTATAATGCTAACTTTATGATTCCTCGGTAGATACATTAAGGATATATATTAATCAGATCCGAAAAACAGTAGGATGTGTGCTTTCCGCTTCATTTCCTGTTCCTTGTTTGGTTGTGGGCTTAGAGCAGATGCACACAGTCTACTCTCTATTCGATCTTAGCTATATATATATATATATATATATATATATATATATATATATATATATATATCCCGTATACACCAAGTAATCATAGGGAGTATCAGGTATGGGTCAGATCATAACATACAAATTCAGTATACCGTTTTCTAGTACAAAAACATACTTTTCAAATAGAACATTAAGTAGGCTAAACTAGAAACTCATCCGTAAAAGGGTTTGATACACATTATTAAACCAGTATAACTTAAAGGACCTTTAGTGGTTAATTCTATAATACCTTAGTTTATACATCCGGGTTATATATAATTAATACCCGACAGGTAGTTGGATGTGTGTTTTCCGCCTTACTTCCTGTTCCTTGTTTGGTTGTGGGCTTGGGGCAGATTCACACAATTAACTGTCCATTCGATATTAGATTATATATAGCTAGTATAAACTAAGTGATTATAGAAGGAACTATTGTGGTTACCATTTTTACTAAAGGAAATATATGATTTTCTTAAAGAATGTTTTCATCAAATATAAAGAACTATTACAGTTAACTCCGTAAGTACCAAATGAATACGCCGGGGTTATCTACAATGAAGACGTAACAAACAATGGGATGTGTGACTTCCGCCTCATTTCCTGTTCCTTGTTTGGTTGTGGGCTTAGGGCAGATTCACACAATTGATTGTCTGTTTACTCCGGATTTTATATAACTTGTATCCATTTAGTACTTATAGAAAGGATTGTAGAGTCATTTTTACTTATCATTCATCATATCAGAAAATATAGGATTTTCTGGAGGAACATACGAACTTTTCTAAAAAAGAACTTACAGTTTACTTTTCGTTAAACTAATGCAAACTTCTAACACTAAAATACTTATGAACTCACTAGCTTAAATGCTGATCTACTCTTTCAGAATAACTTGTATTCTCAGGAAACTAGTAGACAGGTACACGCGCAGGGATTCAGAAGATGGAGCATAGTAGCTTCATGTTTTTTTTTGTTATTTACTTTTGGAGTCAAACTTTTGTGAATCACATACTTTGTAAACACTTTAATATTAATGCAATGGTTGTTTGTTACTTTAATTACTATGAGGCATGTGTTGTGATACTAAACATAACGTCCTCCGCCCCCGAACGTTTCTGCCGTTCCAGTTTGGGGTGTGACAGATTGGTATCAGAGCATTGTTTATAGTGAACTAAGTATATCAACCTATAAAAGATATACAACTATAAATGCAATAGGGCCGAAGTGCTCTGACTAAAAGTATATTTTAAAAATATAACAATATTTTATAAAAGTATACATACATGCTTATACATATATACATACTAAAACAAGTATCACAAGAAGAACATAATAGAAGTATTTAAAGGTTGGACACTGCGGTCAAACCTGGACAGTTATGTAATCATATCTGGGATCAATATAGCCTGATCAACTATATTCATTTAAGATATGACCGACATGTGTTTGGGAGTGATGTGGTGTTGCAACAGTCTTAAAACTTACCTAACTCTATTCAAGGGATTTCTAGATCAGAACATAAAGTTAAAATACTATAGGAGTATTTTATGATTCTATAAGACAACAACAAGTTTAAAACATACCAAGTTCATTACATTAAAATACTATAGGAGTATTTTAGGCACTATAAATAACTTATGTGAAAAACTAAAAGACCCTTCTGGTAGGTCTATAATTCAGGAGTGTATACTCCCAAGGTTTTATAGACTTAGAATTTGTGATCTATGCTCTACTTCCTGTTCCTTGTTTGGTTGTGGTTTTAGAGTAGGATCACTTATTCGAAGGTCTATTTAATCTTAAATTATATACAGCTTGTATACATTGCGCAATTATAGGAGGACCCGGTAAGGATCACCCCATAATCTTTCACTTAATCTCATAGATTCTTTAGACACTTCCATTCTCACATGACAAACCCAGATAGATGTAACCACTCCATCATAGCAGTTAGCAGAGGAGTCAAGGGGAAACAAAAAGAGATTCAAGAGGAATTTTCCAAGGAGGGATCAGCCGAAGAAACCAAAAACTTCCTATGTGTCACACTAACAAATAATAACCTTAATTGACTTAGTGAGCTAGTGATTTCACTACTCACACTATGTGTTAGGATTATTTCTTTTCATACAACCAGTAACAGATATTCAGTTCACAGAAATTCATTCGAGGATAGCCACTTCTGATTCATAAAGTTTAATTTATATAGACTCGCATTATGAATTGTTTTCCAAAACCCTATGAAAGTCAGAACCAGATACACTCAGAACTAGGATAACTTAGTCCTTCAGCTTTCGGCTTATAACCACTGCTATAGACTTATTTCCATCTCATCTGTGTATTCGTTTTAGCAAAATATGCCTCGCGGTAGACCAATAAGGCGCGTAGTCAATAGCACAACAGAAAATTCACCACCACAATTTGATCATGCTGCTCTCCAAGCAGCGATAACGGCCGCAGTGACCGCTGTTATAACTCACATTCGCGCAAGTAGTACAAGTGGAACTGGTAGCGGTACCCACTCAACTAACCCTGGAGTTACCCACGGACACCCACGGGAGTGTTCGTACAAGGACTTCATGAACTGTAAACCCAAATCCTTTAATGGAAATGGGGGAGTCATTGCTCTGATGCGATGGTTCGAGAAACCAGATTCGGTCTTCGAAATCTGTCTGTGCCTAGAAGGGAGCAAAGTTAAGTTTGTTGCCCGCACCTTCTTCGACAGAGCCCTAACATGGTGGAATAGCGATGTTAAGTCACTGACCCTATCATTGGCTAACTCGATAGGTTGGGAGAACCTAAAAGAGATGATGTTGGAAGAATATGTTGGGTTTTGAGCATTCTAACACTCCTAAGTGTACATGCAACCCTAAATACCTTGGATCTATGTTTTCTCTATTATACATGCAAATATGAACTTTCCAAGGTATTCATCCTAACTAGCATAATAACATTGATTCATATGAATATATCAATTTAGAATTACATACCTCTTTGATGTAGAATGTCTTCATGAAGCTTGAGTGCCTAGTGCCCCAAGTGTGACACCTCAAATGGTTCACACAACACCAAATACACTTGGAATAACTTGAGAGAATTGGAACACTTCATCAAATCGGCTAGCCCTTTCTCTCACACATAGTGTCCGATTTTCTCCAAGAATAAGATCATTATATAGTTAGGGTTACACCATGTAAACCCTAAATGTCATGTCCTTTCATTTCCATGATCCATAGGTACAAATACACCATGGAGCATCTTATGGGTTTTAGCCCAACTTGACAATCCATGGAGCATTAGCCCACTATATAAGTATGGATGATTTACACAATCAACCCATATATTTAATTAGTCTTCTTTTGATCACTTAATTAATACTAGATTAATTCTTGATCAATACTAATTAAATAATCTTATTAATATATTAGAACTTATAATATATTAACCAACCTTAAGTGTTATTTCTCTCATTATAGTCTATCCAAATGCATGATGCCATGCAACCCAAATGGACCATGCCGGGTCGGGTCAAGTCCTACCAATTATAGTTATGGACTTAGACATTAATCCAACAGAATATTGCCCAAGGGGAGAAGTTCAAAAGCTGGAACAAGAACTATGGGAGCATACCATGGTCGGCTCAGACATAGTGGCCTACACTGACAGGTTTAGCGACCTGGCAGCGCTATGCCCCGGGATGGTTACCCCGGAGAGTAAGAAGATAGAAAGGTACATCTGGGGTTTAACTACCCCGTCTCAAGGGGATGTACTATCTTCTAACCCAACTACATTCGATAGCGTCAAGCGCCTGGCCCATCGACTCATTAATCATGGAGTCCGCCATGGCGTGGTGGTCCCCGTTCCCGAGCCATCAAAGAGAGGGGACTATAAACGGAAGTCGGGGAAAAAGAGGAAGGACCGAACAACACAGGAACCCCCGCAGGAACAACAAGTAGTTATTGTACACGGCGCCACAACACCTGCCACTCCAGCACCTATCAGTCGATATGTTGGAACCCTCCCGAAGTGTGGAAAGTGTAACTATCACCACATCGGAGCATGTCGGGAAATGCAATGCATGGATTGCCGCAGGAAGGGGCACACTGCCCGTTTCTGCAGGGCGCCGACACAAACGATCTCCCAAGTCCCCAGAGTTGAAGAAAACCAGGCCTGCTATGGTTGTGGTGAGTCTGGGCACTACAAGAGGGACTGCCCGATAACGAAGAACTCAGGCGCGGATGGACGAATTCTGATGATCACCGCAGGAGAAACTACCCCGGAATCACCAACGAACAGCGGTACGTCTTCGAAATAAAACAATTACTTTAAAATTTTAATTTATACTTAATATAAGATTAAAATTTAGGGATATTAAAAGTAATTATAATAACTTACTCGTCTGAACAAGTCACAGCATTCATAAGAGAACTAAAGATCCGTTCAGGTAAGCTATGATGGCTTAGTATGTACATCAGGGTTGTGTATAGCTAAGATCTTGCAGGCTTAGAGTGAGTGATTCCGCCCCAGTTCCTGTTCCTTGTTTGGTTGTGGATTTAGGGCAGAGTCACTCAGTCGACCGTCTTATTCATCTATACATAACTTGTATACGCCAGGCGATCATAGAGGTACCGAGGATGATCATAATATAAAGTATCGACACTAGTTATCAAAGCACTTTCACTGTTAGTACTCGCTAATCGCGGTACAATTTGTGGCAGTGGTAATATCAATGAGGAAACAGAAACCACTAGGAAGTCTACACCGAATACATTGTCGAGCACACTCGGGATACACCATCGTATAACAAACGTTTCTTTCAAATCGGCCTAACATTTGTTTCTGTAAAGAGTCTGTTGTCATCATTCGTCATGGATTGGCGTGGTCCTCACCATACCAAGTTCATATGTTTCGAAAAACCCATCGCCTTAATCGGAAAATTAGTGAAACCTTCGTCAGTTGTGACGACAACCCGACCTAGACCTCAGTATTGTCTCTTGTCTTCTAAACCCCGAAGTACTCATGCGAGGAGTACCTTGCCCTCCGAAACCTTGACGAATGTATACTTAATAGACCTTCCCGAACTACCACTCGTCCAGCAGATCAAGTTCAAGCACAGAGGCTAAGGACGAATACAACCCACCTATCACTATTAAGTGTATACGCGAGGGTGGTATATAATTATGATTATGCAGATTTAGTATGTGTGTTTCCGCCCTATATCTTGTTCCTTGTTTGGTTGTGGACCTGGGGCAGAGTCGCACATCCGACCGTCTTAGTAATCTTAATTATATACGACTTGTATACACGAGGTGATGATAGATGGACCAAGTATGAATCCTATCATGAGCGTAAGGGCAAAGTTTCCCAGGTCTACGAGTGGATATTCTATCGTTTCAGAGGAGCACGACCCCAAGAGTACTGCTGAGAAAGGTAATTTCGGGACGAAATTCCCTTTAACGGGGGGATGATGTGACAACCCGAGTTTTTTTTTATTCTCGTTAAGTCAACGTTGGTCAAACTTAATCCTTCCATGGTCTTAAATTAGATGGTTTATTAGGTTGTAAGTGTTGAAGCCTAGTTAACTAAGAGTATCAAGGTTTGGAAGAGAAAAGCTTTAAAGAACCGAGAACCTTCGCATGGCCGCAAACTCCTCGCAGCTGTGAACACCGAGCCGTAAACCAGCGAGCCGTAAACCATTTCGGACCGTGAACTCCTCGACCGCAATCACTTCTCTATATAGATAGATTTACTTCATTATTTCTTCATTTCTCACATCTTCCAACCAAGAACTCCCATTCTCTCTCAAGTATCATCAATGATATCCTCCTTTATCTTCAAAAGTGTAAGTGATTCTTCCATATTTACTTGATATCCTTCTTAATCAAGTGAAACCCTTTGATTTCATCCATGAATTCAACTCTTTTGGGTTTAGATCCTCAAATCATCATCTTTTCACCAAGAACACACACTTGTTCTTGGAGCCGTGAACACCTTCAAGACTTCCATTAAGTAAGTATCCTTTCCATACACTTGTTATCCATTAAAAACTCTTGAATCCCCGTGAAACAAACACCTTTTAAGCATGAATCTTCAAGCATTCTTGGCTGTAAACCCTTCTTTGGGCCGTAAACACTTCATAAGATCTTGGGGTGGCCGTGAACCCTTCATCCATGGTCGTGAACCCTTCATGAGATCAAGTCTTGGCCTTAAACCCTTCATATGATCAAGCCTTGGGCCGTAAACACTTCATGTGTGGCCGTAAACTCTTCTATGGACGTAAACACTTATAGTGTTGCCGTAAACTCCCTTCAATCAATCACATGTGATTGTAACACTTCATTTCAAGTGTGTCCTAGTCCCTAAGAACACACACTTGTTCTTGGAGCCGTGAACACCTTCAAGACTTCCATTAAGTAAGTATCCTTTCCATACACTTGTTATCCATTAGAAACTCTTGAATCCCCATGAAACAAACACCTTTTAAGCATGAATCTTCAAGTATTCTTGGCTGTAAACCCTTCTTTGGGCCGTAAACCCTTCATAAGATCTTGGGGTGGCCATGAACCCTTCATCCATGGTCGTGAACCCTTCATGAGATCAAGTCTTGGCCTTAAATCCTTCATAGGATCAAGCCTTGGGCCGTAAACACTTCATGTGTGGCCGTAAACTCTTCTATGGATGTAAACACTTATAGTGTGGCCGTAAACTCCCTTCAATCAGTCACATGTGATTGTAACACTTCATTCCAAGTGTGTCCTAGTCCCTAAGGTTGTTTCCCTTGCATGTTAGTGGTTATATAAACTAATTATATACATATATATGTATCAATATATGTCATTTGGGACTCGTTTGTGTCTCGGGACTTCATTCGTGGAACTTCTCATCCTTACTCGAATCTTCAATTGAATCACCCACATAAGGTGAGTTCATACCCCTATAATCAATCTTTTAAATGTTTTAAATGCTTTTAAGTGGGGGAATACAAGTTGAACACGATGAAATTGTGTAAATATTTATCTGTGATAACCATCACATTAAGTGATTTCTTATGCTTTTGTAAGTGATCAAATCGATTCAAAAACTCTTTTAAGTTATGTTACTTTGTTGTTTATAAAACTCCGTTTTTAAAATACGAGCATAACTAAGTAGATAATCGAGTCTTTTCTACAAATCAGGGACAGTTCAAAACAAACATACTAGTAAACTATAATAGGTATAGTTTAGGGGTTCAGTACATACTATAACTAGAATAGGAAGGAACATACTATAACTAGAACAGGGAGGAACATACTATAACTAGAACAGGGAGGAACATACTATAACAAGAACAAGATAACAATAATGTGAAACCACTACTTCATGACATGGAAATATACTTGTTATGTCACGTTTTGTAACCAGAGTCTCCTGGAGGGAGAGCGTGAGTTTGTGTATAGATCTATACGGGATTAACACCCCACACCTTGCTGCTAGCTACAGTGGGACTTGCAAGTCTACGGGTGACAAATGTCATACCATTTTTGATGTCTTTGGAGCGTCGTGTTTCATACTAGTTAAATCAAGCATGGTTATGACCTCATCACATTTTACCTTAATTAAACAAATTGGTTTTAAGGTAGTTGGTACTTCAGTAGTTATTTTATACAATACTACTGTATACTTTTATTTTCCCATTACATTCATATAGTGATATTCTCACATAAACGGTAATGCAAACTATTTTCTAGAAATATAGTCATAAAACTTGGGAAAAACATACTCTCTTACGAGAGATCAAACAAACAGAACAGTCGGGTCTTGGAACATTCAGTTAGAAGGGGGCCTATAATGCTAACTTTATGATTCCTCGGTAGATACATTAGGGATATATATTAATCAGATCCGACAGACAGTAGGATGTGTGCTTTCCGCTTCATTTTCTGTTCCTTGTTTGGTTGTGGGCTTAGAGCAATGCACACAGTCTACTCTCTATTCGATCTTAGCTATATATATATCCCGTATACACCAAGTAATCATAGGGAGTATCAAGTATGGGTCAGATCATAACATACAAATTCAGTATACCGTTTTCTAGTACAAAAACATACTTTTCAAATAGAACATTAAGTAGGCTAAACTAGAAACTCATCCGTAAAAGGGTTTGATACACATTATTAAACCAGTATAACTTAAAGGACCTTTAGTGGTTAGTTCTATAATACCTTAGTTTATACATCCGGGTTAATATAATTAATACCCGACAGGTAGTTGGATGTGTGTTTTCCGCCTTACTTCCTGTTCCTTGTTTGGTTGTGGGCTTAGGGCAGATTCACACAATTAACTGTCCGTTCGATATTAAATTATATATAGCTGGTATAAACTAAGTGATTATAGAAGGAACTATTGTGGTTACCATTTTTACTAAAGGAAATATATGATTTTCTTAAAGAATGTTTTCATCAAATATAAAGAACTATTACAGTTAACTCCGTAAGTACCAAATGAATACGTCGGGGTTATATACAATGAAGACGTAACAAACAATGGGATGTGTGACTTCCGCCTCATTTCCTATTCCTTGTTTGGTTGTGGGCTTAGGGCAGATTCACACAATCGATTGTCTGTTTACTCTGTATTTTATATAGCTTGTATCCATTTAGTACTTATAGAAAGGATTGTAGAGTCATTTTTACTTATCATTCATCATATCAAAAAATATAGGATTTTCTGGAGGAACAGGCGAACTTTTCTAAAAAGAACTTACAGTTTACTTTTCGTTAAACTAATGCAAACTTCTTACACTAAAATACTTATGAGCTCACCAGCTTAAATGCTGATCTACTCTTTCAAAATAACTTGTATTCTCAGGAAACTAGTATACAGGTACACGCGTAGGGATTCAGAAGATGGAGCATAGTAGCTTTATGTCATGTTTTGTTATTTACTTTTGGAGTCAATCTTTTGTTAATCACATACTTTGTAAACACTTTAATATTAATGCAATGGTTGTTTGTTACTTTGATTACTATGATGCATGTGTTGTGATACTAAACATGACGTCCTCCGCCCCCAAACGTTTCCACCGTTCCGGTTTGGGGGTGTGACATCTTATGTTATTTGCTAAAACTGTGGGTAATAGGAAAATTAGGTTGCGTCTTAACTTGTCGACTTGTGAGTCGTGGGTAACAAATGCGGGAAGAAAGTTTGGATTAGTTGTTTGACTTTAGTATGTGATGGTTTATTGTTTGACTTTAGTATGTTATGGTTCATTGTTTGACTTTAGTATGGTATGGTTCATTTGATGGATTTTTATGTTTAGAGTTGTTATGTGTTATGGATTATTTTGTTAGGTGAAGTTATGATATATGAATTTATATGTTATGGAATGTTATGTGTTTAGTATTTACATGTTATGGTTTGTTATGTTATGGATTGTTATGTTACTAGGTGTAAGACCCATGTATTACATGAGTTCATTTACAAAAACAATATATGAAATTCTAAACATTTAAGAAGTTTGAATTTATAAGAAAAATTAGGAAAATATTGAATTATTAAAATTAAAGTTTTTTCTTTTTTAAATTTAAACAAATAATTTAGATAAATAAATAAAGTAAACTAATTGATTTTAATTTAGAAATTTAGAAATTAGAAGGAAAGTCAATTAATGAAATTGAAATGCATTTATTATTATATTTATTGCAATTAATACATTTAATTAAATATTATGTGAAATTTAATTAAAATGAAACAACCACAAAATGCCATGTGGAAAAAAAATTAATTCAAAATAACCACAAAATGACATTCGGCAAATTGAATAAGAGTGACAAATAGAAAAAAAAAATCATTCCTTTATTAGAGAGGATTGATTGTTATGTTATTGATGTAAATGTAATTTGTATTTGACATTTAACAAGTCACATGGATAAACTAGGTGACTTCTTATATTTCCTTATATTCTCGTGGTATTGGTTGATGTTGGTTCGGCAAAGGCAAAGAATAATTAAAAGAATAAGCGCTAGCAAACCGGTAGCAAAGGGGCATGTGTATACGCAAGATTTGATACACGGATGTCCTATACAATGTTACGATATGATGCGTCTTTCACAAGATGCATTTGTACTATTATGCAATCATTTTACACAAAGAAATTGGTTGTAATGTAATATGACGATAAGTGTAGAAGGGAAGATGACTATGTTTTTACATGTTATAGGACATAATGAACGTTTTCGAGCGGTTAAAGAAAGATTTCATCACTCCATACAAACGATTTATCAATGTTTTCATGAGGTCCTACGTGTAATGATGTGTTTTGCAAGAGAAATTATAGTACCAACCTCTTCTACTCCAGTAAGAAATACCTCAGAACGACATAGACGGCTAATACAAATATTTCCCGGAGCAATAGGTGCACTAGATGGAACACTTATACATGCAGTTGTGCCCGTTGATCAACAAACTCGCTATAGGGGAAGAGGAAAAGGTGAATGTTATCAAAATGTAATCGAAATTTGTGATTTTGATATGCTATTCACCTTTGTATAGGCTAGATGGGAGGGCATATCACATGATTCTAAAGTTTTGAAAGAAGTTGCATTTAATCCGACTTCTAGATTTTCATTCCCTCCACCAGGTTTGTAATTTTTCTATAAGTTTTATTATCTATATTATTTATATGATATATTTGTCAATCATCAACAAATAAATATTACCTTTGTGATGCCGCATACACCAACACCCGTAGATTTATGGCTCCCTACCGCAATATTAGGTATTGGTTAGCCGATTTTCGAAGAAACAAAGCTTTAACTAAGGAAGAAAAGTTCAATCATGCTCATGCACAACTTAGAAATATCATTGAACGTGCTTATGGTGTATTGAAGGTGATATTTCCAATTTTAAAACAAATGGCTCCTTATCCTTTTCCAGTGCAAAGAGACGTAGCCATTGCTTATGTTGCGGTACATAATTTTATAAGGAAATACAATATTCAAGATGACTTATTTACGAGCTTTGAACAAAACACTATGTTTACTCCTGATGTGGAAGGTGGAGGAAGTGAGGGACAAAACATATTAGGCATAGAATGGGGTTAAGAAGTCGTTGACTATATGACTACTTTGTGTGACCAGATTGCTAATCAGTTACTTTCAAATGGTTCGAGTTAAATGATGTACTTTTTTATTATGTATGACAATTTGTATTTGGATTTCGTATTACACTTTGTATTTGAATTTTAAATGATGTATGTTTAATTTGGATTTTATGTGATAATTTGTATTTTTATAAATATTTTATCCAACACAAAGGACAACACAAGGGTAATATGGTCTTTTTTATCATTCAGCACAATCAGTCAGATAAATAATCAAACAACATAAACTCAGTCAGATGTGGACTCGGTCAGCATTTCTAACCCAGTCAGCTCTAACCCAATCAACAACTATCAAACGACCCCTAAGCTTATTAAAAGTTTTGACTAAGTTGTGTGGATCAAATACAAGGAATGGTCTATGCCCAAATGACAAAAGCACAGTTTATATCTACATCTATATTAAACTTTTATGTTTTAACCAACACATTGACATTAACCAAACCTATTAAATTTAACCAGATCCGATTTTTTCCTTTCATACTTGACATGCAAATGTTGTAAATTTTTTCCAGTTAAATGCCTTCAATAGGTATTAAAAAGCGTCGATTTTTGGTTATAAATTCATATAAATAACAGAATATATATTGACTATTAAGTTTCTCCACTCCTAATAACAGTCGTTTGCAAGTAATTTTTACAAAATCAATACTAAGATTGTATTTAATCACCAACAAAATTCATAATTTCCTCTTTCCTAGTTTAGTCCTGACCTATTCTTCACAATGAAAAAAATACTCAATTTACATAACTGATGTCTTGATAACAATGTCGGAACAGAGAATTCACGAGCAACATGAAATTCAATAGGAAATGTGTAACCAACGAATCAAGATAGAACACGGTTAGTTACCTCAAATCGATGAAGGTTTCACAAATAACTGTACTCGTAGCACTTAATTTTGATTCTCGTCGATCTCCTTCGATTGCAGTTCTGTCTCCTATGATATTGATAGGATTTAATGTCGTCAAACCGTTCCACCTATAGATTCTAGAATTACTGATTTAGGGAAGTGATTCTTATCTCGTTGATTCCGGGAGTTGATTTGATTCAATTAGGTGACTTTGATTGAAATTTATATGCATGGATTCTTTCCTTTTCTTTCCTTTTAATTTTATTATTTATTTTAATTTTGTTTAATTTGCTTTAAATTGTTGTTTTAGGATTCAATTTAAACTTACATAGCACTAAATCCTCTCACGGTGTTAAATTTAATTAATGTTTCAAATTAAATTTGTTATAGCTTTAATTTTAATTTTTTATTTGTTTAATAAGAATTTCAATTTTATTTGTTTCATGTTTATATTAAATTTAACTTATTTAATTACGGTGGTAGAGGAGGCTGTGGTGGTTGTGATGACAGTTGGTGTTAGAGGCGTTGATGATTGTGGTTGTAGATGGGATAGAGGTGCCATAGTTGGTGGTTATGGTCATGGTGACGATGATGTGGGTGGGGGTGGAGGTGAAAGAGGTAGTGGTAGTGGTAGCAGAGGTAGTAGTGTGGAAGGAGGCAAAGGTGGTGGTGGTGGTGGTGGTAGTGGAGGTGGTGTCTGATGGGGTGGAGGTTGCAGTGGCAACTGTGGTAGTGGCTGAGGGGGTGACATCAGTGGTAGCGAAGGGGGTAGAGGTTGTGGTAGTAACAATGAAGTTAGTTATAGTGGATGGGGTGGAGGTGGCATAGGTGGTGGTCGTTTTGGAGGAGGTGGATGTGAAGTTAGTAGTGTTGGTGATGGTGGCGGGGGTGTTGGTGGTCAAGGGATGGAGGGGAGGTGATAGAGGTGGTGGTGATGGCTCTGGTGGTAGAGGTGATGCTTGTGGTGGATTTGGTGATGATAACGGTGTTAGGGAAGGTGATGGTCATGGAGGAGGGGGGTTGAGGTGGTGGTGGTGATAAAGGTGGTGGTAGTGGTGATGGAGGTGATGGTGGTGGAGAGGGCAGCGACATAGGTGTTGGTAGTGGAGGTGGTTTTGGAAGAATGAGTGTAGGTGGTAGTGATGGTGGTGGTGGAGGTGATAGTGGTGGTGATGGTGATGGTTACAGATGTATCGGTGGAGGTTGTAGCGGAAACAACAACAAAGGTGGTTGTGATGGTGGAAGGGTGGAGGTGGTGGTGGCGTTGGCGATGGAGGTGACAGTTGTAGTGGTGTCGGCAGAATAGATCCTTAATTATAATGTAAAATAGTGCATGTATATTAGAGACTTATATTCAATCTTTTGAAAGTTTCCCTTCACATTCCAAATTTACTACAATACTTTCAAAGACTAAAATTCAGTCCATAACAAGTTCCTTAATTAAAATAAAAATGGACGCAAATTTATTAGAGACTAAAAATTGGTCTATAATAAGTTCCCTCTAAAGTCAAAATTGGCGGTAGTCTATTAGAGACTAAAATTTAGTATTTTGAAAGTTTCCCTCCAAATGCCAAATTCGAGCAATTCTACCAAAGACTAAAATGTAGTCTCTAATAAGTTCCCTCCAAAGTCAAAATTGGCAGTAGGCTATTCGAGACAAAATTCAGTCCCTAATGTGTTTTACTAAAAACCTAAACTGACGCGAACCTACTAGGGACTGAAATTCAGTCCCTAATAAACTTCCATCCAAAGTCAAAACTATCTCTAGTTTATGCGATATTGAAATTCAATCTCTGATGCGTTTCCCTCCAAACCAAAACTGCCACAAACCTATTAGGTACTAAATTTTAGTCTTGGATAGGTCTAGCTAGTCTTAGATTATTCATACATTAAAATCAGTCCTAGATAGTAACTGGGACTGATTCATCAGTTCCAAATACATGGTGTCCAATACTGATTAATCGGTCTTTGATAGTTTGGTCACAGAAGACCATTTTTCTTGTAGTGATATATATATATATATATATATATATATATATATATATATATATATATTATAAATGCAAGACATTTTTTAAAACATATCAAGCGGACAATGTTATTCGGACGTGCATTTTTCAATGTTGTGATAATGCAATTGTAACACCCGTTTTCCAGAATGGATCGATTTAGGGCATAAAGGAGTCAAAAGCATGGTTTTTGGGGAAAACTGGGTGTCACGACGTGACCATATGGTGGTTACGACATGACGAGTTAAATGGGAAGTGTGTATCCGGAAGCATGTCACGATGTGACATGAGTATAGTCACGTGTGAGGAGGGCTGCAGACCAAGCCCATAATCTTTTAGGGTTTCCCTTTTATTTAAACCTCATTAACTCAAATTTAGGGTTCATTATCAACCTTCATCAATCTCAACCCTCTGAAACCCTAACCTTAATCCCTCTTGGTGGTTCTTGGTTCATTTTGGTGGTTTTGATACTCTTTGAAGGAAGCAAAAGGAGATTCGGTGCAAAGATCAAGCAGGCAAAATTCTCATCTTGAATATAAACTTCTCGACCATTTGTAAGGATTCAAGCTTCCACATTTGTAACACCTGGTTTTAGTGATGTCCTAATTTCGAGACTTCGGGTCGGAATTTGATGAAGTGATGGTGTTGGGCTTCAAAGGAATATGGTTTAGGCTATTTTCGGATGTTGGTAATGTTGGATTAAGTGATTAATGCCCTCGATTTGTGCCTTGAAGCAAAGGATAAAATTGCAAAGGTGATATCTCGGGTTTCTTGCATGAATTAAGGATATTAGTTCGATATGTTTTTAGTCGAAAGTAACTATATAAGATTGTAGAGCTCGTCAATATCTTTTCATGCATATGAATAATGCCAAAAACGGAGTTGAAACGAGGAAGTTATGGCTGTTTGAAATTGAATTGGAAGATGGGGGTTTTGCACTACGCACGACGTATATGCCGAAGGAGGAGTGTGTTTTTAAGGATCTACGCATGGCATAAATTAAGCTATGCATGTCATAGTTGCTGCTGACCAAAACCCAAATCCTCAGGTTTTGGGCACTATTTAAGGGCTCTAACTTCTAGGAACCATCCCCATTGCATTCTTGAAGAAGGAGTCTATTGGAGAAGCAAGTGTGAGCTACAAGCTTTGTAGATCCAGACTTTTCACTTCATCACCTATCTCCAGAAGGTATAAATCACGAGGTATGTTCCCTTTGGTGGATAGGGAGAGGTTGGCTCAGGAGTATTTGGATTTGAGACAGGGGATTGAAATGGTGATGGAGATCACCAAGATGTTTACCAAGAGGGCTCTTTTCTGCTCTGAGTTTGCTGCTTCTGAGCAAGATCAAATGACCCGGTACTTGACATGCTCAAGACGGATATCTACCAGTTCGTGTCCACCCAGTGTTAGCGTACCCTCGCTGAGCTTCAGGAGGCCGCGAGGAGGTGGGGGATTGAGATAGATCTCCAGGCGAGGGAGCTGAGGCAGGCTCCTATGCAGTCACAACTAGCAGCGAAGCAGTTCAAGTCCGCTGATTCGAGATCTGGTGGACAGAGGGGTTGCACTTGTGGCAAGTGCGGCAAGGTTCATGATGATGTTTGTCGATCTTCATCTGGATGCCACAAATGTGGCAAGGAAGGGCATTATGCCAAGGATTGTCGTCAGCAGGACCCAGTATCGAGCACCAGGATTTGTTACTACTGTGAGCAGGTTGGCCATTTTAAAGCCAACTATCCCTTGCTCACTGCGAGGCCAGTGCAGGTGTTAGGTGCATAAAGTGTACCTTTTTACATGCTTATTTCATGCTTAATTCAAGTATTGCATAGCATTTAGTGTAACTTTACATGCATTTTACATTTTCGGGACATAATCGAGGATCTATCTACTTTTCACCATTTTTGTGGATGTTTCAGGGTGATTTGAAGATTGGAGCATGCTTAGGATTTTCGAGGGAAGCTCTCGGTGAAGTTTCAGAATTTTTGGAGCTAAATTGAAGAAATTTGAAGATCGGAAAATGGGCATTTTCCAGGCTATTACACGGCTTGCGCTTTCACGAGGCATACATTACGCGGCCCGCGCTTTGCAGATTGTTTATCAGAAAAACTGCATTACACGGCCGTGTACTTTAAAGCATACCATTACACGGCCCGTGTAACGTAGCCTGGCAGTTTTCCACATTTTGCAACTTCCGATTTATCTTGTTTTTGGGGCACATTTTGAGGGTACTTCGACTGAAGATTTCAAGGATGCGATTTTGGGAGATCATATCACCATTTAGTACTTTGGAAACAATTTAATTTGCATTTTGTAAGTTGATTTGAAGATCAAAACTTATTGAATTTTTAGTTTAATTTAGCCATGTGTGGCTAACTTTTCTATCATTTCTGATTCCAGATTCTTAAGTGTTTGTTGTTTAGATTGGAATTTGCACTTGATTTCATGTTTATCATCTAGTAATCTTTGATTTGGTCTCAAATATGTGTTTGATTAGTACTCTTTTCACTTTATCAATGGAATTAGGGTTCTTATCAATCTAGTTAGTCAAATTGTGAAATTCGTATATGTTTGATGATTTGATGTTGGTAACATACACTTGATTGGTTTCAAAAAGATCAAAATTAGTGTAATCAAAGATTAGAGGTTCATATTCCCGAACTTATGAGGAATGTTGGATATTGTTGGTAATTGTTACAAGAACTTAATGTCATTTAATGATTTGATGCAAGAGTTTATTTGAATTGAATCAATTAAATGAAGTTTTATTTGAAGAGCATATTTTGAATAAAACATTTTTTGTTAACTTGGATATTAGAGCTTATTAATATCTTGATTACCAACCTAGATTGAACATAAATCATAGTCATATTACATCTTATAACATTGCAGATGAATGAGAATCGGAATCGGAAATGTCTTTAAATTCGTGAATTTTAGGTTTTAATTTTTCTAGTTTTCAAATTATTTACGAGGTTTAATTTCACCAACAAAACTCCCCATTTTAATAATTGGTATTAATGTGTCATGTGAAAAATATGGTTAAACAATAAGTCCCGTATCTCTGTGGACCGACCCTGCTTATTTTATACTATCTCTAGTATATTGTAGTAGTGAAATTGAACTTAATTGTTATTATCTATCACTTTATTTGTTGGTTTGACACATCAAACAAATTGGTGCCGTTGTCGGGGATGATCCGATTCTTGATGTTGTCGCACCAGTGCAACAAAAGCCTGACATGCACCCTTACCATGACATGTACATGCATGAATTCCAAAGGTTGCATGCTGACAATCGGCACTTCCATCGAGACAATTCCGACCTTAATAATAGTGTTTGTGAGATGAATTCCGAGATGGTTGAGATACGAGAAGATTTTTACTCCTTTAGAGAGAGTCAACTAGCCCATAACCAACACATGAACAATCTTTTGTTATGCCGCCAGTACTCGGCAGTATCTGTAGCATGGGTGTATGGGTTATCTTGCATACGTGGTTGACACCCGGGTTGGGACGTAGGTTTCGGTTTCAGATGTACTAGTTATTAGAGAGTTTGCTGATGTGTTTTTGGAGGAGTTACCTGGTGTGCCTCCTGAGAGGCAGGTTCAGTTCAGGATCGATTTAGTTCCAGGTGCAACTTCGATTGATAAGGCGTCATACCGATTGGCACCACCGGAGATGCAGGATTTGTCCTCTCAGCTTCAGGAGTTGTTAGGCAAACAGTTTTTTAGAATGAGTAGTTCTTCATGGGAAGCACCAATTTTGTTTGTCAAGAAGAAGGATGGGTCACACCGGATGTGCATTGATTACCAGGAGTTGAACAAGTTAACGGTGAAGAACCGTTACCCACTCCCGCGGATTGATGACCTCTTTGATCAGTTGCAGGGTGCATCTTGGTTCTCTAAGATCAATTTGATGTCGGGGTATCATCAGATGAGGGTTAGAGAGTAGGACATAGAGAAGACCGCGTTTCAGACTCGTTATGGTCATTACGAGTTCATGGTGATGCCATTCGGGCTCACCAATGCGCCTGTGGCATTTATGGACTTGATGAATTGGGTATGCAGTTTGATGATCGATCGATCAGTCATTGTTTTTATTGATGGTATATTGATGTATTCTAAGACCAGGGAGCAGCATGAGGGGCACCTTCGAGAGCTTCTGGGAGTTCTTAGGCGAGAACGGTTGTTGAAGAAAGAAAGTGACCCTCTTAAACTTAGCAAATCCGAAGCCATCTCTTGATCCGCATTCAGCTTCTCAATCACAATCACCGACCGCATCCGCAGTTGTCTTCATCAAACATAGACTTAGTTTTATCTGTTATATTTTCACTTTACATTGCTTTATCCAGTGTGCCTTGCATGGCCACTTAAGACAGATTTAGACTTTGTTTATTTTCTTGTAATCCTCGAGACTCTATATATAGAGCTCTCATGTTCTGATTGAATACAGATCTTACATCTCTCTTTTACTCATCTCTTATCTTTCATATCTTATATTCTCTCTAAAAGATTTATCTGAACTTATATTCACCTATTAAGATCTAAACTCTTGACTCTCCCTCGGATCAAGTCCTTGAGACTTCTTCACTTTAGCTTATCACTCTTACTGACTTGTGTTTGATTGCAAACCTTGTCACGAATCAACTTAGTGTTTACTTGATATACAACTTTTTGTCATTTACATTTCCTTACTTTTCAGCAATTACATTTCCGCACCTAACAATCTAACAACTCTAACTCCTAATTATTGTTGAGCTTTATGATCCTTTAAGATTAACTTATTCTGCCATATACAACTTGTTCTAACGTTTGTTTAAGTGTGTCTCAAAAGTTTTTCTCTCAACAATTGGTATCAGAGCCAAAGTGGTTGCTTTTTGAACAAAACTCTGATTTTGAAAAGCCTTCTATACCACTAAAGCTCATTTCTCTAAACAAGGAAATATGGCACAAGCATTATCTCTTAACGTTTCCAACATTGTTGGAGGTTCGAATAGATCTCCAATACTGGTGGCAAACGAGTATCATCACTGGTCACAAAGGATGGAAATATATCTTAGAAGACTTGGACGAGATGTGTGGAGATCTGTAGAAGAAGGACCTCATGTCCCTATTATTACTCCAGTTCAAGCCGACGGCGCTCAAGCCAGACTGGGAGGAGGTCAACCAGCCATGAATCGTCCCACTAAATATGATCTTGATAAAATGGAAAATGATGATGTTGCTTTTTATGAGATATCTAGCGGAGTTGCTCCTGACAAGTTCGACATCATCATCAATTGCAAGTCAGCCAAAGAAATCTGGGATGTTCTCAAGAACTTGTATGAAGGTACAGAACAAGCTCAAGATAAGAAGCTCACAACCACACTCAACGAGTTCAACAACTTCAAAGCTCATGCAGGTGAAAGTTTGGAAGACTCCTTCAAAAGGTTCAATCTGATTGTCACAAAGTTATCAAATGTTGGCACCGTCCGAAGTAACCACGAGACAAACCTTCAGTTTCTCAATGGTTTGGGTAGACATTGGACTACGGCTAAGATGATAGTCCAAGGAGATAGAAAGATTCATTCTTTATCTCTCTACAAGTTGTATGGTGAACTTCAAGCACAAGAATCAATCGTGCTCAAAGAGTATGCAGACTTTGGAGGCCCACTCGCTCTTATAGCTCAAGCCCATCACACTCAATCCTCACTTTATTCTCCCTCGTATGACAACCCACCGCAGTCATACGAAGCTGATTAAGAATACGATGATGGAGAAGAATTCCAAAACGCTATTGCTCTTGTTAGCCAACAGTTCAACAGGCTACCACCCTTATCCTTTCACAAAAATCAGCAGTTTACTAAACCTCCCTTCAACCGCAACTTCAATCCTCAGAATAATTACTCCCGATATCCCAAAAACCCTCACCAATCTCCGCAACCTACAAACCCTCATCAAGCCAAAGAAATACTGCAACCTGCTAAACCAACTGACTCCGGTCCCTCAATCGAAGTTAAAGAAGATGTTGTCATTTGTCATAAGTGCAACAAAGAGAATCATCTTGCTAAGGAATGTAAAGCAAATGTTGTGAAGGACAAAGCCTTTTATCTCCGAATAGCACAGGAGATGGATGAAAAAGAAAAAGGGAAGGACATATGTGGCCCAGGTGAAAAGAGATCATCAAGTGTGGTCGTCGGGTGATGAGGATGAAGACTTCAACATCAAGGGCAAGGGTAAGATTTTCATGCTGGCAACTGTGGACGAAGATGGATCGACCAAGCTTGAAAAGAACTACTGCTATATGGCCAAGGACAGAACACTGAGCATAGTTGAATAGGTAAAACTTATGATTCAAACTCTCAATTATAGCATGCATGATTGTCAACCATTCCTTGACAACCTTAATGACACATGTGTTGCCGTCCTTTCAGACTATAACAAAGCCCTAGATGAAAAGAACATAGCGTCCCAGGAAATGTTCCATGTACGAGGACGTCTAGAAGACAAAAGACTCAAAGTGGACATGCTAGAAAGAGACTTCGGATTAGAGAAGGATGAAAAAATGCTATGTGAAACCCAATTAGGAATAGCATTAGATCAGAGGGATTTAGAACAAAAAGAAACTGTACGTTTGAACTTGTTAATTGAAAAATTGTTTAATGAAAGCGAGGTCATTGAAAATCTTGTGAATAATGGAAAAAATGACAATACGTACAATTGGGGTTGATCCAATGGGTACTCAACCGCAAAGGATTTATCACCCCGATTTAACAAAGATCGTCCCTATGTCCCTCCGGACAGAGAGTTCCATTTACCAGTAAATGACAAAACCTTTCCCGAAGACATCAGAGCTCATTTCGGTCGACTTCATAATCTGAGTAATAATTGTGTTATTGAGGAAATTCTTCCTGAATTTTCGGGTCACTCAAGTGATCAAATACCTATCCTTGGCACAATTTATCCCAACTCTCAGACTTCATCGGTTGTTGATGAAGAAATTCTTATGGAAGGACCTGAAGTTCTTATGAACTATCCATCTCTGCCTTCGGACCGCAGTTTCTCTCAATGCAGTCCTGAACCGCAATCTGTCCAACTGCCTTCTATCAAGTGTCCCATAAAAGAATCAACTTTGACTTATTCTGCGGTAGTCCAATCTTCCTTACCACACACTGCAGTCGAGAGCTCAGTGACTATTCAGCCAATTCATCATGAGTTGCCCATAGAAAATTTTGAATACGGTCAATGCTCTCAGAGTCCTGAACCTTCTAGTTCAGATGACTCAAGTCCTCGTTTTCAAAAACAATCAAAGGTTTCCAGGAAACCGCAGTTGAACATGAATGACTGCGGTTCTCTAAAAACTCAGGCAAAACTGGACTTTAAGGAAGAACTTAAATCTCGTAATAAAAAGCGGGAAATATTTTCAAAAAACAAAAGACAAGCCAGAATTTCAAAACATAAGAGTCCAGAAAAATTTGTTTTCTCAAATTACTTTTCGAAAAACACTACAGTCAAGAAATCGAACAAAAAGGAATGTACAGTTCCAAAAACCTTTTCAAACTCTTCTGACAAAACCCAAAAGCGAGTAAAGTCTTTTCAAAGTAATGGTTTTCAGATCTATTCTTTAGACGACCCAAAATGGAAGGGGATTTTACCAACTCCAACACTTTTCAAGTCACCTCAACTTTTCAGAAAAACACAACCTAGGAGATTTACACGTGCTCACACTCTTTCAAACAGTACTTTTTCAAATCCCAAGGGCACCATTGTCAGATCTCATTCTCGGACTGGTCATAAGACTCACCCTACACATTCCGGACCGTTGACCAAGCATAGTGTCTGGATGAATGAGAAAAATCTCTCATTTGGATTTTATATTCAAAAAGCGTCATCTCAAGTCCAACCTCGTCCCTTTCAAAAACCTCGTAAGTTTACAAAATCCCACAACACTCCAAAGGTTTACAAACACCCAGGTCTAGGTCTCAAGATTGACACGAAATCTGTCCCTGCAATCTTAGTTCATGCATCTATGAAAAACCCATCTGTCGCCCCGGGCTCCAAACTTGTTTGGGTGCCCAAACTAACCGTGTAATTTTCAGGCAATGTGCAAGGAGGAACAAGAAGAGGAGTGGTTAATAGACAGTGCCTGCGCCTTGCACATGACTGAAAGGTTAGAATACCTTTGGGATTTCAGGCCTATATGCAACGGTGGAAACGTCACATTTGGCAACAATGCGAATGGAATAATCCGAGGTTACGGTGTGCTTACTACAGGGAATTTCTCTATTCAAAAGGTTGCTTATGTGGTAGGCCTCAAACACAATCTCATCAGTGTAGGCCAACTATGCAAAGCAGGCCATCGGGTTGAATTTGATAATGAATACTGCTACATAATGACAAGTGATAGAAGCACATGTTTGATCAAATCTAAAGTACAACAACGATACTCTATGCCACCGCAAGCTAGCTCGTCTGAACTTCAGATATATCAACAACCTTGTCACCGGAGAACTTGTCCGAGGTGTCCCCATTCTGAAGTGCAACAACGATACTCTATGCCCAGCCTGTGAGTGTGGAAAACAGTCTAAAGGAAGCCATCCTATGGTGATTGATTCATCAATTTATGAACCCTGAGAACTATTACATATTGATCTCTGCGGTCCATCTACCGTAGCCAGTCTCCATCACAAGAAATACATACTGGTTATAGTTGATGACTTTACTCGTTTCACTTGGGTCTTCTTCCTGAGACTCAAATCGGAAACACCGCAGGTTCTGATCAACTTCATCAAATAGATTGAAATTCAAATCAAATTACCAATGCGTCGAATCCGAAGTGATAATGGAACTGAGTTCACGAATCATCTCTTAAACAGTTTCTTAGTGTCAAAAGGTATCAGTCACAACTTCTCAGCTCCCTACACACCGCAGCAGAATGGAGTAGTAGAGCGAAGAAACCGTACTCTGGTGGAAGCAGCCAGATCTATGCTCAAATTTGCAAACCTTTCTCTCTACTTCTGGGCTGAAGCAGTGGCAACTGCATGCTTTGTCCAAAACCGAAGCATCATTTGCAAGCGTCTAAACAAAACTCCGTATGAGGGACTTAACAACCGCAAACCAAATGTCAGATTCTTTCACATCTTTGGGTGTAGATGTTTTGTGATCAATAACAAGGATCATCTTAACAAGTTTGCACCGAAGTCATACGAAGGCATTTTTGTTGGCTACTCAACAAACAAAGTGGCCTATAGGGTTCTCATCAGATGCACTAGACTAATAGTCGAAAGCTTCGATGTAAAATTCGATGACTATTACGTCCGCAACACTGCTCCTTCAAGTGAAACAAAAGCAATCCCGGAAAGTGATATCCCAGCCTCTTCGGGTCCCTTAAACATAGTTAAAATAAACTATGATGATCTTTTCGACCCCGTAGAGACTGCTCAACTCTCTGAAATTCTTGTGTCTCTGGTAGCTCAACAGCAACATGTCGAAGTCTCTAGTCCAACTCTATTCGATGACATGTCACTCAACACTTCCACCTCACCGGTTGAGGGGGAAAGTTCAACTCCTGATCAGATGACAACCATCGAGGTTCCAGTGCTTGAGGAAGTAGCTCCGGTTCCTACCCGCAGAGTCACTCTCCCATCAAATGTTTCTTCAGACTCAGACGTTGAAGATATAGAGAACATTGACTCAAGAACCGATTCAAGGATTATCACTCTTTCAATAATCCAGGGGGAACTATCTCGGGTTCAGGGGGAACTCCCATCCGCAATCCAGGGGGAACCTCACTCAATTGCTCAAGTAAATGTTGATCAAGCTCCCACAGTCCAAGACAATTTTGCGGGCTGCTCACAAGTCCAGGGGGAACTGCCGTTGATTATCTGCAACCTCGTCTACATGTCTGGACGGAGGACCACCCACCGGGTCAAATCATCGGAAACCCATCCGCAAGTATACAAACTCGATCCTCTAAAGATTTAACTGATCACTGTCACTATGCAGCGTTTATGTCCTCAGTCGAGCCTCGAACCATAAAAGAAGCATTATTGGAACCCGAATGGATAGCCGCAATGCAAGAGGAACTGGCAGAGTTTGAAAGAAAAAAAGTGTGGCAACTTGTTCCGAAGCCAAAAGGTCACACTGTTGTTGGTACAATATGGGTATACAAGAACAAATTAGATGAATCTGGTGTAGTTGTTAGAAACAAAGCAAGACTAGTTGCTAAGGGGTATAGTCAGCTTAAAGGTGTTGATTATGATGAAACTTACGCCCCCGTAGCCAGGATGGAAGCCATACGCATTTTCTTAGCATATGCTGCACACAAAAATATCAAAGTACATCAAGTGGATGTAAAGAGTGCCTTCCTGAATGGTGAACTAAAAGAAGAGGTTTATCTCCAACAACCTTCGGGCTTCGAATGTCAAGAATTCCCAGATCACTGTTACAAGCTTGAGAAAGCAGTTTATGGTCTTAAGCAAGCACCAAGGGCATGGTACGAGACTCTCTAAGAGTTTCTTGTCACGTCCGGATACAAAAGAGGAGTGATTGATCCCACATTATTTAGAAATGCAAACGGTAATCACCTTATGCTTGTACAAATCTATGTGGATGATGATATCATTTTCGGATCAACAGATCAGAGGATGGTGGATGAATTTGCAAAGCTCATGACCAACAAGTTCCAAATGAGCATCAATAGAGAGATCAATTTCTTTCTAGGACTTCAAGTAAAACAAGTTCCTCAAGGGATATTCATTCATCAGGAGAAATACACCTCTGCCAAGGTCCCTATGGCCTTCGGATATAAGATTTCTGATGATCCTTACAGAGAATCAGTAGACCACAAAACTTATAGAGGAATGATTGGTTCTTTGATGTACCCCACCGCAAGCAGACCAGACATTTTCTTCGCAACAGGCTTATGCGCAAGATACCAAGCCAATCCGAAAGTATCACACATGACCGCAGTTAAGCAAATCCTCAGATACTTGAAAGGAAGCAAAGCTCTAGGTCTCTGGTATCCCGCAGGGAATGACTTCAGCCTTCAAGCATTCACTGATGCGGATCATGGCGGATGCAGATTGGATAGGCAAAGCACTTTCGGTGGTTGTCAATTTCTCGGAGGAAGACTGGTTAGTTGGTCTTCACGGAAACAAAATTGTGTTTCTTTGTCTACCGCAGAAGCCGAGTACGTGGCCGCAGCGAGCTGCTGTTCTCAAGTCCTATGGATGAAAACCCAAATGATGCATTACGGATACAGAATGTTGCGGATACCGATTTATTGTGATTCAGAGAGTGCTATAGCGATTTCTCATAATCCGATTTATTGTGATTCAGAGATGCTATACCCAAATGATGCACTACGGATTCAGCACATTGAACTTTGGTATCAGTTCATCAAAGACCACATTCTCAGAGGTAACGTCGAACTGATTTTTGTTTACACTCATGAAGAGATTGCTGATGTGTTTACAAGGCACTTGACTCAACAAAACTTAATAGTTTTCTACAAATGTTAGGGATGATGAATCTGGATCCTCAATTCTTTTTGAATTGATAGGTACCGCAGACCACTTTTGGTCTCCATTACGGTCCTAATTAAATATATCTATCATACATGGTTTCAGTATACTTTGTGTACCGCAACCATATATCATATCTATATTTCTTGGCTCCTTAATTCTTGTTATTTCTGATATTTTGTCAAGTGTTCCTCAGTTTGTACTACCGCAGTCGCATGTCCATCCACCACAGTGAAGAATCAATTCGCATTGATGAATCAATCCGCAGTCACACTTAATGATTCTCAACAACTACTTCATAAATTTCCCGAAACATTGTGTGCTATTTAATGTTTCTCATTAAATAAAAATTCTTCCATATTAAATTCAAACATTCGTTTGTAGCATACAACGTTTCAGTTCCTTTTCAAATAAATTTTTTGTGTTAGACCTATTTTAGGTTATGTGACAAATAAATTGTTTTTCTCATAAAAGAGATCTTTTAAGAAATCTTTTACCTTTTTCTGTCACATCTCCCTACCCAAGACGTCTAATCCGTTTCAACTTCTTCTTTAACCCAACGGATTTTCAACCCCCTCCACACGATCCTTGACCGTGGACTGATATTCAATAAATGCTTTTTCTTAAAAAAAAACAAAAAAAATAAATCTTTTCTTTTACTTTATGAATGGCTGATAATGGCTTAAACCCAAGGGTTTTTACCATTAACAGCTGTTAATAAATTAAATAACATAACTATTTGGAATCCGGAAATATAAAAACCCTTGTTTCCCTCCCAAGAAAGCTTTACGCTTTCTGAACTCTCAAGACGATCTTTCTCTTCTTCACCTTCTTGCTTACAGTTTTCTGCAAGTTCCTAACTTTTTCAAAACAAAAATGGTAAAATTCGGGATCTCAAAGAAGCAATCCAAGGCTTCAGCATCAATACAACCAACTGGTTCTGACTCCACGATGAAGAACCAGTCTCCAACAATTGCCTCAATCAACTTTAGGGATGTGTTCGAAGATCATCAGTCCTACAACGAATCAATCCGTCTGATGATCAAGTTCTTGTCAACCCACCCTCTATTTGGATCCTTCAATTCATTCACTGATGTTCTTCCTTTTTCAACCCTCTTCAAATGTGCATTCTCTACATTCCGCCCAATCGACAACTTGCAAGAGGTTCATCTAAACCTAATCAATGATTCTTTGGTCATCTTGACCAAGGAAAAGTTTTTGAATGCCATCAACCTTAGGGTTCCTCCCACTACAAGAGTCTATTCCCCAAGCATGAACGACATCACATCAACCCTGTACCAGATGGGTTACCAGAAAAGAATCAAGGGGATTGGAGAATTTAAGAAGAATCAATTGCCTGCGGTTTGGCAATTTGTCTGTCACTTTATCATCCGGAGTCTCTCTGGCAGAACCGGAGGCACAGACAATATGGGTTTGAAGCTGTTAGAACTGGTGTGGAGCATCTTTACTGGGAATGCTGTTAACTTCGGATAGATTCTATGGGATGACTTTCTTCAATACATTCCTAAGGAGAATCCAAGATAAGACCCAACCGAAATCACTTGTGCACGCTTCTAGTCACTCTGCATTTCAGACCTTCACAAGGATGCAAAGCTCAGCATGGGAGATGACATTAATCTCTTTGTCACCCGCGATCTCAAAAGGTACACACTCTCCAAAGATCAATCTATTTTTGGATCTTTAAGAAGACTGCATGCACACATTCTCCAAACCATTGGACTTGAAACCCAAGAGGTCACTGATCAACTCGAGGCCACGGATGGTATTGACCCATACCATTCATCCCCGCCTCACCCCAGTCAACGTATATTAGCCACTACCGCAACCCAAGGCCTCTCTCGATCCGCACCCGCTATCACAATAACAGCTCCTCATTCAGAACCGCAGTCAAGTCAACCATTAGCCCGAAGGCTAAAGAAGCCGGTATCTTCAAAGAATGCCCCCCGTCGCAAGTCAAAGAAAGGTGGATCCTCAAAGAAACATAAAGCTGTTGTTTCCTCTGATTAAGCCCCTGCTCATCCGCAAAACTCCCCTGTCAGTATTGAAGAAGAGTCCGACAGTGACTTCGGACCAACACTTGTTCACAAGAGAAAAAAAAAACAAATCCAAGTCCTAGCCAAATGCGTGACCGGACCAATACCGCAGTCTCTCAAAAGACCCCGGTAGTCCTTGGGGTTCCCGCAGACCCATTCGCTTCAACCCTCTCCAGCTACTCAGACACAGTAAGTGTGTCTGTTTCATCAGATAATGGAGACTCAACCCCAATTGAATCCCAAGAGGATCTAGTTGGTTCTAAACGCCCTAAGGTCTCTAGGGCTTCCCACCTCCATTTCTTTGAAGAACAGGAGTTGCGCTCCATCCTTGATTCTGTCATCTAAACACTTAATACACCTGACCAACTGCAGGGCAATTCTTCAGCCCTAGCCAGAACTGAGCCGAGGCCACACTTGACTACGGGTCAAGGAGACCAAGGAAGCTCAGGAAATCCTACTCTGCTTACCTTAGAATCAGGTGGTTTAGGCGTGGTGAGCACCAATGTGCAAGGATCCATGAACCCGGGGGGACAACCCGGTACGATATCTAGGACTTGACGGTTACAATTCTGACGATTCTTGGACTCGGGAACGTCCCACTACCGAGTCCGGTATCAGAAAATATGAGGCTTTTCGCAGGGATTTTCAGGAACGTAAGGATCAACAGACAAAGCAACTACATTAGAAGGAAAAGGAAATTCAAATTGTTGCCAAGTACTGGGCAGATGCAATAAACAATGCCAACATAGTTGCTACCATCCTGAAGGTTCAATATTGGATGACTGATATGGCTGAAACCATCCGTAATGCTCAAAGCATTCCTGGTGGTGCAGGTCCATCCAAGCCCCCTACAACTACTGATGTCCTTGAATCCAATGATGATCTGGATATGACTGAAGTAAACTAACCAACTCAATAATATGATTTTATGATGGTATTTGATGAAGAAGACTCCAACGGTTCTCAACATTCAACTTCCAAGCCCAAGGAGAAAAAGAAGAAGAAGAAACTGGCTCTAACAAGAAAAGAATTCCTCAGCCTCCAAGACAAAGTTGATTAGATTTTGGCTGCAGTGAAGTGCAGCCAACCGCAATCTGACGATCTGCCCGGACCACAATCACTAGTGGAAAGAGTAGAACGTTTAGAAAAACAGGAAATACTGGCGGCTGAGAGAATTTCTCTCAATGTGGAAATGGGTATTCGAGCCCTGGATACTAACAGAAAAGTTGATCATCAAGAGTTCATGGCCACTGTTGAACGTCTCATCAATGAAGTATCCGCAATCAAAGCTGAACTTCAATCAACAATTGCGGGTCAAGCTGTTCATTCCAAGAAGCTTGTTGAGGAAACTCACAATGCTTACGAGTCCACAATTGCGGTCCTGTAATCTACAATCAACAACTTAAGGCATTCCTTATCCGCCAACTTTCATGGCCAGGAAATTCTGAAACTCACCAAGGAGATCCACAACCTTCTCTTCAACACCATAATCCCCAACAATCAGCAGCTAAGTGACGTTCTCAAGTCACAGTTTAACGACGTCTTTTCGAAAATCGACGGTCTTAAACAATGGTTTGAGGAGCAACAAGAAGTTCCTTCCTCAAAAGGGGAAAGTGAAGACCGTGACTCGGATCGCATATCTCATCAACACTCTCATCCGCATCAACATTTTCACTCTCCCATCCGAGTCGGCCCAAGTCACCAGCAACCAATCATCCAGCAACCAATCATTCAACAACCCACCATCCAACAGGAAGTTCTCACTCCGCAACCTTCACCGCAATCATCACCTCAAAAGAAGACTCATGTGCCTTCTCCTCATCAAAGTCCAATTCATTTTCCCCATCAGTCTCCGCCGCAACAACAAATTCAAGAAGTTCAACATCAATCTTCCTCGCGACTGGAGACTCCCCCGCACTTCAAAAACTTAGCTCCAACCATGTCATATGAAAACTCCAACGACTCCCCCGCAACCAAGCAAAGAAAAGCTGACTGGAAATCAGAAAAGTTTGCAGAGTTGATTTGGAGGGAACATGATTTTGACATCACTATGGATGAGACCCTCATCAACTCTTGGATCAATCCTACCAGAAGATTACTAGATGAAGACTACAAACATTTTCTCACTTTTGCAGAACCTCCCTCTGACGGCTATTGGGACATTCCTATCTCCTCCAATGCAAAGTTCTTCGTCGTCTTTGAACCATTTGACCGAAGCCTCCCTGATGATCAGATGTTTCCCCTTGAATTTGAAAGACTTAACAGATTTCATGCCAAGCATGGATCTAAAATCGAAAGTATCTGGTCAAACGACAAACCTACCGCAGTCAAGAACTACAAGCCTAAAAAGTTTATGAAATCAGACTTCATTCAATATACTCTCCCAAGAAGAAATCAAGATTATATCTGAACCCAAGCAGACTTTCCTTGCATGAATCCGGAGGAAGTCTTCCTGATTGGTAGGGTGTTTCAGAATAAGTCTGAGACGCATCCGAAGATGAAAATTGCTTATGAAAGGGCTTGTAAGTTTCTGAAAGAAACAGTATGTGATTTTGCTAAAATCGATGCAGATATCCACCCAACTCTTGCTCAGAAGTTCAACCTTCCTCCTCTTGATCCAACTTCGGTGCTTACTGAAGGTTATCAAGAAAGATCCCTTGGAGCAACTAACTTCCCAGATCTTGGAGTCATTTTCAAGCGTAAAGATAATGAAACAAAATATTTCATTCCAATGACTGCCATGCATCGCCTGACCCGGAAGCAGCTGGAGATCACTTAAACCGCAGTCTAGAAATCAAAACACACTACTGCTGAAGTGAAGTTTGAAATCTCTAGGAGAATTAGAACAGGAAGTTCTGGTGGCTTCTCATCAAATTCCTAAAGCTCAATAGATGAAAAAAAAAGTTGAAGAGGTCACTTAGGGGGAAATTGTTGAAGCAAGAAAGTGACCCTCTTAAACTTAGAAGCCATCTCATGATCCGCATTCAGCTTCTGAATCGCAATCACCGACCGCATCCGCAGTTGTCTTCATCAAACATAGACTTAGTTTTATCTGTTATCTTTTCACTTTACATTGCTTTATCCAGTGTGCCTTGCATGGCCACTTAAGACAGATTTAGACTTTGTTTATTTTCTTGTAATCCTTGAGACTCTATATATAGAGCTCTCGTGTTCTGATTGAATACGGATCTTACATCTCTCTTTTACTCATCTCTTATCTTTCATATCTTATATTCTCTCTAAAAGATTTATCTGAACTTATATTCACCTATTAAGATCTAAACTCTTGAACTCTCCCTCGGATCAAGTCCTTGAGACTTCTTCACTTTAGCTGATCACTCTTACTGACTTGTGTTTGATTTTAAACCTTGTCACGAATCAGCTTAGTGTTTACTTGATATACAACTTGTTGTCATTTACATTTCCTTACTTTTCAGCAATTACATTTCCGCACCTAACAATCTAACAACTCTAACTCCTAATTATTGTTGAGCTTTATGATCCTTTGAGATTAACTTATTCCGAAATATACAACTTGTTCTAACGTTTGTTCAAGTGTGTCTCAAAAGTTTTTCTCTCAACAACGGTTGTATGCCAAGTTCTCGAAGTGTGAGTTTTAGTTACGAGAGGTCCAGTTATTGGGGCATCTCGTCAACCAGAACGGGATTTTGGTCGATCCGGCCAAGATTGAGGTTGTGATGCAGTGAGAGGTCCTGAAGTCTCCTTTGGAGATTAGGAGCTTCTGGGGATTAGCAGGGTATAATTGGAGATTTATTCAGGGCTTCTCCAAGATTGTGGTACCCCTCACTCGTCTAACGAGGAAGGGCATAGATTTCCGTTAGGGCCCTGAGTAGCATGATGCATTTGAGACCCTGAGGCAGAAGTTATGTGAGGCCTCGGTGTTGATGTTGGATTAGTGTCTAAGTCCATAACTATAATTGGTATGTACTTGACCCGACTTAGCATGGTCCATTTGGGTTGCACTTCACCGGAACAATTTATATGGATAGTCTTTTGAGAATAGTATGTTTATGATTTATATTAATATATTATAAGTTCCAATATATTAATATGGAATCGTATTATTTAATTAGTATTGATCAAGAATTAATTTAGAATTAATTTAGTGATCAAAAGGAACTAATTAAATATGGACTCTTATATATATAGCATGGGCCAAGTTCATTTAGGTTGGGCTAAGCTTGCATGGATAGTCCATGGAGTTTTTTAACCCATGGAACCTATGGAAATGAAAGGTCATGAGTATTAGGGTTTACATGAATGTAACCCTAATCATCCATACTATATAAAGAGGTCTTTGGCACATGAAATGGCACTAGGGTGTGAGTAAACAAGAGTGGGCCAATTTCTAGTGTGCTTACTATTCTCTCAAGTTTTCCAATGTGTTTTTGGTGATTTGTGATTCCACTTGAGGCTTCCACACTATTGGGACTAAGCTCTTAAAGTTCAAGACTTCAAGCTACATAAAAAGGTATGTTGTCTAACTAGGCTTTTGTAGTATAGTTGCTTCATATTATGCTAGTTAGGATAAAACCTTGGAATATTGGATATTTGCATGTATAATAGAGAAACCATAGATCCAAGGTTTATAGGGTTGCATGTACACCATAGGAGTGTTAGAATGCTCAAAATCCATCAGTGATATCAGAGCCTAGGCTTGTTTTCAATTATACTTGATGATATTTGCAAGAAAAATCGTTTTTTTGGAATCTGCCAGTTCACCACGAGGTGGTAAAATTTACCACGAGGTGGTGACTGTTCAGTGAAAAAAAATTAGTTTTTGGCCTGTTTTGGATTAGAATCATTACCACAAAGTGTTTTTGTTCATAAAACTTGATTGTGATGTTATGGTAATGTTTATTCTCATCCAAATAAATGATAATTGTCAAAGTTTCAAGACTTGTTTTAGTTTATGTGATTAGCTAAGTTCTTGAAAATTGTTGATATGAATTATCTTGCCTTATGTGTTTGATCTTGTTCATAGAAAAATTACTTGATTATTGTGTTAATTGGTAATTTGATCTTAATGGTTTTTTTGAACTCCATAACTTGTCCTCAAGTTATGGAAAATGAAGAGTTTTTTCTTTTAAAGTGTCACTAAAAGTCATAGGTTATGAAAATGGAAGAGTCTCTAATTTTAATGTCATCATAAAATGTTTTTTATGTCTTCCATAACTTGTCCTCAAGTTATGGAACTTGAAAAGTTTTTCATAAAAACCATATTAAACTCATAAGTTATGGAAACCAAAAGTTTTTGAATTGTTCAAAACTTGCCCTCAAGTTTTGGAATTTGTAAAGTTTCCCCCCATGAATACTTTAATTCCAAGTTAAACCCTTAGAATTTTATAAGTTAAAATTCAACCCTTATAGTATTATAATATTAATAGTTAATAGTTATATATATGTATAAGAACAAAGTCAGTCTTACCGTTAGTAGGCCTCATTCACGAAGTCGGTCTATAAGGGGGTATAAGGTTACTGCCTATAAAATGGTTGTTTAATGGGTGTCCACTCTCACCCACCGCTTCCTTGACTGGTGTAGGGTCGTTAGCCGAACGGGTTTGACAGGACTATAATTCTCCCTTCATTAAAAGTGTTAATGATAAATACTAAGTAACTAAACACTTATGATTCCCAATCTTAGTTACTTAGGAAAATGTGAATTTGGTGCTAACCCATGAAATTACACTTTGCACTTTGCTTAAGTCGATTAGTGGAGCGCGTGTGGTTAACCGGCACACTAACTTGATTTAACAAGGTAGGAAAAGGGTAACTTAATCTTTAGCATAGGATCGGTGGAGCGCGTGTGGTTAACCGACACATCGATTAAGTGATAAATATTAAGGGTACCAAGTATATTTGCATGGTTATTCACACCTTGTTTTGTGATCCTCGGCATCCCAGTCACAAAACTTGAGAGGGCACAATCGAGATTGAAACATGCCATTGAAAAGTTCAATGAATCTCAAAAGATCTAGGAGTTTCAAATCCAAGCAAAACCTAATAAATTATTTTGTTTTTCATGGTGGAAATTGGTGAATCGTCATTCGCCTACCTTCAAATATTTTATAGCTTGGATTACGGCATCCCTCTTCCAAGTTATAAAATGTTGTGTTGGGTCCTAGCCTTAATATTTCATATTGGGTGTTATATTAAGGACTTAAATCAACTAACTTGAATATCTCCCATTGTAGATGTCTGGTTCAGACCCTATGATCTTCCCAAATCTCTTGGAACAAGCATTCCTAATGAAGATGATGTCCCGGAAATCATACTTCACTTTCTCCACCTCCTCCAATTATTCTCCCTAACCCACAAGCTCTTGAAAAGTTCAAGGTCACTCAAGCCCTATTGGCAAGCAAAGTTTATGTGCACTCACATCTTGAAGATGAAGTCACATATTGACAAGCCGGGAGAGTTGGGTGTCATAGTCTTGAGGACGTTGGTTGTTGACTAGGTTCTTCAATCACTTTCTAAGTCACATAGTGAGTTATTTAAGGACTACTATGTAACAGACTATGACATGACCCTTAATGATCTTACCTATTTGCTTGATGCTGTTGAATCAGAAATGATTTGGAGCACTGGTAAAAGCAAATTTGATTGGAAGATCGACTTCCTAAACTTCCATGGACATTGACAATGGTAACATTGAAAATCCAGAAAAGCTTTCTCTTCCCAATGGAAAGGGATCGACCATAGTTAACTCGGTTGACCAAATGGTAAAGATAAAGGCTAAGTCTGAGACAGTCTCGTGTACCATTCCCAAAGAATCCATATGCTTATATTGCCAAAGGAAGGGGCATTGGTTGCGAAGCTGCCCTATTTACCTGAAAGATCATAAGGTTGGTAAGTCCACCATCTAACTCTATTAAGTTCCTCTTTGGAGATTCTTATTACATGATGTGACTAGATCACATGTTGTTGTTTTAAGAATCAAATAAAAAGGAGGAAGCTTAAAGGAAGTATATGCTAATTCTGACCGCGAATATGGATTTCGATCGCATGGTTCGGTGATCAGAATTTTGAGCTGTTGCTTAAGAGTTGTGATAGATTGCTTAGGAATAGATAACAACATAGTTTTTCATATGCATTTGCATTGTAAGGATAAGTTTTTCCGCAAGTTTTAAAATAAAAAAAAGTTTTGATTTTATTTATTTTAAGTATCCTTACAATGGCATTTGTGAAAAATTGTTGCTCATATGATTCCATTGATAGCAATATTGGAAAATGAATTTGATTCTTTGTGGTAGTGTCATAATTTACCAAATGACGAAAGATTCTCATCACCCAAGTTTCAGCGGGATAGAAACTTGGAATCATGCAACTTGTATTGTATGATGAATGATAATTTTCATTTTTGAAAAAAAAATTAAGACTAATTCCTTGTTCACATGTATATGTGAGTCAAGTGAAGGACTAAGGGATCGAGTACACATTCTTATGCACTGATCAAGTCCACCACAAAAGATCGATAAGACTATTCGTCATGATTTACTAAGGTTTAGTAAATATGGTTATACTTACAAGTTTAAGTATAATTCTGAAACATTGGAAAAGTTTCAATGTATGGCAGAACGAATGAGAAGAATCAAATTAGGCAGAAAGATACAAGTTTCTCAAATCTAAAAAGATGGGAGGGTACTTTAGTATCATGTTTTATGATCATCTTAATGATTGTGAGACCATATCACAGTTCATCCTCTAAGGACATCGTAGAACATTCCAATGACTAAGAAGAGGAATCATGAATTGTTGAAATGGTTAAATCAAGAAGATGAGTCATACTTCATTCCAAAACAATTCTTAGAGTCATACTCCAAGATTGTAACTTGAGTGACACATCTTAAAGAAGGTTTATTAACACTAGTCAAATGTAAGAGTAAAATGTGTCCTACTCTTGTACATTTGAAATTGGTAAGTTGTGATGTTTTGGATAAAACAGAGACCAACTAAAACCAATTGTGTGAAGTTTTTGTCTTGATAAGAATCTGCACTATCTCTCGAATATTTGTTTGTCAAGGAATGGGTCTTGGCAAGAGAGTCTTATATGTCAAGAGGACAGTGGGAGTCTAAAAGATTCTGAAAGAGTTTCAAGAACTAATCAAGAATAAAACCTGTAGCTTAACACTAGCGCACGACTTGAGGTTTGTAACCTATCGTGTTGACATATTCCTATTTCTGTGCCCATTCCAGTTAAAGTTGGCTTTGCATATGAGTTCTGAGAATTCTCAATTGGTTGCATAACAACTTGGAAGCAATGGCAGGCCCTGGTGCTGCCAGGTGGCAAGAATTTAAGATTGCATAAGTTCAGTCCATATGAGTTTGGATTTGTCACTAACCTTGTCTTGTGATTATGGTTTCGACAAATTCACATGGATAGGAACTCATACACCATAAAATCTAAGTGTCATAAGGTTTCTCTCCGATTCATGAAAATGATGGTGAGGAAACACTTTCACTAAGTAGATTTTAAGTAGATAGCAATTGTGATATTTGCATTCTCAAAGTCGTTAGTGGAGCGTGTGTGGTTAACCGGCACACTAACATGGACTTGTGAGAAATGGCAAAGGTCTACACAATTGAGACTATGATTACGGCATCCCTTTTCATAGTTCTGAAATTGTATAGACACACGTGTGTGCTATCTAAGGAAAGGTGTATGATTTTGATAAAGTTTTATCAAAGCATCTCGTATCAGAAGTCTGAACTTTGATAAGAAAGTCAATAAATTATTGATTTCTAGAAGTCCAGCTGATTTTTGAGTACATGTCAAAGCTAGTGGGAGCATAAGTGTTATGTTAACGATTATCATGTTAGTGGGAGCATGATAATTATGATAAGTGTTGCAAGTTAGCAATGTTAATTATAGAAAAACAAAAGTTCAATTGGTAAAAGTTGTTTTGCTATAATTAAGGGAGAGGAAATTATACTTCATTTCAATTCTAAAAGCTTAGATTGAGGTTTTAATCATCTTTAGTCAAGGATATATATGAATTTTATGTTGGAATGGCTCAACATAAGGAAATTATATATATGGGCCCATTATTTGCGTTCTAAAATTCGATTATGATTACGGCATCCCTTTTCATAATCTGAATTATGAGAACTTGGTAAATAGAAATAGAAATATTATAGCAAAAAGACTGGTCTAGTATCATGTCTTTATGTGAGACATCATGAATCGTATCCCATATGCTTCGGATATAGGATCGATTGCATGTGCTATAATATTCATCCTTTCTAAATTTTCCAAATGCTCAGGGCATTAAGAGGGGAAAAGTGTAGAATTGGATATGACTAAAATGATTAAGCAGTTGTCGAGGACAATCTAAGGTTTACCAAAGATTGGTTGCTCATGGACAGTTGGAAATATATTGTTAATTTTGGAAGGACCATATTGACATATTCTGAAAAGAGGCAACTCTTGTTCAGAAGTGATAGTCAAAATGGGAATATGGAAATGTTTTCCATAGGTGGAAGTTATTCAATCTGTGTAAGATTAGAAAACTTAATGCAAGAAGGATGTTCAAAGCAATGTACTTTGAATATGAGACTTCGTTTCCATGGAATTGATCTCCATTGGAATACTCTGTAATGTCTGTTGACAAGTCTTTGTGACTTTGTGCATAATAATTACGAGAGAATCAATGCATATAAGTTTAGAATCTAACAGATTTCGGTAAATTGCAGGAATTTGGAATTCTTACATTTACGATAAGGATTTGGGATTGTGAAATGAGAATCATTGGAATTATGTTCAATCGATCTATTTCACAAAGTAAAAGATCATAGATAAACTTAGTGTGCATACTTGGTGTATGGCATAACTAATGTTTGGACAAACATAGTTTGCATACTTGGTGTATGGTCATGACTATTGTTTGGATAAACATAGTGTGCATGCTTGGAGCATGGCATGACTATTGTTTTGATTCAAGTATAAAGTTGATTAGTTGAAACATTATACAATGAATAATGTGTAATCAATATGGTGATAAATAAAAGGTAATCTATTTATATTCATAAGTTCTGAGACCATATTGGATTCGATTATTCTTGTGTTTCACTTTGCATGTTTTGACTTCCAGAATAACTAGGTCATTCTTCCCGAATGACTAAGTTATTCAAACTATCCACAGTCGATAATACGTTGGAAGTAGGTATTAAGGCAAGACTGTCATGAATTGGGTTTGTACATGTCTAAGGTGTTGGACATAGCAAGAGTTGCTACAACATTCATGAGTGCTCCTGGAGTGAGATTCGAGTATTGGATTCAACCCACGCTCATTTGAATCACTTGATGGATTTTATCATGAGTGATCATGAGACGATAATATCCTATATTCTTCAAACCTAGAGATATGAGTTGTTGACTATGATTTGGTTATACATTGATTGCATGAAAACGCATCAGTAACTTGATGTTATAAAACGTGCCTTTGTGTATGATTCAACAAGTAGTAGAACAAGCATATGAGTCAAAGTTTATCCATTCCTTTTACTCTTGTAGGGATAAAAGCGATATATGTGGGCCCCTCGACAATTTAGTGATGACACCCCTAAGTGCTTGGCCAAGCCTGGACTGGTTTGATTTGTTCAATTAGTCGGTCGTCATAAATCGGAAATCGGGAAACAACAGATGGACAGAGAGAATGATTATAATCCATGTCTCGGTCCATATGATATCTAGAATAGAGGAATATATGATCCCTTGTCTAATGGACGCGTCATTGATTTGTTCAGAGTACGGCAACGACTTTAAGAGCTACGATTGCTAGTCGGGTTTTGGAGTCATACGTAATAATAGTTTTAGACTTATCCAAGTGGGAGACTGTTGGATTAGTGTCTAAGTCCATAACTATAATTGGTATGTACTTGACCCAACTTAGCATGGTCCATTTGGGTTGCATTTCACCAGAACAATTTATATGGATAGTCTTTTGAGAATAGTATGTTTATGATTTATATTAATATATTATAAGTTCTAATATATTAATATGGAATCGTATTATTTAATTAGTATTGATCAAGAATTAATTTAGAATTAATTTAGTGATCAAAAGGAACTAATTAAATATGGACTCTTATATATATAGCATGGGCCAAGTTCATTTAGGTTGGGCTAAGCTTGCATGGATAGCCCATGGAGTTTTTGAACCCATGGATCCTATGGAAATGAAAGGTCATGAGTATTAGGGTTTACATGAATGTAACCCTAATCCTCCATACTATATAAAGAGGTCTTTGGCACATGAAATGGCACTAGGGTGTGAGTAAACAAGAGTGGGCCAATTTCTAGTGTGCTTACTATTCTCTCAAGTTTTCCAAGGTGTTTTTGGTGATTTGTGATTCCACTTGAGGCTTCCACACTATTGGGGCTAAGCCCTTAAAGTTCAAGACTTCAAGCTACATAAAAAGGTATGTTGTCTAACTAGGCTTTTGTAGTATAGTTTCTTCATATTATGCTAGTTAGGATAAAACCTTGGAATATTGAATATTTGCATGTATAATAGAAAAAACATAGATCCAAGGTTTATAGGGTTGCATGTACACCTTAGGAGTGTTAGAATGCTCAAAACCCATTAGTTGACTCTCCCTAAAGTTGTTGAGGATTTTGACATGTATTGTGATGCATCCATCACTGGTTTGGGGGCGGTGCTTATGAAGTGAAGGAGAGTTATTGCTTATGTTTCTCGGCAGCTAAAGCCGCATGAGGGTCGTTATCCGAATCATGATTTGGAGTTGGTAGCAGTGGTGTATGCTCTCAAGATTTGGCAGAATTGTCTGTATGTGGTCCATTGTACCATTTACATGGATCACAAGAGTTTAAGATATCTCATGGATCATCCAAATTTGAACATGAGGCAGCTCAGATGGCTTGACGTGGTCTAGGATTATGATTGCAAGATTTTGTACCATCCAGGGAAAGCGAATGTGGTCACCGATGCTTTGATCTGCAAGGAGACTAGCCTTGCTGTTGTGAGCCTTTGCATGAGTATTTCGATTGATTCGCCATTATGTGATATGATTAGAAAGGCTCGGGCTGAGGGAGTCAAGAAAGAGAATTGGAAGCGGGAGCAAATTAGAGGAGATATTGACATGTTTATTACCGACAACTGTGGATTATTGACTCGATATGGTCGGGTATTGGTACCTGATTTTGGTGGGGTCAGACAGGTTGTGCTGGAGGAGGCACACAAGGCTAGGTTTTCAATACACCCTGGAGCCACCAAGATGTATCGGGAATTGCAACTTAGTTACTGGTGGCCATGCATGAAGAGGGAGATAGCCTAGTATGTTGAGAGGTGCTTGACATGTCGGATGGTCAAGGCCGAGCACCAGAGGCCACATGGCACGTTGTAGCCATTGGAGGTTACCATGTGGAAATGTGAACATATTACTATGGATTTCATCACCAAGTTGCCTCAGACGGCTAAGGAATTCGACATGATATGGGTTATAGTGGACCGTCTAACTAAGAGCGCCCACTTTATGACCATTCGAGAGAGCTCTTTGGCCGAGCAATTGTCGGATTTATATGTATGCGAGATTATTTTTTTGCATGGTATTCCAATCTCAATTGTATATGATCGATATGTTCGGTTCACATCTCGTTTTTGGCAGAAGTTCCACGAGGAACTGGGTACGAGGTTGCATCTTAGCACTACTTATCATCTGCAAACTGATGGTCAGAGTGAGCGGACAATTCAAACACTTGAGGATATGTTGTGGGATTGTATGATTGATTTCGGTGGGAGTTGAGACTCCTACCTTCCCCTAGGTGATTTCTCATATAACAACAGCTACCCTGTCAGTATCGGTGTGCTTGCATTTGAGCTCCTCTATGGGAGAAAGGGTCGTAGCCCAGTTTGTTGCGGAGAGGTTGGTCACAGGGTCATGGTAAGGATTGAGGTAGTACTTCAGATGACAAAAATTATTCAACATATCAGACAGAGATTGCAGACAACTCAGTCGGCATAAAAGTTATGCTGATAGGCGCCAATCAGAGTTGGAGTTTCAGGTTGGCGACATGGTGCTATTGAAGATATCACCCTAGAAGGGTGTAATAAGCTTCAGGATGAGGGGAAAGTTGGGGCTCCAATATTGGTCCATTTAAGGTGATCGTCAGGGTTGGCAAGGTAGCTTACATGATGGATTTGCCTGAGGAGCTCAGTGAGAGCTACAACACTTTCCACGTTTCGTAGCTTCAAAAATGTGTAGTTTATGATTCAACAATTGTCCCTTTAGAGGATATTCAGGTGAACGATCGCCTGAATTATGTTGAGAGACCAGTGGCGGTTTTGGATAGGAAGATGAAGGACCTACACAATAAGGAGGTGCCTTTGGTAAAGGTCCATTGGCAGAATCGGAAGGGTTCCGAGTGGACAAAGGAACCTGAGGCAGAGATGGGTGAGCATTACCCTGAGTTATTTACAGTTGAGGACTTCGAGGACGAATTCTGATTCAAGTGGGGGAGAATTACGACACCCGTTTCAGGTACATATTTAATTTACAAATGTCAATATTGTTGTGGGTGGCCACAGCGTGGAGGAGCCTTACCACAGCGTGGCATTATTTTATGTGTTGCAGGTTTTAATGAACTACCACGACGTGGCCATGAGGTGCCACAATGTGGCTGTAACATCCCGGGATTCAGGTATTTTCAAATCCCTCATTTGGTTTTTAATTATGTCAGTTTGGTCCTTGGATTGGAAGGAGATAACCCTAAGAATCCCTAGTGGCAAAATGGTAATTTTGGGGCGGGTGGTGTACGCTAAGCGTACTAGGGCGCACCCTAGTACGCTGGGCGTACACATATGTACGTTGGGCGTACTAATGTCCAGGTGAAACCCTAATTTTTAGGGTTTAAGGAGTATTTAAACACCTTTATGGATCACTTAACCTCATCCTTTCAGCCTCCAAGCCATTGAGTCGTACTTGGCAAACCCTAACCCCATAAGAGGGTGTTTTGAGCTTAAAGTGTGTTCTTTATGTGCTTAAGGATAAAGGAATTGCATCACGAAGTCTAGAAGGGAAAGCAAGCTTGTGGATCTTGGATCATCACCTTCTTGGGAAGCTCCAGAAGGTAAAAAGTTGCTACCTTTATGCTTGGTTTGCTTAGATCTCATCTTGGTAGCTTTATGATGTTCTTTTTTCCCAAAAGGTCCCATTGCTGTGCATGTTTGGTGTTGGACATTTTGGGTTGTCCTTTCAGACCCTAGGAAGGGTTCTAAGCCATAAAAATGAAGTCCCTTTAGCTAGTTTGTCTCCATGGTTCTTGTAGGAGGTCTTAATGGATTAATACCATGTATTAAGGACATTTTGGATGTCTAAAGTCATAAAGTTGGAGACTTTATGACTCTGGGGTGCATTTGGACCATGGATCTGAAGTTTAGGCTTAAGTGCTTAAGCCATTAAGCACTTATTGAAGTCTTGAGCTTTGTGAGGGTACGCCCTGCGTAGAAGGGAGTATGCCCCGCGTACTCGGCCAGCATCCCCCGGAATGCAGTCAATGTGAAGTCGCTTGTACGCTGAGCATACCTCCGGAGTACGCCCCGCGTACTCGCATGGTTCAGCCATTTTCGAGTAAACTCGGTTGGGTTGACTGGATTGGGTTGTCTCGGCTGGGTTGACTCAGTGGGTTTACGGATTTTGACCAGTTAACCTTGAGTTGACCAAGTTTGACCAAGTTTGAATTTTAAAGGGTATTTTGGGTATAATTTGGTTTTGATGGAATTGGTCACTTGGGGGTTGTAGGCATTTAAGTTGTGAGGAGAGATTCGGAGTCAAGCCTTATCAGTTTTGTGCTGCTTGTGAGGTGAGTTTTCCTCACTTTACTTTCGGGTAGAAGGCACCAACGCCGGCCCATTGGTTTGATAACATGGTATTGTTGACATGTTGAGTATGGTATAGATATGCATGCTAGTCTTGATATGTTAGTCTGGTAGATCTGTAGGACTACCTGTGATATTGTCTGTTTATCTGTATATGATATTATATGTTATATGTCGACATATTATGAGGGTTGGGTTGAGGTTGTACTGCTCCGTGTTGTAGCCAAGAAACTCTGGAGCATACCATTTATGAGTTGAGGGCCAGGGAGGGCAAGCCAGACTCATAATGAGGGCTCATGAGCATTCGAGATGAGTTGAGCGTCGGGAAGTGGATGCCAGACTCGTATTGAGGGCTTAGTCAGTCTGAGGACTGATCAGGCCACGGAGCAAGCCATACATAAGTTGTGGGCCCAGGGGGCAAGCCAGACTTATGTTGTGGGCTCAGGGTAATCCAGTCTGTTAGCTGTGGACCCATTGCATATTGTTATTATATTTGTGTTATTTTGTTATGTATTGGTATTTTGGGGGAACTGTAACATCCCGACTCCCAGGTATAAATTTTAAAGCTTTGTATTCATTTTATTGAGGGAACTCGATGAGTTGGAGGCCCCAACTCGCCGTATCGAAGCTAGTCAGCCCGCGTGGTTTATGGCTTCTACTCGACGAGTTGGAGGACCCCAACTCGACGAGCAGAGTTTGTGCATGAAAACCCTAATTTTTAGGGTTTGCACCCTATTTAAAGGACCTTAAGTCCTTTCTTCCAGCCTCCTTATTTGACGGCCAGAAGCAACCCTAATCGATCTAAACCTTATTCTTGAGTGTGTGAGAGGCTAAAAGTGTGTTTTTGGTGCATTTGTTGAAGAAGCTTGAAGATTTAGAAGCTTGGAACGAGGGGAAGCTTGTAGATCCAGCATCTACATCGTGTTGGCATCCAGTAGAAGGTAAAAAGTCTCTACGTTGGCCTTCCATTTCTTAGATCTCTTATTATGTTGGAATATGGGCATTTTGGTGCAAAATGGAGTCACTTTCGGATGTGATCTTGTCACAAGGGCATGGTTTCATATCTGGACTCCTCTAGACCCTTATGGACATAAAGCCTCAAGTTTCATGAAGCTTTGGCCCTCCTCCATGTCCAAAACCTTCTTTTAAGGCTAGTTATGAGTGTTTTAGCTTCATGGAGCCTTGCATGCACCTAAAGTTAGCAAGTTTACATGATAACTACACCCTAAGAGTCTAGATCTACAGTTTGGAGCTTTGGTTTCACTTTGAAGCACCTGAATGAGAAATGGACTGAAGGAACTCGACGAGTTGCATAGTCCACTCGACGAGTTGAATGAGGGTTTCCCGCTTTCTGGATTCTGCATGAACTCGGCGAGTTAGAGAGGAAACTCGAAGAGTTGGTTTGGGTTTTCCCGACATTCTGGACACTACATGGACTCGATGAGTTGTATGGAAACTCGGCGAGTCGACTGGGGTTTTCACGACTTCTTGAGTTCTGAAGGAACTCGAAGAGTCAGTAAGCTACAATCGACAAGTTGGGTCAACATGGACTGTTGACCTTGAACGTTGACTTTGACTTTGACCTAGGGTTGACCAGTTTGACTTTTGGGGGTATTTTAGTAATTTGGAAATTTATGGAAGTGGATCATTGGTGGATGTAGTTGTTTGAGTTTGGAGCTGTATTTGGGGAGTTTGACATTATCATCCTAAGCTACTTGTGAGGTGAGTTGTTCTCACTATACTAACAGGGTCGAAGGCACCAATGCCGACCCTTCTTTTTGGATTGTTATCCTGGTTATTGCATGATGATTTGCTTAGTGACATGTTAGGTCGGTACCCTGGTATGTAGGATAATGCTATGTTAGTGACCGGTTAGGTCGGTATCCTGGTATATAGGATGATGTTATGGTTAGTGATCTATTAGATCGGTATCCTGATTATAGGTGATGATATGTTAGTGATCTGTTAGATCTGTATAACTATCTGTACATGATAGATAGCGTATGATATTTATGTGCACATGATTGTTTGATTGGGGGGGTTGGGTTGAGGCGGTCATGCTTTGTGCTTGTGCCAACATACCCAGGGCGGACCGGATAGACTGCAGACCCGGTTAGGGCGTACTAGTCAGGCCGAAGGCCCGGCGAGCGGTCCAGATAGGTTGAAGGCCCTGAGAGGCAGTCCGGACGTGCTGATGGCTCGAAGAGCGGTCCAGATAGACTGATGGCCCTGCAAGGCGGTCCAGTCAGGATGATGGCTCATTTGTTTATATGATATGGTTATGGTTTGTATGGCGTTGGTATTTTGGGGTAACTCACTAAGCTTCAGGCTTACAGTTGTTGATTTTGTTTTAGGTACTTCTGATGATTGCGGGAAGGCGAAGGCGTGATCATGCACCTCCTTGTATTTATGATTTGATTATGGGATACTCTGACATGAAACCATTTTGAAAACAAATTTGTAATAATTATTGGTTTTTGAATGATTTAAAAAGTTTTAAATTGGCATGATTTTTATGGGTGTTACAAGTTGGTATCAGAGCCTTGGTTTGAGTGAATTGGAGGAAACACTCGTGTGTATCCAGTCTCAAACTGAGGACAAGATTTTTAAAATGATTTTCAAATGGTTTTCAAAATACTAAAGGAGGATGCAAATGTACGATCAGCCGGAGCCAGTAAGTAGACCCCAAAATACCTTACGGATTATTTGATTTTGTGATATGTTAGAACAGCATGCTAGTGATAGGCTAGGGATCTTCAGGAATTGCATGATAGAATTGCCTTATTATATGATGCCTGATAGCCTAAGATTTCTTTATATAAAATTGACATCATTACTGTAGTTGCTTAGTGTATGCATCATATTTGTACATAATTAAGATCTTATAGCCTAAGAATGTTTGGTTTGGCCTTATTTCTTATTCTTGTATGATTAAGGGCTTAGGGTAGGATCAGATATTCGAAAGTCTATAGGGTCCAACGTTATGTATGACTAGCATACACTAGTGTTGCAGGGTTGGTGGAGGTTTCATGGATGAGTTGTGTGGGATCAGTCTGCCAGTTATGAGATGTTTAGCCTTCTTCTAGGAGTGAGGATTGAGTGCACGCCATGCTTACGTATGGTGTTAGGGCGTTGTGATGGTACTTGATGCAAATATGGGTAGGTGTGGAAGGTAGTATGGGCCCGTACTACTGAGAGCATAGGACCCATGTGCGCAACAAGGAAGTCACAACCCCTAGGGTTTTGTTGGAAGTTGGTTCCCGGATTATTATATGGAATGTATGATATCTTCCTGGTATATTTTCAGTATGGTGGTTACTAGACGATTTGTGACTGGATTCGGATCACGATCAGGAGATGGCGGTCAGGAGGGACCAGCAGTGCCCGAGGTCATTGGTCAGATGAGGTCGGATGAGTTGGACGCCATGATTCGAGAGATCCTGCATGATGAGGTTGCTACTCTGTTCCGGGCACAGTTTCCGGAGATGTTTGGGTCTATCAAGACCACTATGGTGGAGTACTTTGATGAGCGCTATGCAGCTCTTGCTGAGACGGTTGCCGTTGCAGCCTCTGCAGCCGTTGGTGGTGGGACCAGCCAGACTTTCTAGTATCGGGACTTTGATAACACGAAGCCCCGACTTTTGAGGGGATTCAAGACCCGATTATAGCCATGAGGTGGTTATCCGGCGTGGAGGGATGTTTCTTCACATGCTCATGTCCTGCTGACCAGAAGGTCAAATGTGCCCTGAACCTGCTAAGGTCCGGGGCAAAGGAATAATGAAGGTTGATGACAGGGTCGTATACAGATGATCAGACAGTTGCGGTTACTTGGGAGCATTTCCGGGATATGTATCGCGCTCCCTACATTCCACGGGCCGAGTGGGAGCGGTTAGCTCAGGAGTTCTTGGAGTTGAGACAGGATGCTGAGATGGTGATGGAGATCACTCGTATGTTCACCGAGAGGGAGATGTTTTGCCCGGAGTTTGCTTTCGAGCAGGCTCAGATGACACATTATTTGAGCATGCTCAAGACTGACATATGTCAGTTTTTTGCTACCCAGCATTGCGATACACTGTTGGAGTTACAGGAGGCTGCTAGGCGGCATGAGCTTGAGATCGAGTTACAGTTACGGGAGCAGAGGCAGGCCCCGGCGCAGTCAAAGCCGGCGCCAAAGCGCTCTAAGACTGCTGATTGTAGGTCGGGAGGCCAGCATGGCCGCACTTGTGGCAAGTGCGGGAAGGGTCACTCGGGGGTTTGTAGATCTGGTAGTGCGTGCTGCAAATGCGACAAGAACGGGCACTTTGCGAGGGATTGCCGTCAGACAGCCCCGATTCAGGATATGAGGATCTGCTACCACTGCCATCAGGTTGGTCACGTGAAGACCAATTGTCCACAGCTCGATGACAGGCCGGCGCAAGCTCCAGCGCCTGCTACACTGAGGATTACTGACGGGGTTCAGGGTAAAGCAGAGCCTCCGAAGGCTCGGGGACGCGTCTTTCAGCTTACTGCCGAGGAGGCTAGGACAACACCGGATGTGGTTGCTGGTATGTTTCTACCCTTTATCTTATTGATTATATCCGTTTTATGCTTATATGTTTGTACCTATGATTAGGTACGTTCTTACTGAACTCCTTACCTGCTTTGGTATTATTTGACTCGGGGGTGAGTCGATCATTTGTCTCTCAGTCATTCAGTAGGGAGTTCGGTTTGCCAGTAGGAGAGCTAGAGTGTCCGTTGCGAGTCTCTATCGCCAATGAACACGGGATTTCCGCTTCTTCAATCTATTGGGGTTGCGTGTTGGAGATCGTCGGGGTATCTTTTCCGATAGACTTGATTCCGATCCCCATGGGGGATGTATGTGTGATTGTGGGTATGGACTGGCTTAGTCGCTTCGGTGTCATGATCAACTGCGAGGGTCAGCGGGTGGTAGTTCGAAGCCCAAGTGGGGGAGAACTAATTATCTACGGTGAGGGCACCAGGTTGGGATCAGGGTTTTGCTCAGCTGCCATGGCTCGGCAATACATTCAGTACGGGTGTGCGGGTTATTTAGCGTATATGTTGGATACGCGGGTCAGGGATCAGGTTTCGGTTTCAGATGTACCGGTTGTCACAGAGTTCACTGATGTGTTTCCAGAGGAGTCACCCGGAGTGCCTCCGGAGAGGCAGGTCGAGTTTAGGATCGACCTAGTGCCAGGTGCGGCCCCTATTACCAAGGCGTCGTACCGATTGGCACCACCAAAGATGCAGGAGCTGTCATCACAGCTGCAGGAACTGCTGGGCAAGCAGTTCATTCGTCCGAGTGTTCTCCGTGGGGAGCGCTGATTTTCTTCGTCAGGAAGAAGGATGGTTCACACCGGATGTGCATTGACTACCGGGAGTTGAACAAGTTGAAGGTGAAGAACTGTTATCCACTCCCGAGGATAGATGATCTTTTCGATCAGTTGCAGGGAGCATCTTGGTTCTCCAAGATAGACCTGAGGTCCGAGTACCATCAGGTCAGGGTTAGGTAGGAGGACGTGAAGAAGACCGCGTTCCGGACTCCTTATGGACATTACGAGTTCGTGGTGATGCCATTTGGGCTCACCAACTGTAACAATCCGTTTTTCAAGTCAATAAAAGTCAAACCCTTTAAATAAAATTTGAATTTTATTTATTCTATTAAGATCTTAAGGGTTAAATATGATTTAAATTATATAAATGATGTTTTTATATAAGTATTTGGAATAAAATACACTGAAAAATCAAGGTTTTTCCCTTTGGAACTGAGAACCCTCGGACCGAAAACCCCTTTTCGGCCGAGAACCCTCGGACCGAAAACGTCTTTCCGGCCGAAAACTCAACCGCTATATATATTTTTCCCCGAAAAATAAGTCATTTTCTCACTTTTTCACTCGAAAACACTCCCATTTTGCTCTCAAGTATCATACAAGAACCTTCCAATCTTCAAGAAAAATCCTTCAAATCTTCATATTTTTCACCAAGAACACCAAGAACAATCTTCAAATCTTCAAGCTGACCGAAAACACTTGGACCGAGAACTCGTTTACGACCGAAAACACCATAAGACCGAGAATCAGGTTCTCGGTTGATGGTTTTAAGACCGAAATCAAGGATTTCGGTGAAGGCTAGACCGAAAACCCCTCTCAACACATCAAATAATTCTCGGTAATTATTCCTTACATAAATTAAGTGTTGTATAACACTTTAATTAACTATTTCGCTAATTTAAATACGAATACGTGTTTAAATATTATTAGGATACCGTTATTTCCACGTACGCTAGCCCGCGGATCATCTCTACAGTTCCGCTATCCAGACGCGAACACACTAAAGGTGAGTTCATACCCCTACGTTTTCACTATTTTCAATGTTTTGGGGGGGGGGGGGGATACAAGTTAAACACAAGGACTCTTATGTTAACATTCAAACCATTTCAAACCATTTAAAACCATTTGCAATTGTTCCAACCCGATTTATCACTGCGTTTACCAAAATATATTTTTAACCCTTTTGTAGCATGTCGAGCAAAAGAGTATTTTTCATAAATCACTTACTACAGCTTTATGCACACTATTAAATTGCAAATGTTTCAGTTCATTATAGGGTATACATTTAAACTATAGTTGGTATAGTTTATGAACCACTACACTATTTTGCTAAGTTCAATAAACATTACAAGAACATATTGTACAGTCCCAAATCAATGATCCAAACCAGTGATCAAAACAATAATCAATCAATACGAACAAGAATGGAGTAGAGAAAGAGATTTATCAAGCAATGCACAAATTTATTAGCTTAAACGTCTGGTACACCTTGAGCACACACATTGACCATAAACACTATGATATGTCACATCACTTTGACAGACTCTGACACTATTTATAGGAACAGACTGGCCGTAAACACCCATCATGGCCGTAAACACAACTGCAAAAACATATTACATGTCTGAAAAATACATTTTGCTAGAAAAGTAAAGTATAAACCAATATTTTTGACCCAACAATCTCCCGCTTGGTTTATAGCTTTCTTTTCTAATTGACCCAACAAGCTCCCCCTAAAAAGTAGCTGGCTTTTCTTGTCAATCTTCATTTGGAGCTTCGCTTTAGTGTTAATCTTCAAATTCTTCACAACTTCAAAATGAACTTGATGAATCTTCAAAATGAATGACTTTATCTTGAGCAATTGGGATTTTCTAGAAAGATAGCGCTTTCAGCGTGAGAATCTTCAGAGAGAATATCAGAGAGATCTAATCTTCTGGATCACTTCAGCAGGTACATGAATAGTAGCAAATTGATTAAGGAGGCTTCAATGCAATCTGTCGCATAATCTTCAAGAGCAGCTTCACCTTGCTTCTAGGGTTGAAAGATTGTATGTTGAAAGAATAATCTTCATTTCTTGTTCCTTCGAATGAGAATTCTTCAATGATCACGAACGAAGCCTTGGCTCAGAAAATCTCGATACAGTCTCCATGAGTCTCATCTACATCTGAATTCACATTTCAAGACAAAACAAAACTTAAAAGAAAACTTAGCACACAATATTTTTGGATTTTTCATATTTTCAACAAAATAAAATAAAAACAAAAATATTTTTGGATTTTTTTTTTGGATTTTTTTTTTGGTTTTTCTGAACAAGAAATAACATTATTTTTGGATTTTTTTAATTTTCTTATTTTTCTTTGATTTTTGAATTTTCTAATTTTTGTTTGATTTTTGAATTTTGTTTTTAATTCTCCCCCTAAATTTGTGCATAGAGGAAAAGTATGAACAAATTTAATAAAAACTAAAACATTTGGGATCAAAGTTGTGAGACAATCTTAACTTTGTTTATCAGTACCTTCACCTTCATGAATAGATCTGGTCAATTGCCGGTATTCTGGTCCACTTAAACACGAAGGATATCGACAAACTTTTCTAAATATACCATTTAGCTGACGACGACCACGGGTATTGTTGTCCACTTAAATTAAGCAGTGAGATCTACAGACAACCTCTAAATGGTTCAATTTTAGTTGCACTAGAACGTGTTCCCCACTTCCCGATATACCCTGATTATCAAGAACTTCATAAGGATTCCTTACTTTAGGTGAGTAAAAAATTATTAAGGAAGAAGTCATATTTAGAGATAGGTGCATATGTTGTGTCCCAGGTCGGATCTCTTTCAATCACGCAGAGGGGACAACTTATGACTAACAAATATAGAGGGTTATAGAGATAGTAGTGTGCATATGTTGTGTCCCAGGTCGGATCTTCCGATCACGTAGAGGGGACAGCATATGGCTAACAGATAGAAAGAATTTCATAGATAAGGAGGTGCATAGAAATAGAGTTGCATATGTTGCATTCCACGTCGAATCTCTTTCAATCACGCAGAGGAAGCAACATATGACTGACAGATAGAAAGCAAGAAAATAATTTCTTACAGACCTACTTTATCAGAACCCCCCAGTTGCCCTATCAGAACCAAAATTAAGGACATAAGTCCGTACATCAAGGAAAAGTTGAACCACTGTTCTAGATGCGTATTAATTTAGTGTATCCCGTGGGTTTCCGTGTTTATCTCACTACTCAATCTACCCGAGCGTCCTATGGTCAATCCAAAAAATCCTATCTAAATCCACATTGTCAAATCCTCCGTGCCTACCAGCACATTGAAAACAGAGTCTAGACAATTCAGATTCAGTCCCTTACACATGTTTAGACCGTTATCACTTTAACTTGATATCACCTCCCAAACAATACCTACTAACGAAAGACTATAAGAAAATAAAATATTATCTTCAAAACAAATCAATGTAAGAAAAACTCAGGAGTATCGAGAAGAAAACTCAAACCGTAAGTCACCAATTGAATTTGCATCCAGAAGGTCTGAGAACAGCACGCATAATCTCAGAACATATCCGAAAATTCTTCATGCCATTAAGCACTAACCCCATGTGTGATCCCTTCCTTTCTTCCCTTTCCCGCAAAGGACACATACTCTCAATGAAGGTTCTGAGTGTTATATAGTTGAGAGATGTCCCCTATCATGTGCCTGGAGCAGCCACTACCAACAAACCGAAGTCTAATGATATGCCTCCATAGCTGATCCGACACAGAGCGGGATCAGTTGGTGTTTGGAACCCAGTCCATTTTGAAATTGGGTTGACCTTTGTCATCAACGCACGGTACTCTCTCCCATGACATGTTCTACTTATCACAAACAGAAGATGTAAAAATATTAGAATCATTAGAAGATTTGGGAGATTGAACCTTTGGTACCCATCTGTAGTCGGGTTTAACCTATTTCTTGTTGGATCGGATGGGTGCCTCGGTACTTGCTTTTGAACTTGAAGTCGGCGTCGAGATGGCTTTGACCTAACCGGTCTTGGCTTCACAGGAGCATCTCTTGAGCTTGGATTCTTGGCCGACATGCCCTTCTTGTCCTTGGGATTTTGATTCTTGGCCTTTGGAGTTGGATTCTTGGCCTTCTGCGTGTTCCAGTCACCATTGCGCGATTGTGACCTGGAAGGGTTTCTTTTGTAGAATCTCCCTCTTGGTGCGTTTTCCACCCTTGTGCATAGTAGGGAACGTATGCACAATTTGGACAATTTCTAGCAATGTGTCCAGGTGTTCCACAGTGAAAGCAAGTTTGCTTCTTCACGTATTAGTTGTTTCTTCCTGCCCCTGGTGGCGTATCCTTGCCTCGTTTCTGGTTGTTCCCACATGCACACATACAGCAAGCCAGCTGTTTCACTTGTTATGGTGGCCTGTATTTACCAACAGCAGGTTGGTTAGAAGCAACATTTTCCTTGTTCAAGGAGTCATTTGTTTGACAATGAGTAGAATTAACAGAACTAGAATCAGTTATGTTCTCCTTGTTCTCATCCTCTACTACATTACCTGCACATGTAGTAGAATCATTAGAAACGTTCACCTCAACATTCTCCGTTGGCCCAGATTGTTCAGTATTAACTGAAGCTTGTTGAGGGAGTGGGCCAAACTGAGTAGGCATTTCTTCCTCATTGGTCTCAAGGGGTGGGTTATAGTTGTCATTAAAGGGAGGTGGAACACTATGATACCCTAGACCCTTGCTTTGATTATCTTTGAACTTTAATTGCTTTTCAATCATGGACACAACTACCTCACTTGACACATAATATTTTCTGAAATTAAAATCTGCATTTTCAAATTTGTTTTTCAATGTGTCAAGCTCGGCAGTCACAGAGGCAAGTTGTTTCTTAATGTAATTATAGTTCTCACACTTGTTACTGTACTCCTCCTCCAATTTCCTAAAGTCATTAGTCTTGGCCTCTAGTTTCTCTTTTAATGGTCTCTGGTCTTTCTTAAGAGTATACTTCTCATATTTTAGATCCTTGTTCTCTCTCTTTATCAATTCAATTTGCTCACGTAAAAATTTAACAGTTTTAATGCAAGTTTGAGAACATGAAACTTCATTGACCGGAATGTTTGAAGAACTCATTGTTGTTTGTTTTTTTTAGTTTTTCTTAAAAAACAAAGTGTTAGAACAAAAATAATGTTTACCGTCGAAATCTGTTTACAGACGTACACACAATCACGGTTCAAACGTTTACGGCCAGACAATGGTTCACGGTCCAAGACTTGTTTACGGTCAAGCAATTGATTACGGTCCAGAAACGGTTCACAGCTCTTGAATGGTTTACGGCTATTGAAGATGAATGGTTTACGGCTATTGAAGATGAATGATTTACGGTTCTATCAAGTGTTCACGACCGTAATCCCTTCAACACAACAAACCGTAAACTCCCAGATTTTGATGAAAACAAGTGTTTTTGAGCGGATTTCGATTCCCTTAGCTTTGAAAACACGATCAGATGCAGAAACAAGCTTGAATAATGAAGAAAACGAAGACTCCTTCAACCGCAAACGCAACTTGAATATGTTTTGACACCGGAAAGGCTCTGATACCAATTGTAGAGTCCCAAATCAATGATCCAAACTAGTGATCAAAACAATAATCAATCAATACGAACAAGAATGGAGTAGAGAAATAGATTTATCAAGCAATGCACACGTTTATTAGCTTAAACGTCTGGTACACCTTGAGCACACACACATTGACCGTAAACACTCTGATACGTCACATCACTCTGACAGACTCTGACACTATTTATAGGAACAGACTGGACATGAATGGGTTCACGGTCGTGAACCAGTTCAAGGCCGTAAACACCCATCATGGTCGTAAACACAACTGCAAAAACATATTACATGACCGAAAAATACATTTTGCTAGAAAAGTAAAGTATAAACCAATATTTTTGACCCAAAACATACATTCAAACTATAATAGGTATAGTTTGGGAGACACTACACTATTTTACATACTCAAAGAACACTATACAGGAACAAGAACATACATTTAAACTATAATAGGTATAGTTTATGGAACACTACTCTATTTCACTAATTCAAGGATACATTACTAAATAATTATTTAAGTATAATTATTTTACACTACAAAGTACACTACTACAAGGTTATACATACAGTTTCATGTAAAAGAGAACACTACTACACTACACGTAAACTAGTTAATACATGGTTGTGAGGTACTACTTCGGGGTACCCATCAGGGTACCGGTTCAAGTCCTATAAAATATAACCAGAGTCTCCTGGAGGGAGAGCCTGGATTTGTGTATAGATCTATACGGGACTGACAATCCCGCACTTGAGCTGCTTGCAACAGATAGGCCGACAGGCCTGGGGTAACAAATGTCATAACATTCTGATGCCTGAAGAACATTGTGAGGCCACTAGTCATATCAAGCATGGTTATATGAAACTCACAATAGTATTATCTAAAACATTTGTTTACGGGATTAACACTACTTCAAGGGTTTTATTTTAACTAATAGAACTACAGTACACTACTTTACACTACAACTGGTGGATTCCAGGCTCTTATACAAATGGTTTTATTTTAAATAATGAAACTACAGTACACTATTTTACACTACAACTGGTGGATTCCAGGCACTCATACAATAAGGTTTTCATACAAACACTACTACGAGCACTACTACGAACACTACTACAGTACACTACTTTTCTAATACAATACACTAGTTCAACATACAATTTCAAGAAACATTCATGACATAGTTTTATTTATTAATAAGACTACATTTTACTAATACAGACTACGGTTTACTATTACAAAGTATAGCTCACTATTTCATAATACGGTAACTACATACATTTTGGTCTTAAGGTCTAAGATTACATTTTATTCACTAAAGAAAATATTGGATTTTCTGGAAGTACACTATAATATTTTCAAAGTACAAAGACAAGTTTTCCATCTCAAATACATTCTTATGAACTCACCAACTTAAATGTTGCTACACTTTCAAAACCACTTGTATTCTCAGGGAACCGGTAAACATGTATATCCGCAGGTTTTGAGAAGACGGAGCTTTTAGAGTCACGTCTTTTATACTTTTGTTATACACTTTTGATGTCATACAAACTATGTATTGAACATATGTAAATACTATATTTTTCCAATGTAATGGTTGTGTTTGCTTTGATTTACTATTATGCAATTGATGTGATACTGTACATGACGTCCTCCATCACCGAACGTTTCCGCCGTTCCGGTTTGGGGGTGTGACAGATTGATATCAGAGCATTGTTTATAGTGAACTAAGTATATCAAACATTACAAGATATACAACTATAAACACAATGAGGCCGAAGTGTTCTTACTAAAAGTATACTTTTAAAATATAAGTATTTTATAAGAAGTATACAAACATACATACATACCAGAAACAGTATCACAGAAAGAACTATACAAAAGTATTTAGATGTTGGACACTGCAGTTAAACCTAGACAGTTATGTAATCATATCTGGGATAAATATAGCCTGATCAACTATATTTATTTGAGATGTGACCAACATGTGTTTGGGAGTGATAGTAGTGTTGCAGCAAGTCTAAAACTTACCAACAATACATACAAGAGAAACTCTAGAACCAAACATAAAGCTAAATACTATAGGAGTATTTTATGATTCTACAATACTAGAACAAGAACATTCAGGTTTTGATAGTTATACATAATTCATATACATTAGGTGATTATAGAAGGTACCAGTGTGAGTCATGCTATACAAAATTCCTTACAGGTGTTGCTATAAATGAAGTTAGCGATTGTTTACTTATATTAGTAGACTTCCACTGTAAATCGCTTAATAGAACACTGTAACAGTCAGGATAAGACATATCTTGTTCATTATCACCTGACTCATGACCACTATAGAGGACTTATCATCATTTTTTTCTTAAATCATTATAGAGAAAGATGCCTCCAAAGAAGTCCAACGGGAAGAAAAACAATCCTCCAACAAATCCACCACCGCCACCACCTCCTCAGTATGACCTTGCTGTCTTCCAAGCAGCAGTAATAGCCGCCGTGGCTGCCGCTATGTCGCAGATCCACGCAAGTGGTACTAGCGGGGCGAGCAGTGATGCCAACCCTTCTAATCAAGGAGATAGTCATGGACACCCAATGGAGTGTTCCTATAAGGACTTCACGAACGCTAAACCCAAGTCCTTTGATGGCACTGGAGGTGTCATTGCTTTAACCCGTTGGTTTGAGAAAACCGAATCAATATTCGAAATCTGTGTGTGCCCTGAATCTAGCAAAGTGAAATTTGCAGCATGCACTTTCACTGACAGAGCTCTCACTAGGTGGAACAGCCAAGTCAAGTCACTGACTCTTCCGATAGCCAATGCTATGAGTTGGGATGATTTGAAAGAATTAATGCTAGCAGAATACTGCCCGAGGGGCGAGATGCAAAAACTAGAGCAGGAGCTCTGGAGTCTGAAGATGAAGGACTCTGATATTAATGCTAGCAGCATACACCGCCAGATTCAGTGACCTGGCTCTTCTGTGTCCCGGGATGGTCACCCCGAAGAGTAAGAAGGTGGAGAGGTGCATATGGGGACTAACTCCCCCGACTCAAGGAAATGTCATGGCTGCCAATCCACTTACGTTCGACAGTGCCAAGCGTCTGGCACAGACACTAATAGGTCACGGATATCGCCAAGACTGCGTAACAGCCATTCCTGAATAGCCCAAAGAGAGTGGCAGCAAGAAGAAGTTCTGGAACAAATGAAAGGGCCAATCTTCGCAGGATCCCCCAAAGAAACAGCAAACAGTGGCAGTCCACGTTGCTACCATTCCTGATGTCGTTCCTACTGCTCCAGCACCTCCACTACAAGAAAAATGCGAAATAGCTATGGAAAAATTATGTAGCTAAAACATGATATTCCGTAGCTAAACACGAATAGAGACGGAATTTGCTACAGAACCATTATGTAGCAAAATTCTTCGTTACTAAAGGGTCGTTACGGAATCCGTAGCACCTTTCTAACGGAATTTTCAACGAACTTATTCTGTAGCAAAACAGCTATGGACTACATCCGTAGCAACACCGTAGAAAATTAACTACAAAATATTTCCGTAGCAAGTTCATAGCAAATTAACTACAACCTGGTCCATAGTAAATCTATAGCGAATTGACTACGAAGTACTTCCATAGCTAATTTTCGTAGCAAATCCACTACGAGTAATGTCATAGCAAATTAACTACGACGTACTTCCGTAGCAAATATTCCATAACAAATTAACTACAGTCCATTTTCATTGCAAATATTTCGTAACATATTAACTAGTCTACTTACGTTGCAAAAAAATGTTACGAAATAGATTTCATATCTTAAATTCACAACAATTTAAGTATTAATAACTCCGTAAAAATATCCATTGCAAGTTAACCACAAACTAGTTAAATAGCAAAAACTGGTAACAAGATTTATTCCATAGCATAATACATAAAAATTTCTTTTTCCAAAGCAAATTTATTAAACAAATCGCCCTTTCAAAATTGCAATAAATAATACAAGTAATTACATACATTCTTAATAAAAGTAGTATATCATCCAACCTGATCCTAATTTGTTCAAAACGCCAATCAAATTAATCTAATAGTCATATTCAACTATAAATTATAAACAAATAACCAAAAAAATGTATCACTTTATGCTTCCTGTATTGTTGAACAGCTAACTTTCATCAACTTTATCTCCTATCAGTGCCAAATTGGTAACAAACTTTGTAGGAACATCCAAAAAGTAACAATTAACTTTCCTTGAGATGTGAGATGTACATCAAACTTCCACCAACCAGAAAAGGGTAGCATGAGAATACTTATAGCAGCAACCCTAAAATTGCAACATGAACCCCAATAGTCCAACAACTTATGGAGTTCTTACCAAAATACCTTTTATATTTTGTAAAAATGATAAAATTCGTTGCTATTTTATAGAAATTGAAACCAAAACTCCAATAATACACCTTAAGCCTCATTGTTACCCCAACAAGAAAAAAATTTGTTGTATTGTTCTTCAATTACTCTAATGGACTATGTGACATTTATATTTTCATGTTTATTAGTCAAATATCATGAAAAATCACTTACTTAAACTTTTGAACCACAAATCCATAAAGATAAATCATAATAGAAACCCAAAAATCTTACCAAGTCATTATAGAGACCTGAAGAGTCGAAATTTGTATTTTCCAATGATCCTATGAGGTCAAAAGATAGAAAATATTGAAAACAACAATGTTTCCGGTCAGGATGTTGATCGAGAAGATATATAGTGAAAAAATTGGAGCAAATTGTAATAGTCGGAAAATAGTACCTTCTGTTTTAAGGTCATTCTTATACTTTCTATACTGTAACCTACAATCATATGTTCTCCACAGTTAAATTAGTAACCACCAAACAGAATACCTGGGAGAGAAAATGAAGTCATCACATAAAAACTAAAAGTTAAAACCATGTTTTGAATGAAATCATTCATCAAACCTGCATGAAATCAAAATAAATCAAAAAATAACATGAAGATATACAAACATACCAAATCTCAACAGATGTAATAATTACATTACGATGATGTGATAAAATTGTAAAGAACTCAGTATAAATACATTTCAATGATGTGATAAAAAAATATGAAATGGATTTTGATTATCGTGAGAGTCCAAGGGAACAAAACAGATACAAATGTTTATTATCTTGAATCGCACACCAGTAACAATAAAACTGAAGGGAGTAAGCTCATGAATCTCTTTTACATAGAAAACATATGCTGAAGGGTGAAAACTCCATGGAGGCGCTTCAGAGATGGATCTGCAGTAGTAAAGGCAGTCGACTTTAATCTTTGTAATGATGTGATAAAAAAACAGTAAATGGTATTAATATCTTGAGAAAGTTGATGTTTTGACGAATATTGGCTAGAGATAAAGGGTGTTTTAAAGATAAATTCTCTACCTGGTGGTATAGTGGCAGTGGCGGTGGTGAGAGATAGTAGTCGTGGTTGAGGATGGCGACGACTGGTGGTTGTTGGTGATGATGATGTCGGCGGCTGCAAATGGTGGCGGCGGAGCTGAGTGGTTGTCACGATGGCATATAGGGTTTGTGGGAGCAAGCAACCGGCACGATTTGTACGCGTTTGTGTGCGAGGATGGTGGTGGGAAGTGGTCACGGCACAAGAGATAAGATGAAGCTTGGTGGTTGTCTTCTGATATTAGGGTTAGAGTGGGAGCCGTATCTTTTTATTTCAAATATTTCAAAGATGAGGTGGTGGGCTAAAGTGGGCTGTTGGTAAACCAAGTGGTGGTTATCCGAGAATCAAAGGTGTGAGGGATGAAGTTTGATTATAAGCTTGTGACTTTAATTTATGTTTTAAAGTTTAAAGTTTAATTTATGTTTTAAAGGTCGAACGTATGACTATTTTGTCTTAGTTTAGGCTTAAAAAATATATTTTATGTCTATCTTGTTTTTTTATTGGTTTAATCTGAATCATTTGGATCATTTATTCAATCTAAACCGATACAATTTAAATCTAAACGACAAAAATTAAGCTCCTTAATTGTTGTTGTTTCCGAAACCAAGGATTCGAGGTTTCCCTACATCACAAAGGATTCGAGGTTTCCGACATGTTTTGCAAGCCAACCCTCCTCGGCGACTACCTGCTTCACGAGTAACCCAGAAGTCATGGGTGAAATCAAATCCTTAATCATGGATTCAATCTTTTACATCACGTAATTATAGATATATAGAAATTTCAGTGTCGAATAGAATGTGTCATTCACTGTTGTTTCAAACATTATAATCAATCGAATAGTATTGACGACTCATTCATTGTCCATTCCGGATCGGTTAAGGGTTTAAACTTTACTTGGGAAGCCTCCAACACTTAAATATGCATATTGAAAAATTCTATTACATAATATTTATAGTTTTTATTTTATAGTATAATAGTTATGACCTATGATTCCGTAGAAAATTTTGTAGCAACATAGCTACGGATTTTGACTTCGTAACAAATGTTGTAGCAAGCTAGCTACGGACTTAGATTCGGTAGCAAATTTTGTAGCAAAATAGCTACAAATTTTGATTCCGTAATAATTTATGTAGCAAAATAACTACAAACTTTGATCTGTAGTAAACTTTGTAGCAAAATACCTACGACTTATAATTCCCTAGAAAATTGCGTAGCATGATAACTACGAACTCCGATTACGTAGCAAAATTTCGTAGTTATTCAAATATTGGCTATATAATGTAATTTCGTAGTTAATTCTGTAGAAAATATACCTACGTCTAACTATTCCATAGCATAATCCATAGTAGAATAGCTACGGTTTTTAATTCCGTAGAAAAAATCCGTAGCTATTCAAATATTAGCTACGAAATGCAATTCTATAGCAAATTTCATAGCAAAATAGCTACGACAAGCCATTACGTAGCATATTTCGTAGCAGAATAAGTACGGATTGTACTTCTGTAGCAAATTTCCGTAGTTATTTCAACTTTTTCTTGTAGTGCTCCCAGCCGCTATGCTGGTAATCTGCCGAGGTGCAACATATGCAAATTCCACCACCACGAGCCTTGTCGCGAGATGCAATGCATCAACTGCAACAAGAAGGGGCATACAGCCCGCTTCTGTAAGACACCGGCACGGCCTAATACCCAGACCCCCAGAGATGGAGTAGGCCAGACCTGCTATGGGTGTGATGAAACCGGGCACTACAAGAGGGATTGCCCGAAAGCAAGAAATGTTGGCAACACAGGAAGAGTGTTGGCAATGGGTCAGGAGGAGGCAATAGTGGATCCCACCATAGTCACGGTTACGTTCCTCCTCGATAACTCTTATGCATGCATTCTCTTTGATAGTGGTGCGGAGAGGAGTTTCGTTAGTCATAAATTCAAACACTTACTCAAACACAAACCACAATCACTAAACGAAACATTCACCATCGATATGGCTAACGGGAAGAATGAGAGCACTAACGACATATTCATATGTTGTACCCTCACTCTGAATG